>NC_136509.1:74022933-74100433 GCF_053919585.1 Euprymna scolopes
ACATAGCCAATTCTTGGAAAGAAACTATGTTCATGGAATTTTTGTGTTAGATACACAGAGGAAGGAAATTCTTTGTAATGATGGTAACTATATGAGTTCTTGCTGTGAATGGTTTAAAAAGGAGAAACCAGAGATTGGAGTCCAGTCGAGCATGTGTTACATGATAAGGGCTGTCCCCTTTTCATGTAAGTATAAAAATAGAGAGATTACTTAAAATGAAAATAAAATGAGAGAAAGCAGAAATCGAACCTTGGATATAAGTTTTAAAGAACATTAGGTTTAAATGGAATGTCCAGTAAATTGTTAATTCTGATGAAATAAATAATAAATAAACTATTCAATTGTTAGAAAGAATGTGGATAATAAAATATGGGTTAAATAAATTAGATATGTAGGTTGAATTCTTTTGTGAAAATAACAAAGAAAAATAGGTTATTGGAAAATCAGAATGTTCGGGAAACGTGCGACTCGCGCATGTTGAAACACATGAATTGTGATCACGTGGCCGGACATGCATGGATTTCTTAATACAGGAAGTGAGAGTTAGTTAGTTAGTTAGTGAGAAACTCAGAGGGAGTCAGAGTCAGGCGATAGTCTGGGTCCAGACATGGGTTCCAATCGTCTAGAAGCGAGACGCTCACATTTTGAAACTTGATATGTGAACCTTTGAATTCCTGAACGCAAAGCCACCAACCGGTTCAAATGGAAGAAGAATAAATGTTCAATGTGTTTTATAACTCCGTCTCCTGTGTCCATCATTACATGAAAAAGGTCTGGTCTATTTATGTGTACAATCTATTTGAAATTCATCATCTAAAAAATATATGTGTTAGAAAGTATGTGTGTCCATTTATGTTATACAAACACTCCCGTTCATACGAACTGTCAAAGGATAAATGCCAACCTGTCAATCCATCGGCATGAATGCAAACCTCTCAATTATCGGTCTGTCTATCTAGATAGCGAATCACTTCTCAAAGTTTACTTATATGTACACTCACTCTCTCTCTCCTTATATCAATGTGTTAATGTCTCCATATTTCACAACATGATCACACACATGAACTTAACTAAGACTGTCTCATCTCTCTTAAGACTCTTACACTTCTCACAAAGAACAAAATAATGATAATAATAATAACACAAATATATAACACATGTACTATGAAAATAACGACTATGCGAAAGAGGCTGTACAGGGAAAAGAAAAATCATTCTCCACTTATTTATTAGATATACTACATTAGCTCCCAAAGACTAAGGTTATTACTTGGAGGATAGTTTCATGATCATAAAATAGATACTACCCCTTAAAACTGAGGTAATATCGGGAATGATCGTATAATGACAACAGAACATATACTACACTGCCCTCTTTTCAGTCCCCTCTCACAAAAGGAAGAGGTAACCCCCGGAAAGGTTTGTATTATGACAACAGAATAGATACTACACTATCCTCCTCCCAAACAAGAGGAAACAATATCTAGTAGGATTGTTTCTTGGTGAACCAACATGTACCACACCATTTCATCCAAAGGGTGAAATAATACCTGGGAGGGTGGTTTGATGACAATAGAATTGATATTACACTACTCTTTCCTGTATTAGTCTAAAATTGCATAATAAACCATTAAAAGGCACAAAAAGACTAAGAAACAGCCATCAAATCTCCATTAATAATAATATTAAGTGCAAATAGTATAGTTAAGTCTATTTTTAACCTTACTTGCTATGTTTTCCTTTGCCATCTTTCGTGAAGTGAACATGCTGCCTCAACTGTTCTACATGTATTACCCTAAGAATTACAATCTATTATTTTGACGTGACCATATCAGCAAAGTCTCCTGTTCTGCACATATATCCCTACACTGATCAGGAACTTCGAATCTCCTAACTGCATTCTCAGCAATCACTGCCATCCATAGTTGTTGTCGTAAAGATGAGAATAATAGTCCGCAATAAATAAACTAATATAAATAATACTCATCTCAATAATGAATTCCAATTAAAATAATATATAAAACATTATCGAATTCAAACAAGATACATCTGAAGAAGGTCGGAGGTTACATCGATCAAAACGTTGTGAAAATCACACTCAAGATAAGAACAGTAGTCCGATGAATCCAAATAATATGAATTCAAACTATTATTTTTATCTTGGATATTATTCTTACAACGTGTTGGCCAATGTAATCTTCGTCCTTGAATCTTGTGAAACTCACGAGTTTTTATGTGGAACTCGAGAATCTGAATTTTTGTTTTGTTTTTTTTCTTTTTTTTTTACATAGGCGTCACCACTTATCAAGGCCGATCGGCCACTCAAAGATAAGGGTTAAAGAGTGTACAGTAGTCAAAAGGACAATATAGTAATCGATAGTAATGGAAGTTCGGTAAATTTGTTAACTTAAGTGGAACGGCTCATCAGAAACTTGTTCACGTTGGACTTGAAGACAACCATATTATAGATAGCTGGAAAGCAGGAAAACGGAAGACAATTCCACAGGCGTGCAGTTCTAAGAAAGAAGCTTTGATCATGGAATCTATGTTTAGGTTTAGGCACAGATAAAGAGTGGGGAGAATTATTGATAATGTTTTCAGCTAGTCTAGTGTTTCTTGTGAATTGAATTTCGAATAGTATTTCAAGTAATCCAAATAATATTAACAATCTTTATCTTATATCTTCTGAAACATAACGCGTCGTTGAGTTGAGATGGAAGCTTGTGTTAATCTGTTGCCAGGAAAAGCATAATTTGTTTTAATGTGGACATCGGGTCTTGTAATCTAGTTAGTCATTCTATTGGTTTAACTTTTATATTAGACTAGCCTGGGCGCCCGGCGTTGCTCGAGTGTTTGGAGGTGTGTGTTAAGAAAAAAAAAGTGGTAGTAGGCAGGCAGGTTCGAATCCCTACCGAGAAGGAGAAAAAGAATGTGAAAAAAAGCCTGACGTCTTTGCTGTTACGCCAAACCAGAAATCCCGAAGGTTTAAATAAAGGCTAGTCAATCGAAAAGAGGGAGTACCTTTCGAAAATATTGGCGAAAACACGACCCCTCCCTGTAGAAAAGTTTCCAGTTTAGTGTGAAGGAATTACTGTTTTTAGCAATTTTTACAATATTTGTTGTCCGAAGGGTCAAGCTTCAAAAGATACCGATCTCGTGAAAATCCGTCGCCTCTGTCGAAAGTTTTTGCGAGACAAACAAACATACATACATACATACATTTAAGTAGACAGGTGGAATTTATATTATAGATTACATTGAACATTCTAGAAATGTTTTATTTTAATGCTTAACATACCGCTTGGCTAATTGTTGAATTAGCGTTTTGTTTTAGTCATTAGTCAATAGTCATTTTTAATGCAGTACTCAGCATATCTACAGGGTGGTCACTAGTAAAAATCCTAACCTCATTTTTAAACACCTGTAGTAAGATCGAGATGAGATTTACACTATCGACAAAATACTACTAGCTGGAATAGCCACCCTCTTTTCTTCTCTACTTGGGATATGTTCTCCTGTTTACTTCCAAAAAAAGTTAGAACTTGTTATTTTTTATCCAATGAAAATCGTTTTTAACCTAACATCTAATAAGCCGATGTGAACTTAGAAACATTTCGACGAAAAAAAAGGGTTTAATCATATTAAAATGGAAATTAATAAAAATTGGTTATAAAAGTTACGTTATAGCAAAAGAAAATGAATCGCATAAAACGGATGTACATGCATATTAAAATGGAAATAAATGAAACATTGAGGAGTGTTAAGGTCACCAGCTAGCAAGTGCTAATTTAACATGAGCAGTTTTATAAAGGAAAAGTCAAAAACATGATTTTTTTTCAGAGTTTCCAGAGATTAAACCCAGATGGTTTGGCCTTTTGGCCAAGATCAAATTGTTATATCTGTTCCGGTAGATACTGCATTCAGTGACCATTGTCCTTGTGGCAATGAGCTCCTGGTTCATGTAGGGGCAACCCTATATACCTAGAGGCTTTCCCTATCCAGCTCCCATTTCCCACCTCTCGGGAGCTGGTCCCCTTTTCCCTTCTCCATCCCCCCTCTCCACATTAAACAACAGCCTCATGCCTAATTTGCTCTCGTGGAAGGCAAATAAATAAATAAAACCCAGCGAACCCCAAAGGACACCAGAACATATACGCACTATCTCGTGTCTTTGGTTGGAGGAGGCAACAAGAAAGGGACACTTCATAATTCATGAAAACATTCATCACTTCGCCCATATCTAAACATGAACTAACCAGAACACGGTAAATTAATGTATACTGACACAGTGCCGCATGGTCTATTAATCGCACTAACAGATATGCAACTTATTGTGTCTCGGAACATTTTCCTACCAAAAAACAAGTTGTATTAATTTTCACAAATGAATATTTCTAACTTTTATTTTTTTTATAAACCTAAGGTTATGTAAATATTTTGTTATTTAATCATGTTCTCTTTGATCTTTCCTTTATATAACTCTGTTTATGTTAAGTTAGTACTTGCTAACTGATGACCCTAATATTCCTCAATGTTTCATTTATTTCCATTTTAGTATGCGTGCACATCTATTTAATATACTTCATTTTATTTCTTTGATAGAACGTAAGATTTATAAACAATTTATATTGATTGTTGATGTGGTTCTTTGCTTATAACAAAAGATGAAAAACATATTTTCTGAAGCCAGGATCCGCGTTGCACACCTATATTTTAATATTGCCATGGTAGGATTTGAACTAAGTATAGATGGAACAGATAGCAATGATATACATGCTACTAATGTTGAATTATTAGTTTGGCGATGCTGGATTTTGTAAATAGCAAACATAAACAAATAACCTGCCTGGACATCCCAGATATTGACCGTAAGTTAACGTCATTTGTCAAACAAAAGAACAATGGAATTCGGTCAATATAAACACACACACAGCAAAGTAGAACAGATAGTAAGGGACGAGTCAAGTAAATGCGTGAATGACCACAATTCGTCACAAATCGACCAACACATCCTCTCTGTCTGTCTCTCTATATTTCTTTCTCTCTACCTTTCTCTCTCCCCTCTCTCTCTCTCTCTCTCTCTCTCGCTTGCACTCTCTCGGCGTGCTACTTATCACAAGTACGAGTTGAAATGTCAATAAGGACAGTGTTTTCAAAAACTGAGTGATCATTGACTTCTTAAAGCTTACAAATCCATATGTATTCAGAAAAAAAGTGTAGCTGAAGTTATAAATACGTTTTTCTACAACTCGCTCATAATATGACGCTAATGGTACATGATAGAAATAGATATTTAAATGGAAACGTTTGAGTGGCACCTACAACTCAGAGGTGACGTCAGAACGGAAGTAAAAACGTAATATTTGTGGCAGATAAGAAAGCAGACACGACTTGGTTTGAACTTAACGCATTTTATTCCATATGCTGAAACTGCATCCATTGGGCCAATTGCTCTGCTCCGTAATATTTAAAAAAAGCAATTCTTTACAAACAGTTCCAAATGTTTCTTTAAGCCTTAGCCACCTCCATGATGTCTAAAAGAATGAATTAAAACTCAAACGAAGAAACCATGTTCGAGATGGAGGAAAAAAAAAAGCTAAAGAAAATGTTTCAGCTGAATTCATTGCTTGAACAGAAGATGGCATTCATTAAAAACAAATTTCTGCAGACTCCTAAAAGAATTCTACAAACAAATCTAATCATTATTTTTGCGATTTTTTTTCTTTTTTTTCTGTTTTTTTTCTTTTTTTTTTCTTTTTTTTTTTTTTTTTTTTTTTTTTTCCAAAAACCAATTCTCGAAAAGAATTCTTTGCAACGAAATGTGCGGAGATGAAAGATGAAGACACATATGAACAAAAAAAATCTCATTAAAATCCTGTAATCTCAGAGAGAGGGATAAGGAGAGAAAGATAGAGAGATACAAAGAGAGAGAGAGAGAGAGAGAGAGAGAGAGAGAGAGAGAGAGAGAGAGAGAGAGAGAGAGATAAATAAAGGGAGAGAACGATAATATAGAGAGAGAAAGAGAGAGATAGTGAGGGGGGAAGAAAAAGAGAGATTAAGAATATGATAACGAGAGTAAAATAAAGAGAGAGAGAACGTTAATAAGAGAGAGAGAGGGGGGAGAGAGGAAGAGAGAGAGAAAAGGGAGAGAATGATAATATAAATAGAGAAAGAAATAAATAGAGAAAGGAAGGGACAGAAAGAGAGAGAAAGAGAGGGAATTAAAAAATGCAATGAATTGAAATCTAATAACAAAATTGAAGCAAAACTAAATAAGAAAAAAAAAAAAACAGAAAACTAAATCAAAAAAATGACAGACAAAAATTTTTTCAAAATTATTCAAGAATTCTTTGGACGAATTTTTGTTTTTACGTTTTCATTTAATTTTTTGTTTTTCATATTTTAACATCTGATTAAAGCTTAAAATTATGGGACAGACATTTTTGTTCTTAAATAGTTCCGCACAAAGAATACTAATTGTTTACACATTGGACATTGTTTAAATGCTTTCATGAATACTTCGGTCATTCTGGATCCATGTTTTTTTTTTGTTCTAAAAGGATTCGTCTCAGTTTTAATAGATTTTTCCACCATAAAAACGGTTTTAAAAAATTGCTATGTTTGTATTTGGTTAACAATACTTCAGATTATGGTTGGATCATTCTACCGCTCAAGTAGGTATCTTCATGCTGATGCAATCCTCTGTCTGGATAAGAACCAAGTACGTCATAACATAGAGTACTATTACCACATCTGGGCAGGCGCTGCTTGGTGCAACCTATCCTGCTCTGATAGAGTTCTCTTCCATGCTGCCTCTTTCCTACAGAAGAGACGTCGCTAGCCTGTTCCTACTCTATCGTTATTCTCATGGCAAGTGCTCGACTGAACTCCAATCTATGGTTCCCCCCTTGTTAAATTTCCATAAAAACACTCAACTAGCTACAACCACTATATATGATTTCCTCCACTCTGTATCTGTACCTAAATCTAAACGCAGATTCTGTGAACAAAGCTTCTTTCCTAGAACTGTCCGCTTGGCTCGCTTTCTAGCTATTACAGTATTTTAGCATTCAAGTCTAATGTAAACAAGCTCTTGTTGAACCGTCTCCTTGAATAATAAAATTCTATCCGACTTTTACACCATTAATGATTACATTCATTATCTCTTCGGGCCTTGATAAGTGGTGACTCCCTTGTAAAAAATGCCCTATTAAAAATAAATAAGTAAATAAATAAAGGAAATTTATAGAGAACAATACAATACACCTGACTAACGGGTAGATTGAAACTAAAGTCAAGAAGTACGAAGTAAGAAGATGTTACCGGAATATTATACAACATAGAAATTCCATCTGATCATGCTGACACAACTAAGAACGAAATGCAATTATAAAATATGAGGAAAAAATATATATATAGCACTAGCGATGGGAAAGGGGCACCGGTTTTGGCCGGGCGTAAAATACGTTTAAATATGATATTTTAATTTGTTTAGATTTCGTATATATTATTATGTAGTCTTGATTTCAAAAGTAAAAAAAAAATAGTTAGGTACCATCGGCTAGAATCGAAACCGTAGCATAAAAAGCAAATGACATTACCACTGTACCAACGTGACACTTTAAAAATTAAAACTAAACTAAGATAAATTAAATCCATGTTTAACGATTTCTTTTTTTTTCAATTTTTACTAATTTTTTGACCCCTTAAAAACTATTTTAACCGGCTAAAGACCTATAAAAGAACGGCCTGTAAAAAATGCAATGATTTGAGGCCCCTAGCACCGCTCTTCGACTGTTAGTTTTGTAGGAGATAGAATTTGAAAATATGGAGACAGACAGACATATAGCCGTTTATATATTAGATTAATAAAAGTGAATCTGCATAATTCATTCCATCGTTATATGCTTCAGTCGATACGTTGCACCGCTTCATTGAATTGCCTTCTATCAAAATTCCTTTATATAAACATTTGAAAATGCTTCAAATAAACTACATTAATCTCTTAAATAAATAAATGGATCAACCGTAGTTGAAGGTTGCCTGAAGGCTTTTGCTTTATTGACTACAATACTAAAAATGTAAGGAAGACGTTGCTTCTTACCTTTGAGCCACAAATTATAATGCTTAGTATTTCACAAGAAGATATTAAAGTACTATTTTTGATGAAATCGGAGATGGGATATAAACAATATATAATGAGAGAGGGTGAGAATGTTAGACAGGGCATAAGAAAGAGATGGATGACTTGCTTATTTAAGTGCGAATTTCAGCTAATAAGAGCGATAAAAATGGATCTTTGTCTCAAACTCGAAATTGAGGAATATTTTAGTATTATTTTGTGTAGTTGAAATATATAGGAAATAAGTCTTAGGGCAACAAGCGTCGATTAACTCGTTTTTTTGTTTTGTATTATAATAGGTAATTCGATCATGGAAGCTGTATTTTCACACAATTGCCACCATTTTCTGAGTAATTGAATAATATGAGTTCATAACAATTTGAGATCCATTGAAGGGTCGCAAAGGGAAATTAAAACGTTTACGTTAATGATGTTGAAAAAATGATTTTACAAATAAAAAATAAATAAATCGACCTTAGTCGAGGGTGGCCCAAAGACTACCGTTTTGTTTTCTACTAATAGCGTTGGGGCGATTAATCGAAATCGGAATCAGGAATCAGAAAATGGGAAATTAATATGGTATTGCAATTAATAGTGAAATCAGAAGAATTTGAGTATAATTTCCGATTCCGAGAACGATTCTTTTAACTTTACTATTTTATTTTGTTTTAAACTTTATTTTCCATTTGTTATTATTAATGATAAAATTATAAATATATATATATATATATATATATATATATATATATATATATATTTTAAGTATCAGCCAAATAAAAATCTATTTATCATAATAACGACTTTAGGCAAGAATGGAACCAGAAGAAATGGCACGGTAAAAATGCCACATGCGGAAGAATGGGAAAAGTAACCCTAACCCTAACCCAAAAAATAGACATGAATATCTCATAATGAGTTTATTAAAATCACTATTTTCAATCAATCCATGAGGAAAAGATTAGAGAAAAATAAAAAGTAAGAAAGATCTGTTCACCCTTAATGTACTTTTACTTTTGCAAAGGTATATGCACGCATTACTCGGGTTTCTATGGTAATCTGAAAATTAAAACAAACGAACAAACAAACAAACAAACAAACAAACAAAACAACTCTATCGCTAAATATTTAGAAATTTGAAAATAATTGGAATCGGAATCAGAATCGGAATTAGTAATTGTCTTGGAACTTCGAATTTAGAACAGAATCAGTAATTGTATCAGAATCGGGGATTTTGTACGGAATCCTTAATTGCATCAGAATAGGGAAAAATATTGGAATCGTCCCATCATTACTTACTAAACCAAAGTGTAGGAGATGATGCCACTCAATTCACTGGATTGCTCTACTTAACCTTGATCTGCCCTTTATAATACGTCAAGTACCATTTATTGAGATTTTGATATAACTCAAGTAAAGTTTGAATCCTAGTTTCCCTCCCAGTCCATAAGCAAACACTTTATTATACTAAATGGCAGATGCCTTAGCAATAATTTTCAATTCATAGCATATTATTAGTGATGTCTATCAGTGGTATATAAAGTGCAGAAAATGCTGTTTTATCGTTCATTACTAAGTTCTACTTTTTTTTAAAAACTCAAAAAGCAAATGACTGCTTTCATCTCTTCTTATATAGTTCTAAGGGGCAGATAACTCATCAGTACGTCTTGTAAAAAGGCCAGATAACTAACCGGTACCAGGGCAGATAACTCAGTCGTTATTCCTTTATCAGGAACAGATAAGTTCCAAGTACTATTTCAACACAGGGATAGATAACTATTTTACCAATACAGGTGGTTAAGAAGGTTTCTTGTACTTGTTAAAGGAAAGAAGCTTAGTCTTAATATTTTGTTTATTGACTATTGGAATAGGCAAATTGGATATTTCGCCCGTGTGTATCGGGAAATAATTTTGACAAAAGCATGCACTTGGCCAAATGCAAGAATGATACAATAATTATCAAATGTACCAAAAGATCATTTGAATTAAAATTATGAACCTGACAGAGACACCTGTTGTGAAGAAGCAACAAACTTGATCAATTGTCAAAAAGAAGATAAGTTTAAAGTATAATGTTTGAAAGGTCATTTTTACTAAAGGTATAATCAAAGTCAGGTCAATCTAGTGAAATGACAATGGCCGAATAAAACTTGTGTGGAGTGTTGCTAGAGTGACAATGTCGCCCCAAAGAGGCGTTTCAGGTGGTCATGAATTGTCTTCTCTATTCTTCTTCTCTATATAAATAAAATGAACTCATTTTTTCCCGTCTGATTTTGACATTAATAGGATTAAAAATCAAGATATTTCATGCAAATATAATATGCACAAACGGCAGAACAATATCTGAGGTGTGTTATAGGCTTATTATTTCTCAAATTCCTCGATAATCTTAGATTTTTATACTTTTTCTGCTGAGAAGTCACGGCCAAAATCGGTTAAGATCAATGGAAGTGGTAAAATATTTTCTCTCTAATAAATTCCTCCTCCCCCTGCCACCACTTAACACCGTTTGGGGATCGTTCACAAGGAACAGTTGAGAAGAGAACACCGGTTTGGCTTCGTAGTTCTTTCATGTGAAGTTATTTAAAATCACTAAACTAAGCTGCAGTGCTCTGTGGCGTAGTGGTTAGCGTGCTGGACAATTCACATTATATTTTCACGTTCGCGCCGACCTACCGTAGTCGTTTTTTTTTTTTTTTTTTTTTTTCCTAAACAACTGGAATGGACTTTTCTTGGTGGCCGAACTGTTAACGTTGCAGATGTTTTTTTTTTGTTTTTTTTTCACACCTTATTTTCTTACTTTTACTCATGACTCCGGGTTTGATCCTTCCTACTTACCTACCATAACATTTTTTAAAACTCCCCCCCCCGTCCCGGAAACAAACACTCGGGCAACGCCGGGTACCCCCGCTAGTTATAGAATAAAAGCCAAAACGGGGCATCATTATTGGTTGACGATTTGGGCCCAAGTATAATTAACCTGTCGAATTCCTGTGCATTTCCCCCCTAACAACCAACCATCCAAAAACGACCCCCACAATTAAGATATACGGTTATAATTTCATATATTACTGTGTTGTCATTCTTTGAACACTGCAGAAATACAACAGGTACATTTGTAGGGTATCTAGTTTTGCTAGTAACTTTAATCATTTTGGCTTCCTTCTGTTTCTTTTTCCTCGAAGGCGAGAATGAAATTATTTATTGCCCATCCGACAAAACAAACTAGAACGTTCATTTGTGCCATAATTCAAAGGAGAAAAAAAATCATTTTTTTTTCTTGCTTTCTTACTGTTATTTGCCGCCATGAATATTTATGCCTAATAGAAGTAGTTCTTTTCCTGTAACTATTAATATAAGCCGTTTAAAAAAAAAACAAAAAAACTTTTCTTTTAATATTTGGTCTAGAGGGTTATTTCGCCCCCCCCCCCCAAAAAAAATTAAAAAGATTAAAGAATATATATATACGAAATTGGAGATTAAATTTTTTTTTTTTGCTTCTTACCTTTATGTAAGGAAGTAGATTTTATTGCGCTTCAAACTTAGAAAAAAAATTCAACTAATTTTCCTGTTTATTCCAAAATAGCAGCAGATGGCGATTTGAATTGTGGGAAGGCCAGCAATACTGGCAAATTGTTTTGGAAAATGTCCGCACGTAATCGCCTAAAATAATAGAATCTTTCTTTATAGTGGTGGTGGTTGTGGAGATTTAGGTGCTTGTGTTAATCAACAATAATAGCAACTAATTTATAGTTTATTCAGAAATGATAGCAGATGACAAGTTTAATTATGGAAGACCCGCAATGCAAATAAACAAGATGGAAAGGTGTTCACAGGTAATCGCCTAAAAAATAAGAATCTCCTTTTATGATGGTGGTGGTAGTAGTTGTAGAGATTTAGCTGAGGGTGTTAATCTACAATAGTACCTACTAAGATTTCTGTTTCTTCAGAAACAGTAGCAGATTTCGAATTTATTTCTGCAAATACAAAAGTTAAAATGGAAATATTAAAAAAATTTATCTTTGAAAAAAAAAAACATTTTAAAAAAGTAAAAATTGAAATAAATCAATTATGATTCCCTCTAGAAATAAAATCTAAGATAAAAATGTCACAAAAATCATTATTAATAATAATAATAATAATAATAATAATAATAATAATAATAATAATAATAATAATAATCTAATCCTCTTTCTTTCACTCCTGAAATAAATCATTTTCGGTTAGTTTCTTTATAACCGAAATGTCCTAATTATCACCAACCACATAACAAATTTAATGTAAAATTTCCCCCATTACCCGGCAACTCTAACATTTTATGGGTGTTAATTGTGTTACTCCTCAGTATTTTATTTTATCTTTAAATTTTTAGTTATTATCGAGACTCAAAGATAACAGCCTTATGTCTGCAATTTTTTTGTCGTTCTAACCTAAACAACTGGCAATACTTGTATTTCAAACTAAATAAACGCTTTAAAATAAGTTAAAACACCAAAAACTTATCCAGGTAGATGGAACAGTAACTGGTATGCGTTTGGCGACATTTATTTGTTATGTATTTGTTTTCTACGTATTCGGCTTGTTCTCTAAATTAATATATACCCTGGCAAGGTTATAAAACCATACATAATCACTTATAAAGTAGACTGCATCCCCTAAAATACACAGACTTTATCTCACATAGCCCCAATTTGATTTGGTTAACTGTCCTAAGAAGACAAAATTGTCTTTTATTTTTACTTTTTTTTTTTTCAGGCAGGTTTGAAAGGAGATCACACCTAATCGCTTAAAAAGTAGAATCTATTTTTGTTTTTAGTGGTGATATAGCTGAAAGTGCTAATCTACAATAATACCAACTAAGGTCACTTTTTCTTTAAAAAAATAGAAATGAAAGATGGTGAATTGAGTCTTTTTTTTACATAGGTGTCATCACATATCAAGGCCCGAAGGCCACTCGAGGATAAGCGTTACTGAGTGTACAGTAGTCAAGTCGTCGCTAGTAATGGAAATTTGGTAAAATTGGATAACTTAAGGGGACGGTTCAACAAGAATTTGTTTACGTTGGACTTGAAGACGCCCAAATTGTAGTCAACTGGAAAGCAGGAAAACAGAAGAGTGTTCCACAGGCGTGTTGTTCTAAGAAAGAAGCTTTGTTCATGGAATCTATGTTTAGGTTTAGGTACAGAAATTATTGATAATGGTTTCAGATAGACGAGTGTTTTTTCATGAATGTTTGGTGAGGAGGGGGCATAGATTTGAGTCACAGAAAATACAGGATTTAAAATTGGAGATATTAAAAAAACATCCTTTGAAAAAAAAAATACCTTTAAAAAAATAATAACAAAATAAAATAAAATGTGTCTCTTTAGAAATAAAATTTATGGTAAAAAAAGGCACAGAAAAACCCACATTAATAATAATAATAATAATAATAATAATAATAATAATAATAATAATAATAATAATAATAATAAACTAATTCTTTCTTTCTCTTGCAAATAAATCTCTTCGGTTGGTTTCTTTATAATTAACATATCCTAACTATCACTATCCACATAACAAATTTAATGTGAAATTATCCTTCACTAGCAGGCCATGCTAATATTTTCTAACTATTACCTGCCTTATTTCTAATCCTAAACCCTAAGTTTGACTGGCAACATAATAAAACCATACGTTATTGACTAAAATGTAGACTGCATCCCCCCAAATGTGCCAGTTTTATCTTATATGCACCCCCCTTTATTTATTTATTTTTGTTAACTGCCCTAAAAAGCTAGAATTGTAGAATTGCCGGAGATAGGGGGGTTAATTTAAGTTGAAATTTATATGTAAAACTAGTCTCCCAATATAAATTAAAAGATAAATGTCTTTTAACTTTACTTTCTGTCTTTCAGCCAAGTTTTGGAAGGTGCGCACACGTAACTGCCTAAAAAGTAGAATCTCTTTTTTTGTTGCGGTGGTGATTTAGCTGGGAATATAAATCTACAATAATACCATCTAATATATCTTTTGTTTCTGAAACAATAGCAGATGGCGGATTGGATGACTGAAAATATAGAAATTAAAATGGAGGTATTAAAGAAACAAATACATGTGAAAGAAACATGTTTTAAAAAAAGTAAAAATTAAAATATGTGACCGTCTAGAAATAAAATTTAGGATAAACAAAGACACATAAACAACATTTGAATCAAGAATACAGTGTAGTATCTGTTTTGATGCTACACTTCACCTTTTCTGTCCACGGTCAGTGGAGGATAAATCCTCCATGACTGAGACAATTTTTATTTTTGTTCCTATCCAGAGTGGCCCTTTTTGAGGAGTTGGATCTTCCCCACATTAAAAAAACGACTGTGTGTCTAACTCTGCCCTCGTGGGGAGGTAAGTAAATAATAATAATAATAATAATAATAATAATAATAATAATAATAATAATAATAATAACAACTAATCATCTCTTGTTCTTCTCTCCTGAACTTTTAAATAAAATACCTCTATGCCCTGCAGATTTATTTCTATTTGAGTTGTGGTGGGGCCTCTAACTTTAGTAGGGCCATTTTGGAAAATTATAGCGTCTTTAAGTATAGTCAAGAATCACACCAATATCCATATAATAAAGCTCAACGTCTTTGTGTCTATTAATTTATTTATTGCGGACTATTATCCTCATCTTTTCTTAGTTGTTTCACAAGGTTTCGGCGAACTATTCCTCTGGCCTTCGTCAGGTGGTACCCACAACGGGATGGGAACTCTGAATCTACTAACTGCATTCTCAGCAACTACTGCCGTTGTTGTCTCACCATGTTTTGGCCGACTTTAAGTAGGATTTTGGTCTTATAAATCCATGTTTATTATTATCTGATCTTCCATAGCCGGGTCCGTACCGGATGGTATATGTATTATTTAGTCTGAATTCATTTTTGAGATGAGTATTATTTATTAATTTATTTATTGTGTTTTTCTTAATTAGATGTTGTTTCACGACGTTTCGGCCAACTATTTCTCTGGCCTTCGTCAGGTGGTAACTTTGTCTCTGTTTGTCCATGCACGAATAGGTCCCTATAGGGTTTGCTATTATACTAAACTGACCACATTCAATGATAGAAGAGGTATCAAAGATTTGAAATGGGCATGAGAAAGTGGGGCTTCAGGGTGTGGAAGATCACTTATAACTCTATGCATGCTCACACCTTTTCATGTAGAGCTACTAAATTTGGTAGGAGAACCCATCATGGGTTGGTTGGTTGGTTGGTTGGTTGTTTTGTTTTACGGCATATCAACCCTTTTCAGGTTATATAATGCCGAATCTGGTGATTTTGAAGAACGATTTTTTAATATAGTATATTTGTTTTTTTAAGTCGTATTCTATTTAACCTATAGTTGGGACCCTAACAAGTACTACCACTCCGGGTCAGAGTGGACCTGGGAGCAATGGCAATTAAAGGGTGGCTCTACACTCCCTAAGTCCTGCAAGCTGGGACCTCACCATCGGATATAGTTTAAGGTCATATCCAGGATCATCATGGGGTGGGGAAAGTTTTGATGGGTTACACCTCTCACCTTCACTAACAATGGTGGGGTTCCAGTGGTGTAACTTATAACTTGGAACCCTATGCACACTCACACCATTTGAGATAGAGTAACCGAACATATCATGATAAATTACCATGAGAAGGGGAAAGGGTTATGGGCTATATTGCTCACTCCTAATAACAGAAGTGGAACCCCATGGGAATCACTTATAATGGGAAACCCTAATTATAAAAAATATATTATGTAAAAAGGACCATTTTAAAAACTATATTATGTGAAAGAAACATTATAAAAAATATATTATGTAGAAGAAATATCTTAAAAAATATATTATGTGTCTCATACGCTTGTGTCAATAAAGATTTCCACTGTTGCCCCTCATGTTCGTTTGAGCTGTTGTTAGATAATAACATATGTCTATCTATCTATTTATCTATCTATTCAATGATATTCTCAAAATAGTTTATATCGGGAGTTATTTATTGTCTAAAAAAGTGTAGCAATGGGTTTTAGCTTAGGATGTTTACATAGATTGGCTGGGTTAAATAAAGAAAATGACCTTGGGCAGGCATATGTGGAAAGATAGCACGTTGAGATATGTGTGGTTTTTGAATGATGACATAACAGAACTGAGGTCAGGAGGTCGGGAAGTTTAGTCAGTCGAAGAGTTTGAGTTTGGTCACGGAAGTGAACAGACGTGCTTCAAGCCAGGAAGCGAGGCTGTTAAGAATTAGTATGTAGACACGAAATGCTGACTCTTTGTGAAGACCATTTGAGACAGCTGAAATAAATTTATATGTTAAAAATATAAAGTGTTGTTCTGTGGTTTCACAAAAGAAGAAAGAACAGAGGTCTCGATTGGTTATGGTGTTAGTCATGTTTCATCATAGAGCTCAGCAGCGAAGAAAGAAGAACTCTTGAAGAAAGAAAAGGTATGAAGCATATATTATTCTTCTTATAACTAAATGATACTCTTAAGTAAATAGGAATTGTAATATATACCCGTGTGATAACTCTCTGATAGAAAATGACTCAGTTTATACGTCGATATCATATCCTCTGGCTAAACAATAATATATACAATTTATACGTTCATAACGGATGTCGTTATAAGAACAATATCTCTTACCCACTATGTAGCATGTTTTGGGGCCGATCCACCACTATACAATACAATTGCAACCTCCCACAAAGATGATCCAAGCAATGCCAAGTTTGTCTGTGTATCTGTGTGTGTCTCTGTCTGTACATCTATAAGCTGATTGATTAAAATTTATGTAGAAAATAAATGTCAGTTTCAAAGAGTTTTAAAGTTATTTATATTTTTATATAGATCAGAGTCCATTTTTTTAAAAGCTCTTTTTTAACTCAGTCAACAACAGGTACGTCTGCTAGTTTAATATAAAGTAGGTATAAAGGTTATGTTTTAGCAAATGGTAAAAAATGAAAGTATGCATGCATAATAAAATTGAAATAAGTGAAACACCTTAGTGAATAGAAGGGTCACCAGTTAGGAAGTGCTTATTGAAAACATGAAAGGTTGTTTTTTAATGAAAATTAAAGAGAAACTAAATTTTATAACAAAATAATTTTATGCTGGAAGTTTTTTAGCCAGCAACTGTTCATTTTTTTTTTACAAAAGAATTACCACCTATCAAGGCCACGGCGCCACTCGAGGATAAGGATTAAAGAGTGTAGGGTGGTCAAAACGACAATATCATCGTAATCGTTAAAAGTGTAAATTTGGTTAAATTGGATTACTTAAGGGGAACAGTTCATCAAGAACTTGTTCACATTGGACTTGAAGACGGGCATATTGTAGTCAGCTGGAAAGCAGGTAAATGGAAGAGAGTTCCACAGACGTGCAGTTCTAAGAAAGAAGCTTTGTTCATAGAATCTACATTTAGGTTTAGGCACAGATAAAGAGTTTCACAAGGTTTCGGCCAGCTATTCCTCTGGCCTTCGTCAGGTGGTACCCACAACGGGATAGGAACTCTGAATCTACTAACTGCATTCTCAGCAACTACTGCCGTTGTTGTCTCACCATGTTTTGGCCGACTTTGAGTAGGATTTTGGTCTTATAAATCCGCGTATATTCATTTTATGCTCTCCCATGGTCGGGTCCGTGCCGAATGGTGTATGTATTATTTAATTAGAATTCATTTTTGAGATGAGTATTATTTATTAATTTATTTATTGCGGACTATTATCCTCATCTTTCTTAGGTGTTGTTTCACGAAGTTTCGGCCAACTATTCCTCTGGCTTCGTCAGGTGGTAACTTTGTCTCTGTTTGTCCATACACGAATAGGTCCGTATAGGGTTTACTAGTATACTAACTTGACCACATACAATGATAGAAGAGGTATCAAAGATTTGAAATGGGCATGAGAAAGTGGGGCTTCAGGGTGTGGAAGATCACTAATAACGTGGGAAATTATTGATAGTGTTTTCAGCCAAACGAGTGTTTTTCGTGAATGTTTTGTAAGGGTAAGCACTTGCCATGAAAATAATGATAAAACAGAGACAGGCTCGCAATGTCCCTTCGGTGAGAAAGTGGTTGCAGGTAAGAGAAAAGGGCATTCCCCAATAGATTTCGAAGTTTATTCGGAACCCTGCAAAGGCAAAATAAGGTCTTCCTAGCAGATCCTGCCCAGATCTGACAACAATACTCCATCCTTGAACGTACTTGGCTCTTATATAGATAGAGTATTATATGAGCAGGTATATATATCTACTGAATCGATAGAAGGATCCCATCACTTTTCCAGCTACCTTGGCAACAGATTTGATGTAGTATGCATTCCATTTTAGATCAGGAGTAAAGGTCAAACCAAGGAGCTTATCAAAACATGGAATCGCTCCAAGACGAGAGCCACTCATTTTAATTGATCCTAGTGAAAATATGTGTTTAGCAAAGAGAATTGAATGAATTGTCACAAGGTTTAGAAATGTGTATGTCAATATGATCTTAGTGTGAATATAGATGTGTAAATAATAGATGTATGTAAGTATTTAACAGCGTGGCATTGTGTTTGTGTGTGCGTTGGTTTACCTTGTTATCGTTAGTGTGAATATAGCTATGAGTAATAATTCATCTCTATTCTCCTAACTGTCACTACTGTGTGCACGAAATTTTAAAAGCTGGTATGCGAATCATTGAGTTCTTTTTTACCCCCCCCCCCGCCGACCAAAGGCATTGTGAGGGAGTAGATGTTCTTAAGTTCTTTTGTACAGGTGCGACTGGTCATGTCTAATGGAGAAAACTGATTTTATTGCCTAGGTCTTAAGAGACTCTCTAAGTTCATACTGGCGTATTACTTTTACATAGACGTGTTACATTTTAGTGTTTGAAACAAACATTGTTCCATTGGTTTAAAATACTTTGAGTTAACACGTTCCTGTGAAAACTTGGTTGCTTTAGGAAGTGACGAAGAAAGCAAATCCAAACAATGCACAGAAAGAAAGAAGGTAAGCTATCTGAAGAAAATATTTTTGCATCTATTAAAACTGAAAAACCTTTTTCTGTTACTTTTTAATCAGCAATTATTAAGATTAAGCCTTATCATAATCACTCTGATCCCCACCACACCCTAATTGAAATGGATGGCTTTCATATTGGAGAAGCTCTATGTTTTGACAAGGTTCTGGGACTGACTTTCACTACTGATCTGAAATGGAACACATACATCAAATTTGTTGCCAAAAATCGTTGGAAAAATTGTTGGATCACTCTCCCGTTCCATCATGTATCTTACTGCCGATTCATTCCTCTATCTGCATAAGAGCCAGATATGCCCTAAAATGAAGTACTGACTGTTGCCACATCCGGGCAGGAGCTACTCAGCGTGCCCCATCCAGCCTTGATATAGTTCACAACTGGGTTTGAAACCTAGTAGATGATGTCCTTTTATCTTCCCTGCAACCTCTTTCCCACAGAAGAGATATCGCTAACCTGTCTCTGCTCTATCGCTATTTTCATGTCAGATAATAGTGCAGATATAATTTGGAGAAAAAAAAACAACAGAAAAAAGTGCTCGACTGAACTCTAATCTATGCCCCCTATTAAATTTTCACAAAAAAACACTCGACTAACTACAACCACTATATATGATTTTCTCCACTGTCTATCTGTGCCTAAATCTAAATGCAGATTCTATGAACAAATCTTCTTTCCCAGAACTGCCCGCCTGTTGAACACTGTTCCACTGGCCTGCTTCCTGGCTGCATATAACATGGGGCTTTCAAGTCCAAAGTAAACAAGTTCTTGATGAGCTGTTCCCATGAATAAACAAATTCTACCCAATTTACTCTATTAATGATCGGTACACTACTATCTTACATTCATTAACTCTTATGCTCGAGTGACTTTCGGGTCTTGATAAGTGGTGACTCCTAAGTAAAAAAAGAAAATAGATTAAGACTTCCTTTTTTACTCATAAAAATAAAATTGATTATTAAAGTCAGTTGGGCACATGTATGTTCATTTTAATTATATAGAAAACACAGAAAATAATAAGTGGAAAAATTAATCCTAAAAATGGTAAGACCGCATTTTGGCAAGGATATAAAAAATCGAATTGCAGGATTAAGGCTGTCTAAAATGATTTACAAGCAGATTTTTGATATTTTAAGAAAAGGAGATGTGAAAACATCTCTTTCTGCAATGAAGCGAATTGATCAAAGATTCGAAGTTGAATGTTCAGTAAAAAGGAAATCTGGATCTGGTCGCCCTAGAGCATCCACTTTGAAGGACGACCATAGGCTTAAAGTTACTGTTTTTAACTGTAGTAGGAGTTGGCAAACTTATTAGATGTGAGAAGTCCATCAATGCAAAGGAATACATTCGATTATTAGAAACAGGACTGTTACCAATATCCAGAAGCTGGGAATATCCCAGAACATTACTTTTCAACATGATAATACCCTTGCACACACTGCTAAAGTCACAAAAATATTTTGCTGATAATTCAATTGATGTTATGCTTTGGCCATCAAAGCTCCAATTTAAACCCAATCAAGTATAGTTGATCCATAATATCTCGTGCATTGGCTGGAAGAACTTTTTCGAACAATGACAAACTGTAGAAAGATGTGCAATGCGAATGGAATAGCATCTCCTCTTCACAGTGTTCCACTTTGGTTGAGAGCATGTCTAAAAGGATTGAGCTGTTAAAGGAATCAAAAGGGAATGCGATTCCATACTAAGCATTTATTAAAGTAAATGTCTTGTTCTGCGTTATTAGTCCCGTTTAAGTCTCCTTATCCCAGTGTTCTTTGTTCAATATAGCTTTTAGTGCAATAAAATGTATAACATTTGTTTGGCCCATTCTTTTTTTTTGCTTACGAGTGTAGATTAGAAACTTCGAAGAATATTTGATTAATGCTCCGATTTCTGACATTTTTAAATCGAAGATTGATGATTCTTATTATTTAAATTATCTGAACTATTTCGGTCAATGTAACCCCTCCCCGACCTTCTTCTGGTGTATTAAGTAAATTCGTAGTACTTGATAAAAATTAAGTTGTAAGTCGCATTATTCTGGAGGTTTAAAGGTTCAATCACTAGTGTGGGCGAAAAATATAATTGTGAATTACTTAGCACTCTATCTAGTCATGTCTGACGGAACAAGAGCATGCTACCCCCGTGGATTAAATAAAGACTTCCATTCGAAATTCCGTTTAGGTTCCTGAGTTCGACAGGAAGATACCCAAATTCAACGGGAAAATTTCTGAGTTAAACAGAGAAATTCCCGAGTTTGATACAAAGATTCCCGAGTTTGATAAGGTACACCTGAAGGTTAGAAATTACATCGATCAAAACGTTATGAAAATAGAACTCAAGTCCCAAATAATACGAACTAATATTTTTGTTTCGTCAAAAACAGTAGTAGATGACGAATTGAATTACTGAAAACGCATAAGCTAAATTGGAGGTATTTATGATAACACATTTTTTTTTGGGGGGGGGATATTGAAAATAGATATGAAGTAAATAAAATAATGTGTGTCCCTCTAAAAATAAAAATTAGGATGAAAATGTTCTGTTCCAAAATAAAAAAAAATATATATTAATACAAAAAACATGAAAATAGAAATTGAAGAAACTAAAAAAAATATTTTGGCTTATAAATGGTATGTTTCTTCTTCCTCACAGAAACGCATCGAACGCTTTTGGTTTTAAAACAAATGCAGTCTTATGCAGTTTTCCAGAATTGATTTTTGGTCGATATTTCTCTTTTTTCCCCCGTTTTTCGAAAATTCAACCCATTTTTGAAATGTTAATTTATTTTATTTATTTTTTTTACCATCTTTTTTTTTTTAAGGTTTTGGTTTGCGTTTTATGCTCTTTGCTAGTAATTCAATATTTTCACTTGATATCCCGTAGGGATTTTGTTATATGTTTTTTTTTTTCATTTTTTTTATCCACCGACCTTCATCCGCTTTCCAGCAGTAGCAACAACAACAACAACAACAACAACAACAACAACTCAGGAGAAGAAGAAACAGAAAGAAAAAGGAATTGGTAAGTAAGTATAGGATCAACAAATGGAAAGGCGGAAAATGTGGGAAGCGTAAGAAATAAAAAAAAAAAAAGGGACAAAATGTGTATCGTTAAGATTGGAAAATTCAGAACTCGGCTTTTCTATAGAAGCAAGAGAGTATCAGTGGAAACATTAGTAGTAGTAGTAGTATTAGTAGTAGTAGTAGTAGCAGAGAAAGGAAAAGAGGTGGAGGAAGAGGAAAGGAGAAGAAGAGAACAAAGAAGAATGAGAAGAAGAGAAAAGGTAAAATGAAGAAAACAAAGGAAGAGAAAGATAAGGAAGAGGACAAAAAAAAGAAGGAGAACATGGGATAGGGAGGAAAAGAAGGAAGAGAAGGAAGAAAGAAAGAAATTAGAGCTAAGAAGTCAGAGAGAACAAAGACATAAAGCGGGAAGCAACGAAGGAAGAAGGCAAAGAATGATAGGGGAAGAAGAAGAGGACAAAGGAGAACGAAGAAAAGAGGATGATAAAGTGGTCAAAGATGGAAGAGGAAAAGAAGAAAAAGAAAGAGGATCAAGAGGAAGAGAATAAGGAAGATTGGGTAATAAACAGAAAAGAAAGAAAAAAGGAATAGAATAAGAAGGAAGAAAAAGAGGAAGGAAGAACACAGAGAAGAAAGAGAACAAATACGAAATAAGGAAGAAGAAGAAGAAGAAGAAGAAGAAGAAGAAAGGGAATAGAGCAGAAAACATGGAAAAAAGAAAATGAAGAGAGTAAAGAAGACAGAGCAAAGAATGAAAACAAAAAGAAGAAATAGAACAAAGATAAAAAAAGAAAAGGAAGAAAGAAGAGGCAGGTGAAGAAGAAAGAAGCAGAAAATAAAGAACTAAAAAGAAAACGGAAAAGAAAGAAAAGGAAAATAACAAAGAGGATAGAAAAGAAAAAAAAAGAAAAAGGAAGATAAAAAAATGAGGAGAAGAAGGAAAATAAAAACGAAAAGAAATGAAAAAATGTAAAGAAAGAAACAAAGAGGACGAAAAAGGAAGAAAATAAATATGGAAGAAGTGGAAAATAAAGAGAGAGAGAGAGAGAGAGAGAAGAACGAAGACAAAATTGACAAAAGATAGATTTAATGGGAGTGTAAAGTGAGAATATGTGTCTTTCCAGCTCGTTGCTAAGCTCAACATGAAACGCAAATGTCTGCGCTCAAGTCTATGATATATATAGACATCAGGGGAGATCATCACTGGTTACTTCATAATCAGAGGAGATCAACCCTTGTTGCCTCATGTTGTCAGGTATAGACAACACATACCTATACATTCCTCTCCTCCCTCCCCTGTGACCACAGGATGAATTTTCGTGGTCATCTTTAGATGCAATAGAAAATTTGTGTGATTTTCCGCGCATTTGTGGCGATAGGTTTCTTGCTGCTCTAGTTTTCCCTAACAAAAGCGGACTGACTGGGTGTGCATATTTTCCTGTGGTACCATCAACTTCCAATTTTTCTTCATGCTCTCTGAGTGATTCAACGTTGATGTGTCATCAAACCTCCATTGTTTCTTCAGAGAGTTGTTCCTGTTGGGGGGGGGGGGGTCAAGGTTTGTAGACAGGTTCGAAGTTCCTGGTGTGGCGTAATGTGGGAAATCCACACCTGGTATATCTTACGGAGAAACTGACGGTTGTGCAATGTTACTTTATATTGCTCTCATCTACACATTCTTTATACTGTCGGTTTCCATGTGTCTCTATGATCCTCCCTGTTTCGTCCATCGACCTGGGTAGTTACCATCCTGGTTCTGGATCTGACAAAATCTCTGATTTGGAGTTCCTGGAATGGAGGACAATGCTGGTTGTAGAACTGTTTGTTCCGCATGTCCCTTTTGGCCATTGCCACCTCTCTTAAATCAACTATTTCTTTCCTCTGTTTCCCAGCTTGATATTTATCCCGTAAGACAGGAAGGTGGTTTTTAATGACCCAACCATATAGCATTACAGTTGAAGACATGCCAAGCTTTTGGACAGAAGTGTTTCAATGGGTTAGTAATGTCGGAGTAGCTTAATCGTGGCATAGGCGTCTATAACTGTCCATGTTGTCGGCTAATATATGTTTTGCAATTTTAACGGCTAATTATGCGTGACTGTTGCTTTGAGCATAATAAGTCAATGAGGTATATTTCTATATAACTCAGTTCCTCAAAAAGGAGTCATACTCCTGGGACTGAAATGGTGATCTGCAGTCCTATGAAATTTCTTCAGGTGCACAGTAAGTACAGAGTCAATTTCTCAAGGTATCATATACTGCTTTGGCCCTTCCTAACGTCATTAGGGCCACTTCGACGCATCCAGTATATCGATATGCGTATACCATGAAGTTCCTATCCTGTATATTGAAAAAGTCGATTACCACTTCTTGGAATGGAAATTCCAGGTCTGCTGGGGACATTAAGGGTTCTCTAGGCTGAGGTTGTGCAACTGAGCTCTATTTTCCCTGGTGTATGCATCTAAACTCGGCCAGAACAATCGTTGCCTTGCATCGCTAGCATAACATTTACGTTTTGATAAGCGGAGCGAAAGGATTCTATTACCACTGTGCACAGTTGTCAAAGTATCAAGATTTTGTTGTTTTTGATGATTACTCCTTCCAGGCATGAGGATGACAAAGATAAGAAAGAAAAGGAAGATGTCAGAGGAAGAAGACGAAGAAAATAAAAGGAGACAAACATAAGATGAAGATGAATTGTTTGATAATCTTTTAGTACAAGAAGCTAATTTAGAGAACCTCCAGACAAATAAGCAAAACCAAGTCTTTTAATTTGCAGGTGTTTTGCTTCGAAATGGAAGATAAGTAGTATATATATATATATATATATATATATATATATATATATATATATATATATATATATATATATATATACTATCAGGCAGCCCGGCGTTGCACGGTTGTACATTATGCTTAAACATGTAAATGATATTTTAATTTATGCAGATTGCATATATATTATTATAGAATCAATCCTCTATTGATTATTATATATTACAAGGAATAATTGCCCGATGGCGCAAAAAAAAAAAAAAAAGTAAATAAATAATAATAATAATAATAATAATAATAATAATAATAATAATATCGCTCATCAAATTCTGTCTGTGTTTGTTTACAATATCACGTCAGCTGATATTTGCGCTTGATGAAGAATGCCCTGGAAAAGTCACTTCTGATTAATTTTTAGTTTTAAAATATGCCAACGAAGAAATGATTTGTGGCGATTTGAAATGGTGACTCTTCTTTTATCGTAAATTGAACTCATAAATAAGAAAAATTAAAAATAACATTGTGGGGTACACACAGGCTTGAATAAAACATCCTTCGATCAGTAGTCAAATGCTCTACCACCAAGCTATATCTCCCGATGACAATAAGTCTGTTTAAAAAAAAAAAAAAAAGAAATGATTTGCTGAAAGTTTATTATCTCCCTTCCCGGTGTAACGTAAAGTATTCCCCTGTAAAAATTATTATTTTTTATCTATAAGAGAGAAAGGCTATTTTTAAGATCGGATTTTCTCGATTTTCGATACTTATCGGATGAATTTTTATAACAAAACCTATATAAGAACACTGCTCGACATATAAATTAGCTTTGTGTGAAATTTGCAAAAGATAGATTCAGCCGTTTCGGAACATATAAGGAAAGAACTTTCACACACACACACAATGTAACTTATACATAACAGTAGAGATGAAAATGTAACAAAGCACAGACGCGTGTATGGAGGCAGCAGCAACATCTGTGCAACAGCTGTTCCACTGCCCACGTATGCATATGAGCGAGCCGTATGAGAGGTGACGTAACAGCAAGGAAGAAGGAAAGAAAAGAGTTTGTAAAAAATGAAAAACGTGGTCGAGAAGGACTGAAATAGACGTTTTACACAGATATTTTAGAGAGCGTGACAGGGAAAGACATGTCCTAAACATGGCCAAACAAAGAGAGTACCAGGTGTTCGACACGATAGAGTCTTGTTAAAGACACTGGAGTATGAGAAGATTTTGGAACAAGAGACAAGGAGTTGTTCTGGAAGTACTTGTCTCTTGTTTCGGCTGAAAAAAAGTGAGTCGAATTCTTTCCTTATCTTTGTTTCTTTACAACATGTGGGTGTTGACATGTAACAACTGCGTTACAGTAATTCTTGAAAATAATGTTTGCTTTTATTTTTTACTAAAATAATAGATTTTGTTATAGTAAAAAAAAAAAAAATGACAAGACACAAGCTTGTCAATGAGGTAAAGAACATGAAAAATATGAAGCAAAAATATAGGCAATCATAAAATAACGTTTGTAAAATACATTTTCCGTGCTTATGCTAACCTTCTTGCGTGTCTGTTAGAAGTAGCAGTTGCAGTTTATGTTGTCGTTACATATTGATTCTTGATTGGACAAAATCTCAAGTCAGCCAATCAGAACGCGATAAATATTTAGTCCTAAACATCCGTGCATCCTATAAAAACTCAAATACATGATTTATACGCATGATTGTTTGCAAAAAAGCAAAAAAAAAAAAAAAAAATGTCCTCTTCTGACAATCTTTGATGCTATTCTCACAATGTTTTGGCCAATGTATACCCAACTTTCTTCAGGTGTATCTTGTCTGACTTAAGAATCTATCTGTTGAATTCGGAAATCTGTAGAAAAGCAAGCTACCCCTGTTGAGTGAATAACCGTTATTGCTCCAAATTACATAAAGATTCCTGAGTTCAACAGAAAGATTCCGGAGTTCAACAAGATACATCTAAAGAAAACCAGAGGTTAAATCGGCCGAAACGTTGCGGAAATAACACCCAAGAGGAGAACCGCACTCTGAATAATAAAAAATATCAATCTTCATTTCAAAACGGCTAAAATCAAGCACACAGCTTTCCTTCTTCCATTATTTTCTTTCCATATCCGATGTAGTAGGTACGTCTTTAAAAGCTAACATTGACGCCTGCCATAGCACACCACTAAGCATATACATAGTGATTTGGGGCAGAGCGAATAAAAAAGCGACCATAACAGAGTTCAGTGTACCCAATGATACAGAGCTTAACAGAGCTGAGAAGGAAAAGATAACAAAGTATCAATGACTTATTTATGAGATGAAACGAAATTGGAAATTAAAAGAGATTTCAATCATACCAATCATCATAGGAGCACGGTGAACCAAGTGCAAGTGAGATACAAACGATTGCACTGAAAGGGACGGCTAGAATCCTAAAAAGATCTCTTGGTTGGACTCACTAAAATAGGTGTAAATGCCAGACATCTGGTTGGGTCCCCCATTCCCCAGAAGAAAAAGATGAAGAAAAATGGGGGAAAAAAGGGGGAAAAAAGAGAGCTTCTCACACAAGCAAAACAGACACACAGATATACACCCACATATTCATACTTATCTTAATTACATACGCATAACACACACCGAAATCAACATATTTGCTTGGTTTCTCCTTACAGGAAAAACAACTCGTTCACTTCGGATCATTCCTTGTATATTTTGAACTGTTATTCTTAATAGGCTCTTTATCTTAAGAAAGATCATATTAATTACTTTTCTATGGATAGACTTTGGCATTCTTTCATTTGGTAATGTACTATTTTGTTATGCTATTCTCAAAACTTTTCTGCTGATGTAACCTCCGACCTTCTTCTGGCGTGTTTTTGCAAACTCAGAAATCTTTTTTTCGCATTGGGGAATTAGCACAGAATTTAAAACACAACTCTTTATTTAATCAATGAGGATAGTATGTTTGGTTCAATCAGTTACAACCAAGTAAAAATCATAATTCGTCTTAGAGACACTCTTTTAGGGGTTGAAAGTTCAATCCTCAGTGTAAGCGATACTAAGAATAGAATTGTGAATTACTAAAGGCATCTACATGGTCATGGCTTCTCAACCATGTTTTTCCTTATAATAGAGCACTCTGTTGGAATCTCGTTTCTTAAATATAACTAAGTATATATATATACATATATATATGTGTGTGTCTGCGTGTGTGTGTCTGTGTGTGTGTCTGTGTTTTATTTTACTTCAGTAAGTTTTAAGAGATCAAGTCTGTTATGACTTAAATTTATATCCAAGGGCTCTTTTAAGAATAGATACTGTACCCTTTATGCCTGCTATCTGTATTTCGTTACAGCTTGGTCTTCCAGGGATTGCTTCTAAGTATTTATGAAGATTCTTTTTTATCAATCTAGTCGCTCCTATCACAACCGGTATAATGTTTATTTCTTTCAGAGACCATGTCGTTTTTAGATCATTTTTTAGGTCCTGATATTTTGTTATCTTATCCCGTTCAGCTCTGTTAAGGCCGAAATCGTTTGGGACTGTGACATCAACAATGAGTGCAGTTCTTTCAGGCTTGTTCCATATAACAATATCTGGTTTGATGGTCTTGTCTTTTATGTATCTGCCTGCCTGTATGTCTTTGTCATAGAACACGGTCACATTTCTGTTTGATGTTATTGGTGGTGGTTCATGTTCCCAGATGTTCAGTAATCTGTCAAGTTGCATCTCTCCGCAGATCTTCCAATAGAGGTACTTGCATACTTTGTTGTGACGAGCAGTGTAATGGCCATCTGTCAATAAGATTGGGCATGCAGACATTAGGTGGTTTGGGCTCTCAATTGCTGAGTGGCAAAATCGGCACTGGCCATTTGTTTGTAGGCCAGCCACTTATTAAAATCCATTTGTGAGTAAGCCCTGATCTTGCCGGCTACAATAAGTCTTTCCTCATCAAATGGAAGTCTCCCACTCTTCAGCCATTAGAGTGAAGCATCCTTGTCTATTTACTCCTGATTGAGTTCCTCTAGGAACTTCCCTGCTCACTTATTTTGTTTCCATCCTTGTTTTCTTGTCTCTATCTCTATTTCGGTGCATTTTTTTCTGTGTACATTTATATATGTGTGCATATATATTTGTATATAAGTTTTTACAAATACACATATATATACATACATATACATACGTATATATATGTGTGTGCGTGTGTGTGCATTTATATATGTGTGTGTATCTATGTATATATATGTTTTCACACATACGCACACACAAGCACACACACACACACACATATATATACGTATGTATGTACACATATATATGTGTGTGTGTGTGTGAGTACGTTTGTGTAAACATAGTGTTGGTTTTTGTTTCATTTTAATTTTAGTCGTATTTGCTATGCTAATAAAAAAAAACAGTCGGTCAGTAGAGTTGGTTTCAAATATTTTTAAAATATCACCTCGTAAATAGATTAAAATTATGTACTTAAATGTGATATTCTTTCCAGGTCTGAAATCCTAAAAATTAGAACTAAGTAGGAAATGAATATATATATATATATATATATATATATATATATATATATATATATATACTAGCAAAAGTACCCGTCGTTGACTGGGTTCAAAAACAGCCTACAGAAAATGGACCCTGATTCATGAAAGTATGATAGGTTATGAAAAAGAAGGGTTGTAAAGAGATAGCTTCGAATTTGGGGGTATCAAAACAAAGCAAACTATGATGAAAGTAAAAATAAAATAGATAAACCCCATGATTTATTATACTATACCTGTTCACACTGAAACACTTATCACAATATTCTGTGGATCTATATTAAAAAAACCTTGTTAAACTTTGTGACATATTTCCATTCTATGGAGGTCAGGTGCGAACGAACACCCCATAATTTTATTATACCATATTTCTTCAAACTGAAACATAATTATCAAAGTATATTTACACAGATAGATATGAAAAGTCTTTATTAAAGTTTGTGCCTATTTCCATTCTATGGAGGCCAGGCGTGAACGCAGACCCCACAATTTTATTGTACCATCCCTATTTAAGTTAAAACATACTTATCAAATTATTATTATGTACATCTATATCAAAAACACTTGTAAACGTTTTGTGTTTAATTTTTAAATTTTTTATTTCCATACTTTGTGGACCAGGCACGAACGCAGACCCCACAATTTTAATGAACCACCGTTCTGCCAGATCAAACATACCCATTCCTGTGTCTCGATACATCTTCTATCATTATATGTAATCAGCTTTTTTAAAATAGTCAACCATATAGGAGCCTATTCGTGACCACACACACACACACACACACACACACACACACACACACATCCAGCTTTATATTATATATATATATATATATATATATATATATATATATATATATATATTGAATATATACATATATAAACGTAACTCCTTAATAGGCTCTGAGTGGAAGAGGAACCTATCGCCATTCTCTTCCCTAGAATAAAAAGCCAATTCTACTTACATTAAGTAGAATACTTAGTTGTGTTCTTTTTTTATGTAATGTAGAGTGGAAGTCCCATATTTCTTTCTGTTTTTTGCCTCAATCCTTGTTTAGAATAATTGATGCTTCTGAAACAGGGAGAAAAAAAGTTGTATCTAGGATCGGCAGTCTTTATCCTGAGCAGTCGCTTAGGATGTCTATGCTCCTGTTTCTATTCCTATCCTTGTGGGCATGTAGCTAATAAAGATGCTGGAGGTAAACGTTTTACCTCGACTAACGTTATCCACCTGATAGTTTAGGACCCGAATCCATGATTACCTCTCCTCCCAAGGAGGCCTTCCTATCAGCAGGTGCAAAATAATGTGGCTGTTGCATTGACATTTTTTTTTTTTTTTTTACATAGGCGTCACCACTTATCAAGGCCGATAGGCCACTCAAGGATAAGGGTTAAAGAGTGTAGAGTAGTCAAAAGGACAATATAGTAATCGATAGTAATGGAAGTTCGGTAAATTTGTTAACTTAAGTGGAACGGCTCATCATAAACTTGTTCACGTTGGACTTGAAGACAACCATATTATAGACAGCTGGAAAGCAGGAAAACGGAAGACAATTCCACAGGCGTGCAGTTCTAAGAAAAAAGCTTTGATCATGGAATCTATGTTTAGGTTTAGGCACAGATAAAGAGTGTGGAAAATTATTGATAATGTTTTCAGCTAGTCTAGTGTTTCTTGTGAAAGTTTGGTGAGGGGGTGACCATAGATTGAAGCTTAGTCGAACACTTTCCATGAAAATAACGATAAAGCAGAGACAAACTCGCAACATCTCTTCTGTGAGATAGAGGTTGCAACGAAGAGAAAAGGGCATCTCCCACCAGGCCACGAAGTATATTTTGAACCCTATCAAGGCAGGACAAGTCTTTTCTAGCAGCTCCTGTCCAGATGTGGCAACAGTATTCCATCCTTGGACGTATCTGGCTCTTATATAGATAGAGAATTGCATCAGCAGTGAGATATCTACTGGATCGATAGAAGGATCCGACCATTTTTCCAGCGGCCTTGGCAATAGATTTGATGTACGTATTCCATTTGAGATCAGGAGTAAAGGTCAAGCCCAGAAGCCTGTCAAAACTTGAGGCCTCCCCAAGACGAGAGCCATTCATTTTAATTGATGCCAGATTGGGATCAGAACGTTGATGATGTAAAGATAGAAGCTTGGTTGTAGATGCATTAAAAGTAACAAGCCACCTCTTTCCCCATTGTACAACGTGATCAAGATCAGAGGAGAGCGAATCAGAGAGAACTTGGTCGTTTACTGTCTTAGATGTGCTACCATAGATGGTAGTGTCGTCAGCAAAAATGTCTACGAATGATGTAAGGATGTCATTTGAAAGATCTTAATGTAGATCAGGAAAAGAGTAGGGCCCAGGATGGACCCCTGAGGGACTCCAGCATTTATACTGTGAGCTTCTGATTTTTGCCCATCAACTACTACTCTTATGAACCTATCAGAGAGAAATGATTTAATAATTGAGAAGACATTTCCAGCTATACCATAGCTGGAGATCTTGTGAAGTAAACCTTCATGTCATACCCTATCAAAGGCCTTTGATATGTCAAGAGCAATTGCCCTAGAAAGGTTGCCTTTGTCGAGAGATTCGCTAATCCTATGAGATATAACTGTAAGCACATCTGCTGTAGATCTAGCAGAACGGAAACCATATTGTGTGTCACTAAGAAGGTTATTTTTGCTGAGATGGTTGATTACTTCTCTATTTAACACAGATTCCAGCAACTTACTCATGACTCACAGGAGACTTATTGGCCTGTACTGAGAGGGGGATGAACGATCACCTGAATTCTTAAATACAGGGCATACTGATGAGATTTTCCAGGGTGATGGGAAGCAATTCTCCTTAAGACAACGTTTAAACAGTTTTGTAAGTATGGGTGCTAGTTCTGGTTGAAGTTTTTTGAGTACTATAATTGGAATACCGTCAGGGCCGATTGCTTTACTGGAATCAAGGTTTTTGATTAGCTTGGCAACATCACGTACAGATATTTGTATATCACATAGTGTGTTTTCTGATACAGGAGGAAATATTGGGGGTTGGCGGCCTTGGTTTTAAAGGGTAGAATTGGCTGCAAAGTTCTTGGCAAAGAGTTTGGCTTTGTCTGATGCTGACGAGATTAACTCAGGTCCATTGATGATAGTTGGGATAGAGCACACGCTTCTGTTCAGGATTCTGTTTGCAATTTGCCAAAACTGGTGGGAACCAAGCCGCTGCTCAGCTACTTTGGACTTGACGGACTGAGCATACAACTCTCTTGCATTCTTTATTACTTTCTTACAATGGTGAATAGATTCTTGACCATGCCTCTGGTGAAGCCTCTCGATGCAATATTAGTGGAAACTGTTACGGTTTTTCCTCTTTAGGGTCTTCTAAAATCAGCTCCGTTTTTTTCCCTTGCTCTTTTTCTGCCCTACTCCGACAAACTCTGCCATCCTATTCCATATATTCCCATGTTCCAACATGAAAAGTCTCAAGAGACAATACTAGATTAAACCCAAAACTCCATATTCCACGGTATCCTGCCTTGACAGAGTTCAAAATAGACTTTGTAGCTTAAGGGGGATGCCCTGCAATCTTTTTCCCATAGATGAGACGTTGCGAGCCTGTCTCTGCTTTATCATTATTTTCATAGCAAGTGCTCATCTGAGCTTCAATCTATGATCCCCTCTTGCCAAACATTCACGAAAAACACTCGTCTAGCCAAAACCACACAACCGGACTACAACTTGGATGTCTTCAAGTCCAATGTTAACAAATTCCTAATGAACCGCCCCCTTAAGTAAACACTTCATCAAATCTCCACACTAACGTAATGTACTTGCAATAACCCTTATCCCTGAGTGGCTTCCGGACCTTGATAAGTGGTGATCACTGTGTAAAAAAAACAAACAAAAAAAAAACACTATCAATAATTTCCCACACTTTTTATCTGTGCCTAAACCTAAATGTAGATTCCATGAACAAAGCATCTTTCTAAGTACTGCACACCTGTGGAATTCTCTTCCGTTTGGCTGCTTTCCAGCTGACTAAAATCTGATTGTCTTCAAGTCCAATATAAACAAGTTCTTGATGAACCGTTCCCCTAAGTAATCCAATTTACTAAATTCCCACTACTTATGTTTACTACGCTATAATCACATTTACTTATGTATATCCATTAACCCTTATCCTCGAGTGTCCTCCAGGCCTTAATAAGTGGTGATTCCTATGTAAAAAAACAAAAAAAAAAAACAAAACAAAACAGAACAAAAAGCATTACCAGGTTTCCTTCTTCAACATCAGGAATCTGTGTTTCAACCTTCCCAAGGTTTAAATCTAATCACAGGAGATTAAACTTGACCTGTTGTTCCTGTGTGAAACTGATATTACGTCGACTATTTTCTTAGATCAATTCGTGATTAAATGATATTTAAACTTGATATCAAATCTAACTCCCAAGATAATCATGGGCTTGGAATATGTGCCTACATTAGGGATGTCTTTCTATGTAGTAGACACATCTCGAGAGCAGCTCCAAAATTGCCCTAAACGTTGTTTATAGTAGCACTTACAGCACCACGTTTATATTTGCCCTCTATTGCTCCCACAACAACAGAGTTATCTCTGAGGAAATTGGCAACATCCTATCTGCTCATCCCTCGGCTAACATTTATGACTTTGGAGACTTCAATGTCCACAATGTGGAATAGCTAGCCCATTCAACAAGACAGATGATGATGGAAGGTCCTTTCATGATTTCTCCATTGCTTATTATCTAACACAGATTGTAAAGGAATCCACCTAAGAAAAGTAGTCAAGTCTCCTAGACCTTTTTCTTACAACTTGGAATCTTTTGCTCACTCGGTTGTCTCATTTAATATATAAACAGAATGTAAGACGTCCTTCGATGTAACTTTACATCTTATAGTATATCGATATTCTATGGCTGACTGGGATAGCTTCCAAATATTTGTATTTGCTATACTACTGTGTTCCATGTTTAAATAGATTGGACCTGACTGACTGGTTATGTGGAGGTATAGGTCACTTCATGCCCTCCAAAAATTCCAAGAAAAATCAATCAACCAGCACTGAATGTACCGCTGTCATTGCTCACAGAAACTATGATTTCCATTGCCGTCAATGTAATAAGTGTTCTGAACCGTAAGCCCTTTTTAGGACTACCATTGCAACAGGGTAATAAAGAATGCGAGAGAGTAATATGTTCAGTCTGTTAAGTCTAAAGTAGCTGAGCAGCAGCTGGGTTCCCACGAGTTATCCCGAATAACAAACAGGGTCCTGGATAGATGCATGTCCTCTGTTATCCCAAATATTATCAAGGTAATTTCGACAGCATCTGGCAGAGCTAAACTCTTTGCTAAGAACTTTGCAGCAAATTTAACCCTTTGCAAATAGAGCCGCATACCTCTCATATTTCCTCCTGTAACATATAACACACTATGCGACTGTGTGTGATATTACCAAACTTATCAAAAACCTTGATTTCAGTAAAGTAATTAACCCTGACGACATTCCAATCATAGTTCCCAAAATGCTTCAACCCGAAGTAGTTCATATACTTACAAAGCTGCTTAAATGTTGATTTAAGGTGAAATGCTTTTCAACATTTTGGCAAACTTCATCAGTTTGTCCTATATTAAAAAATTCGGGAGAACGGTCATTTGCCTCTCAGTACAGACCAATCAGTCTTCTGTGCATCATAAGTTGCTGAAATCTGTGATAATAGATCAACCACCTCAGCAGAAACAGTGACATACAATATCGTTTCCATCCTGCTAGATCTACAGCCGATGTGCTAACTGTAATATGGCACAGAATTGACGGGGACTTAGTTTCTAGAACAATTGCTCTTCGCATATCAAAATAAGCTTTGGATAGGGTATGGCATAAAGGGATACTTGACAAAATTTTCAATTACAGAATAGCTGGAAATGTTCCCTCCATTATTAAATTATTGTTCTCTGATAGGTCTATAAGAATAATCGTTGATGGGTAGAAATCAGAAGTTCATAATATCAACGCTGGCATCCTTCTAGGTTCCATCCTATGCCCAACTTTTATTCTGATCTTCATCAATGATTTCTCAAACCACATTCTTAAGTCATTCGTAGATATTATTTGTGAAGACGACACTACCATCTATAGTAACACTTCAAAGGCCAGCAATGACCAAGATCTTTCTGACACTCTCTCTTCTGACCTTAAGCACGTGATGCGATGAGGAAAAAGGTGTCTGGTTAATTTTAAAACATCTAAAATCAATCTTCTCTCTTTCCATCACCAACACTCTGATCCCTATCTCGTATTCATTGAAATGAATGCGACTCGTCTCAGGGAAGTGCCATGTTTTGATAAGCTTCTGGAACTGACTTTCATTCCTTATCTGAAATGAAACACGTACATCAAAACCGTTGTTAAGATCACCGGAGGGGGGGGTTGTACCATTCTACCACTTCAGTAGATATCTCACTGCCAATGCAATCCTTTACCTGTATAAGAGGCAAATACATCCTAAAATGGAGTAGTGCTGCCACACCTAGGGAGGAGCTGCTCAGAGCATTCTTTTCTACCCTGACAGAGTACAAAACTGACTTTGAATTCTGATATGCGATGCCCTTTTCTTCTCTTCATCTTTTTAATAGATGAGACGCTGCAAACTTCTCTCTGCTCTATCCTTATTTTCAGGGCAGAGTCTCAAGTGAACTTCACTATGGTTCTCCCCTGTAAAGCAATTGTAGATAATACCCGACTAGCAACAACAACTATCAACAATTTCCCTTAATCTCTTTCTGTGCCTAAATCTTAAGAGCAAAGTTTTTATCTAGAACTGCTCATCTGCGGAACACAATATTACAGAGCTGCTTCCCGTCTGACTATAATATGTTCGTGTTCAAACCAAAATAAATAAACTTATTAAATTCCTCTTAGTCTACCCATTAACTGTTATTGTTGAGTGACCTCCGTGCCTTGATGAGCAGTGATTATATATATATATATATATATATATATATATATATAGATATATAGATATATAGATATATATATATATATATATATATATATAGATAGAGAGAGAGAGTGGGAGAGTTATACTTGTAGTAAAACTGAATATTGAAATGCTCATATCTTTGGTTCTATGAAATGAAACTACATGAAAATTGGCAGGCTATTTGAAGATTATAATAATATTCTATTGTTAAAATTTTATGAGAATTTATAAAAAGAACCTATATTTCCAAACCAATAAAATATGGCCAAATTTTCCTACATTTTTGTATATATTGTCCTGGAAGCCAGCTTCAGTATTGCTGCTTAGGTTGTCTTCCCTGTGGCCTCTGTCAATCTATATCTATATATATATCTATATATCTATATATCTATATATATATATATATATATATATATATATATATGTTATTCCTTCGTTAAAACATAATTTTTATGCATTAAATTATATTAAAGGATGGTATGGTTCTTGGCTTACCCAAAAGGCGCTATCATCAACAAAAATGGCCTCTACCCAAATCTAGGACCATGCCACACATCTACAATGAAGACATGCAGGGAACATGAATTGTAATAAATATATAGTAGGTACTGCCAAGTGTGCTGCAAAGAAAAAGCTCATGTCTGTTAACAACTTTAAGAAACCTTTCGAAGCATGAATTATACTGGCCCAAAAGGTTAAAGGTGGTCCAGCTGTTTCTTGATGGTCCGTTTCCTCTACAAGTTTGGACGGTTGCTCCAAAACTTGGAGGATAAAATATGACCCATATAGTTCCAGATAACATTTGAAATGTTTTTTTTTTTATTTATTTATACCGAGACTTGTAAAAGTTCCTAACAAATTTGACAATGTGTGTCGTATATCTATACAAATGACAACATCATAACTACACTATAACTATGTATATAACGTTAACCATATGTTAGAGTGTGTTTTATGTGCCATGATCCTTAGGAGTTTCTATGTTCTTTTTTTACAAACTACTATGACATAGAATAATTATTTGTGATTTGAAACGATTTTCATTCATTAAAAATATTTGAGTTAACAGATTCCTGTGAAAACTTACTTGGATTTGGGAATGACAAAGAGAGTGAATCCAAACCAAGCTGGGATGGTAAAAGGGTAGCAATCAAAGTCAATTGATTTTCAGCGTTCGTCTAAAATCCTTTTACGTACTCAACCCCCACACCCCTGAAATTTGAAGAAATTAATATTTATTAATTGGTGTCTAATATTGGTTGTTAGAATTTCACAAAAATGAGAGATATCTTTATTTCACGAAGGTCTTCCATCTTCTTTTTGCTCTTTTTTTTTTGTTACACAGTGATCACCACTTATCAAGGCCCGGAAGCCAGTCAGGGATATGGGTTATTGCAAGTACATTACGTTAGTGTGGAGATTTGATGAAGTGTTTACTTAAGGGGGCGGTTCATTAGGAATTTGTTAACATTGGACTTGAACACATCCAAGTTGTAGTCCGGTGGGAAGCAGGCAGACGGAACAGAGTTCCACAGGCGTGCAGTTCTAAGAAAGAAGCTTTGTTCATGGAATCCACGTTTTGATTTAGGCACAGATAAAGAATGGGGGAAATTTTTCACAGTGGATTCAGCTAGACGGGTGTGTTTCGTGAAAGATTGGCTAGGGGGGACCAGAGATTGGAGTTCAGACGAACACCTGCCATGGAAATAACGATAAAACAAGGATAGGCTCGCAACGTCTCTTCTGTGGGAGAGAGGTTGCAGGGTAGAGAAAAGGGCATCCCCCACTAAGCCACGAAGTCTATTTTGTACTCTGTCAAGGCAGGATAGGCTGTTTTTTTGCAGCTCCTGCCCAGATATGTCAACAGAATTCCATCCTTGGACGTACTTGGCTTTTATATAGATAATCTGTCATAAAAATAGATTAAACTAAATATAGCCCACATGATAGACTCTTACGCCCTGCAGCTGCATTTCCCAATTCATAAAGATCTGTTAATTAGTTTAGGAGCGAGTCCTAAACATACATATATCTAGATATACATAACTTTTGCTCCCTTTGGCAGAGATGAAGATAATTGGAAATTGACATGAAAGAATTCAATAATAATAATAATAATAATAATAATAATAATAATAATAATAATAAAGAAAGGAAGAAGAAGAAGAGAAGAAAAGAAGAAGAAGAAGAAGAAGAAGAGGAACCATAAAAAACAACAACAAAAACAACAATAGTAATGATAATGTCTTTGATTTTTTTGAGGGGTGGGGAGGGCTGACATCTGTCAATGTTAGCCATTTTAAGAGTAAAGACTCATGAACAATTTCGTGTTTTGTTTTCCCAGGAAGTTATGAGATTTCAGAGGGAAACAAAAGTAAAATCAAAGAAGTAAAATTGGCCCCCCCCCCCAAAAAAAAACAAAGTACAGTTCAAGTTTCGAAGAATCTTTTTACCAAAATGTCTTTTGTTATTCTTTAAAGGTTTCTCTAACTCCTCAATTACCATATTTTTCAAGCTCTAAGAACACAAGAAGACAATTCCAAATTAGAAACAGAGGAATTTTACATATTCAGTGAAATTTGATATTCCAGACACTTTTGTTTTTTTCCCCCTTTTTTCGTTTCTTTTAAAATGTATATTCTTTGAATACCTATCGTTCACAAAGGTTCTTTCTGTCTTTGCTTTGACATCCAAATTAAGGCTCCAATTCTAATGGTGTACATTCTTTTCATTGTGAAGAACTAGTGAGGTTAATATATAGATAGATTAGCAGGGAACCTAGCATTGTCCAGTCGTAAAATACGCTTAAGCATAATATTTTGATTAATGCAGATTTTATATTCATTTTTATGCTAGCAAGACTCGTTAACCGGCGTTGCCAGGTGGTAGCATATTCCCCCCTGCGCAAAAAAGTATGGCTGTTGTTGTTGTTGTTCCTCAACCTCCAACCTCCTCATGTTAAGAATATCTATCAAAATAGACAACCCCAACGTCCTCATGCTAAGAATGGCTTTCAGAATATACCCCCTAAACTCTCTATGTTTAGAACGGCTTTGGAATAGACACCCAATTTTGTGAGTGGGGGTAGGGTTGTCAAAAAATTTGCCCGAAATGTAACTTTGATAATCGCTGTCAGGATTCCCATGCGCAAATACTATGAGTGAACAACAACATTTGGTGGTTTCATTGCCGGTCAGCACGTGCATACTAATATGGCAGCAGGTTATGGTATTTGTGTTGACAGACTAGAGCTTAGGTGGTAAAATACACTCGAATCCTTTATCACTTAAAAGGAACTAAATTCTTGTAGTCACCTGTACATTACCATATAAACATGTAAATAGTATTTCAGAAAGTAACAGTTTTAGATAAGCAGAAAACAGAAATAATATAAACTGAACATTTTCTTTAAATAATAAACATATATTTTAAACAATATATGCAGAATTTTGTTTATATTATAAACAATATAAATAGAACAATTTACAATTTGAAACAATATAAACCTTTTTAAATTTTAATTAAAGACAACAAAAACATATTTTTTTATAATTTTGAAAGCAATATTGTTCGCAGACATTTTTCCATATACATACCTAAAAGAAAAGAAAATTGGGGGAATTAGGCAAACACAATTTATTTTGTTTTGTGACCCATTTTCGTTTAAAAATAAAAACAAAACATTTAATATTAGTTATAAGGGTTTCAAGTAGGCACAAACATTTTTCGATATATATATATATTCATTTTTATGGTTTGTTATTGTTACGCTACGAGGAAGAGAAGATTTTGTCTTTTGCTATTATTATTATTATTATTATTATTATTATTATTATTATTATTATTATTATTATCATCAATACGTGTCTCTGGATACGCGTGTATCTATGCATGTATGTGTATGTGGTCGTATTACCTATAGTGTTTGTATATACATACGCGAATAAAGTTCATTATGTTTCTTTTCTTTTATCTTGGTCTTCTCTTTGGGAATCAGTTCTTCCTGTCACTGATCGATGTTGCAAGTAATATCGCAGACGAAAACCTAACACTGACTTTCTAGCATAGATCAGTTTATTCGTCTACGAGTGAAGGGGGGAGGAAACCATCACATTGATTTTTTTGTTTATTTTCTTGCATTTTCGACACATTTTTGCGTCTAATTCTGATACGTCTGCTTTGCCCCAATTACAAAGCCAGATTCACGCGTCTGTTTCGCCCAAAATCGGAAGGCAGACTGTACTTGCATGCAAGAGAGATATATTTTCTCTCTCTCTCTCACTCTCTCTCTCTCTATCTTTCATTCCTCGTTTTCTTTCACACAAGTGACACTGAACTATCTGCAGCTTTTGACATGCGCCAACACTTAACCATTTGGATTCTTTTTGCACTAACCAAACTGCACAGCAAACTCACAATTTCCAACATACCGGGGAAATCCAGGACAGATTATATATCACTATTAGAATATTGATTTCATTTTCCTATAGTCAAAGATTGCTGCTAAGGGGTCAACACTGAAAACAAATAGTTGACTTTGGCAGTATAAGACGAATAAACATCACTTGCTGTTATTTTTGCACATGCGCAAATTGAAACATTCATTGCTCAAAGTCGCTTAATTTTCAACCTTTCATATCTATCTGTTAGTAGCTCAGATGATAACGACGTTGGAGGGATAAAAACTGACAAAGGCTGAAGCGCTAAACATTTTAATTCTAGTGAATGGCACCCAAGTAATATTTTTTTATAACTTTTGAAATCATTACTATGTACTGGATAATCTCTATCGCTATCTCTACTATTCTATAAAAGGAAATTGTGTGTGTGTGTGTGTGTGTGAGTTCGTTCTCTATGGACTCAGAAACGGCTGGTCCGATTTTTATGATATTTTACACGAATGTGCTTGATGATTCTGGGAGTGTTCTTACATAGGTTTTGCATTGGGATACGTATGATACGTACCGAAAATCGATATTCGAAAAATCTGATGAAAGAAGTTGGTTTGCATTTTTACCAAAGTTAACACTTTTACACAACCTAACACCACAAGTGCATTTAAGAAGTTTAATTATAGCAAAAACAGAAAGACCCAGCCTATAAAATCAACTGCAAATTCTTTTATAATACAGGGGAACATTCAGAATGAAAGTTTTTTTTTAGCACAATTGAACTATGAAATTTGAATTGTGTATGATTTACATTAATGCAAGTACTTGTGCAAAAATAATTTCATAAAATTAAAAGTGGGTTCTTTGATAAGACAGAGGCGCATTCAAAATGAATGCTTCTGTTTAGAGTACACTTGTACCATGATACTTGACTTTTGCATTTTAAACTTTAATGGAAGCCATTATTTACGGATAACTTATAAAATCTATAGTAGATGCTCTAAAATGTAATGTAGATTACAAGTATTGTGTACAAAATCACAGTGGGCAGCCGAACACTGCGTTGGGGTGGGGGTTCCTAATTAGAACAAGTAATGAACCTATTTGATCAAAAACTGGGTGATTTAACCAATTCTGATGAAAATAAGATAAAAGAGAGTGGAACATTTGTTGATCCTTATTAAATCCCGGACAACGTCTAATCTCCCTGCTAGTAATCAAAAGATAATTGGCTCCATAACAATGAATAAGAAATATGCATGAATTAAAATATAATGTTTAGGCGTATTTTACTATTGTATAAATATGTATATATATATATTTATATATATATATATAAACATATAAACATACACACATATAAATATATAAACTATAACATACAAACATATAAACATATAAACATATAAACATATAAACAAATAAAAATACAAACATATAAACATGTAAACATAAAAACATATAGACATATAAACATACAAACATACAAACATATAAATCTACAAACATATAAATATACAAACGTATAAACATATAAACATACAAATATATAAACATATAAACATATAAACATATAAACAAATAAAAATACAAACATATAAACATGTCAACATATAAACATGTAAACATATAAACATACAAACATATAAATCTACACACATATAATTATACAAACATATAAACATATAAACATACAAATATATAAACATGTAAACATATAAACATACAAAAAACATACAAACATACAAACATATAAACATATAAACATAAAAAATACAAACATATAAACATATAAACATACAAAAATAATAACATACAAACATGTAAACATAAAACCATACAAACATATAAACATATAAACATGTAAACATATAAACATACAAACATATAAACATCTAAACATCTAAACATATAAACATATAAACATGTAAACATACAAACATATAAACATATAAACATGTAAACATACAAACATATAAACATACAAACATATAAACATATAAACATACAAACATATAAACATATAAACATATAAACATATAAACATACAAATATATATATACATAATAACATGTAAACATACAAACATATAAACATACAAATATATAAATATACAAACATTTAAACATATAAACATACAAGAAACAAACACATAAACATGTAAACATATAAACATATAAACATACAAAAATACAAAATATAAACATGTAAACATACAAACATACAAAGATGTAAACATATAAACATATAAACATGTAAACATATCAACATATAAACATGTAAACATACAAACACACATACATATAAACATATACACATACAAATATATAAACATATAAACATATAAACATTTTAACATATAAACATACAAACATATACACATATAAGCATATAAACATACAAAAATACAAACATATAAACATGCAAACATATAAACATATAAACCTATAAAAATATAAACATACAAAACCCAAACATATAAACATGTAAACGTAAAAAATACAAACATATAAACATATAAACATATAAACATATACACATGTACACATATAAACATATAAACATGTAAACATATAAACATATAAACATGTAAACATATAAACATATAAACATACAAAAGTACAAACATATAAACATGTAAACATATAAACATACACACATATAAACATATAAACATATAAACATATAAACATACAAACATAAAAACATAAAAAATACAAACATATAAACATATAAACGTACACACATATGCCCATATACGCATATGAACATACACATACATAAAGATGTAAACATACAAAGATATAAACATATAAACATATAAACATACAAACATATAAATATATAAACATATTAACATGTAAACATATAAATATATAAACATGAAAACATATATACATATAAACATTTAAACATACAAACATATAAACTCACAAACATACAATAATACAAACATATAAACATGTAAACTTATAAACATATAAACATACAAAAATAAAAAATACAAACAAAAACATGTAAACATATAAACATATAAACATATATAAATATACAAACATATAAAAATATAAACATACAAACATATAAACATATAAACATACAAGCATATAGACATATAAACCTACAAATATATAAACATGTAAACATATAAACATATTAAGATATAAACATACAAACATATAAACATATAAACATACAGACATATAAACATATAAACATACAAATATATAAACATGTAAACATATAAACATACAGACATATAAACATATAAACATACAAACATATAAACATACAAACATATAAACATACAAACATATAAACATATAAACATACAAACATATAATAAACACATAAACATATAAACACATAAACATATAAACGTATAAACATATAAACATAGAAAAATACAAACATATAAACATATAAACATACAAACATACAAACATAAACATATAAACATATAAACATATAAACATACACACATATAAACATATAAACATACAAACATATAAGCATATAAACATACAAATATATAAACATGTAAGCATATAAACATACATACATATAAACATATAAAAATATAAACATATAAACATACAAATATATAAACATGTAAGCATATAAACATACATACATATACACATATAAACATATAAACATACAAATATATAAACATAATATAAACATATAAACATATAAGCATACAAAATACAAACATATAAACATGTAAACATATAAACATATAAACATACAAACATATAAACATACAAGAATAAAAACATACAAACATACAAACATACAAACATATAAACATATAAAATACAAACGTAAAACATATCTAGATATACAGATATAAACATATAAACATATTAAGAAACAAACATATAAAACATAAACATATAAACATACAAACATATAAAATATATACATATACATATAAACATATGAAACATAAACATATAAACATATACACATAGAAACATATAAACATACAAACATACAAACATATAAACATATAAACATATAAAATTATAAACATATAAAACATAAACATATATAATATAAACATAAAAATACAAATATACAAACATATAAACTAACAAACATATGAACATACAAGCGTATAAACATATAAACATATAAAATATAAACACATACACATATAGCTCAAAATTAAATAAATCATATAATCAATAATTACTTTATAATGTCTATCTATCTATCTATCCATCCATCTCTCTCTCTCTCTCTCTCTCTCTCTGTATATATATATATATATATATATATATATATATATATATATATATAGTAATTTATAAAATATATATGGCGATTAAGCTACACTGAATATTCTGCGTTTCATCCAACTATAGGATTCATCAGGCTTATGCGCGAATTCTGTCGTTGCTTCTTGTTTTTATATATGTTGAGGATTTCTAGTCGGCCAATCAGCTTTCTAGTATCCACCGCGCCCCTTCCTACCAGCCAATGGGCATGCATTTTATCAAACAAAGGATCTGTTTTAGAGCTAGGTTAGTGTTTGTTTGATAAAATGCACGCCCATTGGCTGGTAGGAAAGGGCGCGGAGGATACTAGAAAGCTGATTGGCCAACTAGTAATCCCCAACATGTATAAAAACAAGAAGCAACGACAGAATTCGCGCATAAGCCTGATGAATCCTATAGTTGGATGAAACGCAGAATATTCAGTGTAGCTTAATCGCCATATATATTTTATAAATTACTAACTAGCTCTACCTACGTATTGAGCACTTTTGAAGTAAATACTTAAAGTTTACGCATAAATCTATACTTTCGTATGGTAAATTTATGTGAATAAATGAAATAGTTATATATATGTATTTCTCCCAAAATCAGCACAGTCTTTACAGTCGTTTTAAATTCTTTTTCAACGCACATCTTATCTTCCTTTTAATAATATTATTTGAACTCATTCTGTTTTCCTTGCAGCCATTTGTGAATTATTCCACGGACTTCTGCCTTTTGGATTACTTAAAACCATTTTCCAATTACGTGATTCCCTTGGATTTTACTTATGGAAATGGAAACTTAACCAACTTTTTCGGATGTTTGATTTTTGGATTTTACCGTTATTGGATATTTTACCTTCACCAGACTATCCATTCACGTGAAATCAGCTTTTTCTTCACCATTTTCTCTCTGCTTTCCTATACCAAGTAAGATCTATGACTTACTTGTAGTTTCATCAAATACTTTTTCAAGCAAAATCCGATCACACATTTTGCTAAATCCTACCCTCTGATGAGAAGGAAAATATTTCCTGGAAACTCCGCGGATTAAGGACTATCCATTTATTTTGTACTTCCTTTTTAAAATTAAATATGTTTTAACTCTTTTCAAAGTGTGTTTTTAACATGTTTTATTAACTACTTGTTCTTATATATATACATATATATATATGGAAAGTGTTCAACTGAGCTTCAATCTATGGTCCCCCCTCGCTAAACTTTCACAAGAAACACTCGTCTAGCTGTAAACACTATCAATAATTTCCCCCACTCTTTATCTGTGCCTAAACCTAAACGTAGATTCCATGAACAAAGCTTCTTTCTTAGAACTGCACGCCTGTGGAATTGTCTTCCGTTTTCCTGCTTTCCGGCTGACTACAATATGGTTGTGTTCAAGTCTAAAGTAAATAAGTTCTTGATGAGCCGTTCCATATAAGTTATTAAATTTACCAAATTTTCATTACTAATGATTACTATATTGACCAATTTCTACTGTACACTCTTTAACCCTTATCCTTGAGTGGCCTCTGGGCCTTGATAACGTGGTGATGCCTTTGTAAAAAAAAATATATATATATATATATATATATATGGAATTTTTCTGTGTGTGTGTGAGTGAGTAAGCTCACTTGTGTGTAAGTTCGTTCCTTTATATATATATATATATATATATATATATATATATATATATATATATATATACGTCCTTAAAAATGAGGGTCGGCCAAATGTGTGCAAGGAAGTAACATCATTCTCCCAAATGCTTATGTGAATGCATAATCATATATTAGACTGTCCATATATATATATATATATATATATATATATATATATATATATATATATATATACAAAGTTAAAGGTATTCAAGTGATAACTAATTAATTTTACAAGGTTATTAAGAGTGCCCAATAAAAAAGGGCAAGATATATATATATATATATATATATATATATATATATATATATATTATTACAGTTTATAGATCATATACTCAGCTATATTGTGAAAAAATACACACACACATATATACATTTATATATATATATATATATATATATATATATATATATATATATATATATATATATATATCCACCACTACCGATTATCACAGTGTCGTCTTACTGACTAAGTGAGATTCATTAACCTTTATTATCGAGTGGTGTTCCAGCCTTCATTAGCAGTGACCACCTCTAAGTATATACACTGCGTATCAAATTATTAACGAGTTTACATTTTTTAAATATTTAAGGAACGAGTGAATAAAAATCCATGAAACTTTGAGAAAGTGCTTAGAATACTATTCAGCTACTTACGTCAAAAAAATAAAAGTATTTAAAGCAGTATTAGCGAATTATGACAGAAGAGAGGAATATCTATTGAATTCAGTGTGTCAAGTTATGAACGAGGTTGAGAAAAAAACACAATATACCCATAACTTGTTTATCGGAATAATTTTCAAGCATTAATGAACCAAGAAAAATGTTTAGAACACAATAACTTCCTAGCAATTTCTACGTTGATATAATTAGGAGGGGATATGCAATCCTTTTTATGAATGACTTGTAAAAAACGTTGGTTCACAGAATTAGTAAAAATTTGTGATTTCGTCAACAGTTATTCCTCGCGATACCTCTTGGAGAGCATCCCACAACTCATCTTTGCTCTTAAATTGGTAGGTACGGGCACAAATTGGCGGGCAAAAATAGGGGAATCTAGTTTTTAAAGCCGATTTAGCATAATTTTTTTGTTGGCTTCCGACTACTTTTTGATTGTATTTGAAAGATTAGAAACTAAAGTTAATTTCCTAAAGAAAAAAAAAATATTTGTACACATGAAAAAAAGTTATGAAAAATGTTTTCATGGCGAGATAACCAATTCAGCTTAATTTTGAAGTTAAATAAATTCATTGTAAAAATCCTTTAAAAGATAAATATTAGTTTTCTGGGTCTATTTCAAAGAAAATTTGTAAAGTCCTAAGATATTGAATTAAATAGAAAAACACCTTGTTTGTGCAAAAAACAAAAAACAAAAAGAAAAAAAAAACAAAAAAAACTTAATTAGCCCTCAAAAAGCAAGTCATTTACCGTTCGCCAAAAACGCAACAAACTAAAAAAATGTAAACACAATTATAAGGAGGCCCAAAAGTTCAGTCAATCGAAACGCTGTTTCAAAATGACGCCATGATAGTAAAAGGAGGTAGGAATATCTGATTTCTTTTTTTTTCCCCAGACGTGCATCAATACATTCCTATTATGAACGTTTGTATCAATTTTCATCATCTCTTAATTTAATTATTTTTTATGTTCCTGTTTTTAAATTATTTTTTTTTTTTAACTATTGTTCGAGATTATATAAAATTATGTTACGCTGAAAGTTTCACAATCTTATGAACAAGGAAATTATTAAAATATTGCATATAAAAATCATGCGAAATCTGTAATTAAAAAAAATTAGAAATATTTTTGCTATTATATATTTTTTTGTGTGAAAATATTAAATAAAGAATGCTTTATTTGATAAGCACTTAAAATTTCATTAAAATTAGTTTATTTCCTGATTTTTTGTGGATTTTATGGTAAAGGGAGGGGTCAAAATGTTTATAAATTTTAGGAATCGGCATTCATTTTCCTCGTACCTATAAATTGGCGTCCACTTACATAGAGGCGTCGCTTCATGATACTCCAAAGGTTCAATTGGGTTAAAATGTGGTGAATTCGCAGGCCACGCCATTTTACGTAGCCCAGAGAACTCCAGTTGTTGCAAATACTCTTTGCCTTTGTTTGCTGCACGCGGGGAAGCATTATCCTGCATTTATGCAGGATAAGGCTCCATAGCATGCAGCAAACAAAAGCAAAGAGTATTTGCATAATGGTTCTTCTGAACGTCAACCTATGCTTCTTCCACCATGATTCAAAGTGCTCCTTCAGAAAAGCTATGTAATCATTTGTCGTCATTTTTACATTTTCTAGGACTCTCCATGGGGCAACTAAAGTACCGCCGATAATCCTAGTCCAAATCATTATTCCACCACCACATTGTTGGCGCCTTAAACGCTGATGACGATGTCGTTCATCTAGGACCCATCCCTTGCTCCAGCCATCTGGGCCATCAAGAGTGACACGCACTTCATCCGTGAAACAAAACTTTGGAAAAATTCTTTTTTCCATGTTGTCCTCTGCCCATTTTAATCGGTTTTGTTTGTGATGTTGCTTTAATGGAGGCTTTGCCACAGGCTTAACAGACTTTGACACTTCTTTCAGAGGGCGATATCGATTACTTTTTGAGACATTCTTCAATCCGCCTTGGTCAAAGACTTCTCGACTTGTCTGTCCAAGGTTCTTAACAACTTCACCTTTAATTTGGAGTAGAGAACGGCGTGGAACAACTCTAGATTTTCCTTTATCAGCTCTCTTACGTACCTTTGTAGGGTACTTGGAAAGTTCTTCACAGTTTGATGGTACCTTCATATCATTTTCGATATTTCGAGGGTAGTTTTACCTTTTGCTCGCTGTTCTGTAATAGTACTCTTTACAGAAGTACTCAAACCACCACCTTCATGACCGATTTTTTTGACGAAACAAACTGTCTTGTTAATATTTTCACACACCTCAAATACCGTGGATTCAACAATTACGATTGCAAGTTGTTTACATTGCGCGGAACAGTACGAAAATTTCACAGTACGCGCAGCTCAGCATTGCCAACGTTTCCGAAGATTTTAATACGAAACTACCGGTAAGTTTCTCAAACTGGTAGAAAAATGTTATCTCGTTATATATATATATATATATATATATATATATATATATATATATATATATATATATATATATATATATATATATATATATAAATAACTATATAGTTAAATTTCAAGATCCAAATATTTATTCATACGAAACAGTTTCTCTAGCGTGTTGAAATTACGGTACATTTACTACAGACCCGTTTTATTATACAAAAACAAACGGTTATTATTACGTTAATATCGTCTATTCTCGTGTATATACTCTTCAGAAAAATCAGGAATTCTTTGCTTAGATAGAAAAAATGCCCGGCAATTCAATACTGCCAGACAAAAAAAGTTAAAAGACTCAACATCATGTATTTGTCCATATATATATATATATATATATATATAGTCATCGACATACAGTCCTGTTTCGTTGTACCACAACTCACCAGTGCCGCCACACCAGCACCTCTCCCAAGCCAAGGATCGAACCTAAAACTGTCGTGTTGACAGTCGGCAGCTCTACCTCTCGACTACGCAAGCGACGCCCGTAAATAACTCTTCCGAATCTCTATTTAAACAAACATCCCTCCGCTACTTGTACAGTGCTCAAACCGCCTGTTTGTAAACAAACCGTGAGCTTCGCATTTTTCAGCCAATATATATAATTAAATATATATATATATATTTAATTATATATATATTTAATTATATATATATATATATTATATATATATATATATATATATATATGCTGATGATTTTGGAAGAATAAAACGTACACGTAGGTCGATAATAATTAAATATTATTCATTAAATGATTATTTGTATCTCCTTTCGGCTGGGCACTTTAATAAATATTAATAAAAACCGTCAAATCTAAGCTATAAATGGGAGTCCCTTTCTGTGGAACACTGTTATGACGGTCAACAATAGTTTTCTATTTGTTCAACACATAAAAAGGATTTATTTCCATTTCTTTTGCAGTTACTGAAAGTGACCTCATTGGTTAGGTCATTTGGAATTGAATAAACGTTGACTTTTGTTCGAGGGTTCGAATCTTGCGACGGACTTGAACAGATAACCCCGAACTGAAGGTTTTGTAAGGATGAAATATATACGTATGTAGATAATCAATATATATGTAAAAGTGAAATTGAGTGGATGTGTGTGTACATTTCCCTACCAAACTACTCTGTCAATTTTCAGTCTACAGACTCGAGATTTAACATAAAGGGTATTGAGATTTGGGAAAATCTTTATAATCGGTTTTCAGCTAGAAATATAGCTTTCAAGGGGTTAAAGTTCAACCATTTGACCTTTGAACACTCTACCGAATTCATCCGCCAATTTTGGGTCTAAACACTTGAAATTTTAGATATAGGTTACGTGAACATGGATCAAACTTTTATAATTTGATTTGAGCACAAAACACTAAATATTAATGGTCAAAATTGGGGCCAAATTTTAAATAAATTTAACCTCTGCGGTCTCTACAAAATTACTCAGCCAATTTTTGGTGTAAGCATTTGAAATTTTACATAAAGTGTATTCAGACATATGGCAAGCTTTTTGATCGTTTTTTTCTGAAAATTTGGCTGCCAAAGGGTCAAAGTTCAATAGATTTGATCTTTACGGTCTCTATCAAACTATTATGCCAATTTTGGGTCTAAACATTTGAAATTTTACATAAAGGTTATTCAGATATGCATCAAGCTTTTAAATCAGTTTTTGGGCGGAAATTTGGCTGCCAATAGGTCAAATTTGAAAGAATTGACCTTTGCAGACTATATCAAACTCCTCCGCCAATTTTGGGTCTAAACACTTGAAATTTTAGATGTAGGTTACATGAACATGAGTCAAAACTTTTAATATAAATATACATATGCACATAAAGTTATAAACAGTACATACATCCCGAGCAATGCCTGGCTGAACTGCTAGTAACTAAATATTCATTAATAAATGATTTATATAAATGGCTTCTGATTTGTCTTAAGAGACAATTGATACCCCCTGTAAAGTACCTGTGTGCGTAATTGTGAAGCAAGGGTTGCAAAATTTGAACAACACGTCTCCTGAATTGGAACTCCCTAATTCCAGTGGAAAAGAAAAATTCCATGATAACTGAAAACAATGAACGTTTATCTCGACACCAGTCATTCGTAATGGTCACCAACTGACCAACAATGTTTTACTTCGGTGATCTAACAGGAACTAGTGTGTCAACGCGATTATTTAGTACATGATTCATACATGTATACTAGCATGCCATCCGGTCGTAAAATACGATTAAATATGATATTTTAATTTGTGCAGATTTCATATTTATTATCATAGAGCCAATTCTTTATTGATTATTATATTGTACCCAATATATAGTAGTGATTGCAAAAGTTAAAAAAAAAGACTGAGGTGCAATCTACTAGAATCAAAATCATAACATTTAGCTCTCCAGCATTATTCGTTACCATCTGGGGTAAGTTCACATGTATATCAAAACTTTAAAAATATCGTTGTTAAAAGCATGAATATATTTGTGCACACGACGAGGAGCACTTTAATTCACCTTCTGCCTGCCAAGTTTCAATTTATTTCGATTTTGACCCCTTAACAGCTATTTTTATGGGTTAAGACACAAATTGAATGTTCTACAAGTCTGAATCCCCTAAATATCAAGTTTCATGTTTGTAGATTTTAAATTGACAGAGTAGTTTGATAGACACCCTTTCACACACAGACAAGGTCACTTAAATAATAATAATAATAATAATAATGATAATAATAATAATAATAATAATAATAATAATAATAATAATAATAATAATAAATAAATAAATAAATAAATAAATAAATAAAAAGACAAGCACGAGGGGAAAACAAATGAACACCTATCTAAGGAAATGGCAGAAACACTAGAGGAAGACCTTGAATCTGTAGTGGAATGGCGACAAAAATGGATGGTCACATTCAATGTGCCAAGACTAAGCTTGTTTCCTTCTCAACCACCAATAGCTACGGCTAATGATACATTACCTGAAAGTACTTCGTTCAAACTCCTCGGCTTAACGTTCACAGGGAACATGAGTTGGTACAGATACATTGAGAGCATTGTTAGGGCTGCTGTGAGGATGGTGGGCTCTCTCTACCATGCTAGAAAGTTACTTATGCCTGAAAGTATGCTGTACGTTTATAAGGCCACCATTCGTCCATATATGGAGTATTGTTGTCACATTATGGTTGGTGCATTGGCTACTTGTCTCTTGCTCTTGGACAGGGTTCAAAAGAGAGTCGCCAACCTGATAGGTTCTGAATTGTCATCTAATGTTTCGCCTCCATCCCATCGACGAAATGTTGCATCCCTCTGCCTGTTCTACAAGTATTTGAATGCTCCGACGAACTACGAGCTCTTGTAACCCCACAACGTAAATACTCCGGCAAACCTGACAAGCAGCAAAGTTCCACCCTTACACAGTAGAACTCCCTAAATGTAAGGAAGCCTTCTACTCTAATAGTTTCTACCTCAGAACTGTTACGAGCGGCGTGCAATAAGTTATGCCCCTGACTCACTTCCAGTTGTCTGATCTAGCTGAAATTTTGCATGTGCAATGATTTATATATCTACGGGTTATGTGGCAAATTACAGCTCTGAACTAATTGTGATTTCTGTTTTACAGGTGTTTGAACTGAGTCAGGTGTGAAATGGGGCCTGTTGAATGTCGAGCAGTGATCCGGTTTTTGTATTTGAAAGGACGCACACCACAAGAGACTTTTAATGAAATGAAAGAAACTTATGGTGATAATGCCCCATCATATGACCTTGTAAAACGCTGGCATCGTGAATTCAAACATGGCCGGAAGTCTGTGGAAACAGGTTCCAGACCTGGTCGCCCACCTTCTGCCATTGATGGAGCATCTGTCGGTCAAGTTGAGGCTGCCATTTTGGAAGAACGACGCATTACTATTCGCCACATAGCTCAAAATGTCAAGATTAGTATAGGGTCTGTGGAAACTATCATTTATGACCATTTGCATATGCATAAGGTGTCTGCCAGATGGATTCCCAGGTTGTTCGCACCATTCCAGAAGCGAGAACGTGTCGAGTGCTCGAGGATAAATTTGGAGATGTGCCAAGAAGATGAGTCAAAGTTTTTCAAAAGACTGATTACACAGGATGAAACCTGGGTCCATCACTATGATTCAGAGACCGAAGCCCAGTCAATGCAGTGGAAGCACTTGGACTAATCACCTCCAAAGGAGGCAAGGGTGCAGCCCTCCGCTGGTAAGGTCATGCTCACAGTGTTCTGGGACCAGGACGGAGTAGTGATGACAGATTTCCTGGCAAAGGGTACCACAATACCAGGAGCCTATTATGCTTCACTTTTGAGAAAATTAAGGGAAGCTATCAAAATCAAGAGGCGGGGCAAGATCAGCAAAGGTACCCTCCTCCTGCAGGACAACGCTCCGGTCCACAACTCGCATGTCGCCAGATCAGAAGCACGGGCGTGTGGTTATGAAATCCGTCCCCATCCTTCATACTCTCCTGACCTTGCACCTTCTGACTTTCACCTTTTTCCAGCCATGAAGTTGTTTTTGAAAGGAGAGCGTTTTCCAGATGATGCAGCCTTGATTTCTGAAGTCATGTCGTGGTTGGTGGACCAACCTGGGGTGTTAAAAAAAACGGTCTCCAGAGCTGCATCAAACGATGGGAGAAATGCATACATCTGGGTGGTTCCTATGTAGAGAAAGACTAATAACTGTACCAAGTTTCGTTGCTCTACTGCTATGGGAAGTGGGTCAGGGGCATTACTTATTGCACGCCCCTCGTAGACTTAGGAATTCCCTTCTGGGTTCCTGTTTTTTCAACTGTACTGACATTCCATGCAGAAGTTTAAAGTTTAAGTGTAATGTGAACAGACATCTTGTAAACCAACTCCCTACATAGTATCTCTGCAGCATATGCCCCTGATAGTTGTCACCTACATCAAAGTAGCACTGTGCCTTGTTTGGGGTGAAAATGGAATGAAGAATAAAAAGAAAAGAATGAAAATGTAAAACATAATTAATCAGGAATGCATGTGTGTGTGCATATGCAAATTAGTATAGCACGTGCAACAAGACATTATTAGTTAACAAAGGTTGCCTAATCACCAGCCTCACTTATCCTAAGCCAGTATTGCTCAAATCTAGTGACAAAGAAAAATCCAAGTTATTCAGAAACAATGGTAAGGCAAACAGAGAAGGACTAGAATTATTCCAGAGATTTTTTGCTATGAGACAGATTACTCTTTCAAGTCTTGAAAGTCTTGTCTACACTACTATGCAACCTATAGACACAGGACTTGTGAATACACACCTTTCCTAAGAGTATTATTGAAAGTAATTCAACAGCATAATCACATTGACATACTATTAGATAACTGAAGTTAAGCAACATGGAGCCTGATCAGTACAGAATGATTTACCCATTTAAGATTACCAGATTTTGTATGCGTTTTCTGGTCATCTTCACATTGTTTTCAGTCGCCTTGCATTTCACTTTGCTACTGGAATCAAGCTAATTCAGGAGAAGTGTGGTTGGTATTGCACCACCCTTGCGTCACAATTACATGTGCAGGCTCCTTTCCATTGTCTCTCAAGATTGAACTGAGGTCATGAATGCAGTAGAACTGATAGAACTCGAAACTGACGTAAGCAAGCCCGTAGTCAACATCGGTAACCACAATATCAACTCAAAACAAACAAAAAAACATCTGTATAGTCGATTTTAGAAGCATCCATATTTTACAAACGGGCGTCAAAACTGCTGTAAGACATCTGAATTCTTCAGGCTTTGTATAACAACTGCGCTCGCCTATGGAGAGATATGGAGTGCTGCATGTTGCCCGAGGATCATTTAAAATTATACAAACCTTGAAATCGTGCGAAAACCGGGTGAATTTATTCTATTGAAATTGATTTTTTTAGCCTTTAGGGAAGAAAAGTAAATTAGGTTCAGAGTTGTGTATAAAAAGTTAACCAGTCTTGAAATTGTGCATTTGAAATAAGCTAATATATATATATATATATATATATATATATATATATATATATATATATATATATACTAGTATTTCAACCCGGCGTTGCCAGGGTGTTCTTATGTGTAGGTTGAGCAAAATAAAAAGTGGTAGTAGGAAGGCAGGCTCGAACTCGTACCACAAAGGAGGAAAAGAACGGGGTAAAACCTAGCGTTTATGCTGTTACGACCACCGCCAAACTGGAAGTGACATTTTTTAAAATTAAGGCTAGACAATCTAAAGGAGAGGGTAACTTAAAAAAATATCGGCGAAAAAAGTGACCCCCCTGTAGAAAAGTGCAGAGTTAAAGGGGAAGATATTAATGTTTTTAGCCGATTTTTCGATATTTGTCATATGAAAGGTCGAACTTTAAAACGATACTGATCTTGGTAAAATCCGTCGCCTCTATAAAAAGTTTAAGGCAGACATGCAAACAGACATACATACATTTATATATTGGTATTTAAAAATTTTCGACCCAAACTGAAGAAAAAGCTTGCCCTATCTCTGAATACCCTTTATGTAAAATTTCAAATATTTACACCAGAAATTCTCTGAGTAATTTGAATGAGGCCACAGAGGTCAATTTTTAAAAACTTCGACCTCTATTATGACCCCTTAAAATTTATTGTTTTGGGCTCAAATCAAGTTATTAAGTTACATCCATGTCCACGGAACCTATATTTAAAATTTCAAGTGCTTGGACCGAAAATTGTCGGAGAAGTTTGGTAGAGTTCTCAAATGTCAAATCGTTGAACTTTGACCGCGTAATCGCCAAATTTCTGGCCAACAACCAATGACATCGATTTTCCCACATCTCAGTACCCTGTATATCAAATTTCGAGTCTGTAGACTAAAAATTGACAGAGTTATTGCGTAGGGAAATGTACACAGACACACATATACACAGACACGTTCACTTTTATACATAGATAGATAAGTAGGACTAATATATATATATATATATATATATATATATATATATATATATATACTTGTTTATTGTTATATAAACATGTTTACATCCCGCTGCTACAAACAGCCACTTGTTTCAATCAAACAACAGATATCATCAGGCGGCGACTTGACTATTCAAATGTTCAATGAATGGGGTTATTCATTGAACATTTGAATAGTCAAGTCGCCGCCTGATGATATCTGTTGTTTGATTGAAACAAGTGGCTGTTTGTAGCAGCGGGATGTAAACATGTTTATATAACAATAAACAAGTATTATAAACTCTTTTTATTGAGCAGTATCTAACAACCTTGTTGAATTCACTAGTCCATGACTTTTGAATAAAAACAACTTCGAGTATAAATATATATATATATATATATATATATATATATATATATATATATATAATTTAAATATGTATGCACCTATGTAATCAGTAATGTTTGCATGCCATGTCCCAACACCTACTAGAACTCCTTCAGTGGAATTGGGTCAAAAATAGATGTTAACGTTCAATGCTGCTAAGACTGAGCTCGTTTCCTTTAATAATTACAAGAAATCGTCCCAACCACGAGTAGTTATAAATAAATACACATGACTTAAAAGTACTTCGTTCAAACTTCTCAGCTTAACGTTCGCAACGAACGTGAGCTGTAACGGATACATTGAGGCCATTGCCGCGGCTGCTGCGAAGAAGATGGACTTTCTCTACCGTGCTAGAAAGTTACTTACACGTGAAAGTATTCTGTACCTCTATAATGACACAATTCAAATGTAATGTGAACAGACATCTTGTTGCTATACTCCTTTCATTATATCCCTGCAACTTATGTCCTTGATAATAACCCCCTAAATCAAAGTGGCACTGTGCCTTGTTTAGGGTGAAAATGTAATTAAATATATATATATATATATATATATATATATATATATATATATATATATATATATATATATATAAAGGGCTCCTTCAGTCTTTAACAGACTATGGATATCCACGAAGAGGTGCCTGCGTGTGCAATTTTTGTGGCAAGAGATGCGTAATCTCCACCCACACCTCTCCTGAGTCGACATTGTTAAATACCAGGGGCAAGTGAAGTGTATGTGCAGGACGACTGGAAACAAATGCCGAGATAAGCAGAGATCACATACAGTGCTTAGAATTCCCAAATGGCCACCCATCTGGCACTAACCAGGCTCAACGTTGCTTAAATTAGGTTATCTGACGAGAACCGGCATGTCACCGTGATTAAGACCTCTCCTGAGGCTTTTTGTCCCTTTTTATGTATGAAATTATATTTTTTGTAGATTTGTTTTTGTTCACTGTTATTTTTGAGTAATGTTTCTCTAAGACAAACTAATTTGCAGTTACAATTTATCAATAGTCGTTGAAGTTGAACCATCAATTAGGCACAGAGTGATCTAAGTGATCTTCAAATGTTTTTAATTGAGAAGAAGACTCAAATTATGTTATAAGATAATCCACTAAAGAACTAGGAACCAATCAGAACCAAGTACTTTAATGGAATGTGTTCTGACGAACTCATAGCACTTGTGTCTCTTCGATGTACATACTCCGAACTTCATTGTTGAGGTCCCTAGATGTCAGATAACTTCTTCCTTCGGACGGCTAGACTTTGGAATTTTCGACCCTGTTTACTGCTTTGATGACTGCACTTACATGCAGAAGTTTAAGTGTTATGCGAGCAGATGTATTTCAATGCTCGACTTTTAATAGTTCCCTATTAAACATGATCGCAAATAGTAGCTCCTTACGTTCAAGTGGTAATACGCCTTGTTTAGATTGAAAAAAGAGTACCCCCCACCAAAAGAGAATAAACTTTGTCATCCAACAGAAATGAAGCAATATTTTATTATATGTTGTAACGGAACTACCTGTCTTACCTACAAATGATCCATCTATATATATAAAAGCGAAACTGTGTGTGTGTGTATGTATGTATGTATGTTCGCTTTTTGTGTATATCTGCAAAAGGCTTTTTTCTGCTTGGTTTTCACTAGGCTCGCTCATTCTTAAAACTTTTTACATCACGTGTGAATCGTAATATCTACGAGTTAACAATGGGGATCGTCTGTCTATTTAATTTGCCCGATTTTGAAAAGCTAAATATTTCACAATGTTGGATCGCCATGTGTTGAAACTAAGCTTAACACATCGTTCCCGGTCCAAAAGCAATCAGCTTTGATCAATGCGGAGTTTCTCTTTATATCAGACAATTGCTATTAACTTTGGACAATCCCCTTGTTTTTGGGGAGCTGTTCCCCCTCCACAAGATCTTGGGAAACAAAAAACAAAAAAACTGCCTTGCAGTATATAAAAACCTGCCCCGCAGTGAAAATTGACCTCATTGAGTCATTAAGTACGGGCACCTGCCAATTCTTAATACTGAAATTAATTCAAACATGTTTCCGCTACGTTTTCTTGGTGGCCGATCATTTAACGGCGGACATTTTTTCACACTTTATTTTCCAACTTCGCCTCAATGCTTTGGGTTCAATCCTTCCAAAACTTTTTAGACCCCCAACACAAACACCTAGGCAACACTTTTTTTTATTATTCTTTTGTTTCGATTTAACCAAGACCACACACACCTCGAAACACCCGGCAAACGCCGAATACCTCCGCTAGTCTATAAATATAAAAGCGAAAATGTGTGTTTATGTATGTATGTATGTATGTCTGTCCGCTTTTTGTGTATGTCCGCAAAAGCTTTCTCCCGCTTGGTTCTAGCTCGGCTCGCTCATTCTTAACTTTTTATATCACGTGTAATTCGTAATATCTACGATTAACAACGGTGGTCGCCTGTCTATTTAATTTGCCCGACTTTGAAAAGCTAAATATTCCACAATTTTGGATCGCCGGGTATTGATTCGGCTTTTTTGTATAAAAGTGAAACTAAGCCGGGAACGTTCAAAAGCAATGCAGCAGCACAATCCGCTTTTTATGGGGAGCTGTTTCCCCCACACCATCTTGGGGGGGGGGGGAAACAACAACAAAACTGCCCCGCAGTAAAAGTTGACTTCATTAACTCATTATGTATGCTAATTCTTAATATTTGAATAAATTCAAACATGTTTCCGTTATTATTTCTTGGTGGCCGATCAGTTAACATCGCATTTTTTCACACATGTTCCAACTTCGCCTCAAGGCTTCGGATTTGATCTTTCCTACTTACCTACCAGAACTCCCCTCTCTACACAAACACCCGGGTAACGATTTTTTTTATTATTCTTTTGTTTTGATTTACCCAAAACCACATACACCTCAAACACCCGGGCAACTCTGGGTACGCCCCGCTAGTCTAATAAAGGCTTTTTGCATCGGATCTAGCGTCGGTTAGATTCCGGGAGAAGTTTTCTTATATTTCCTAGATCGTAATATTTCAGATTCGCAAACGAATATTGTTCTTTCATTTTTTTTGATCGAGTTTTAAAAAATTCCCACCGTCGTGTCGTGTCGGCTGTTTGTCTTTTTCATATAAATAAAGCGAAACTATTTGAACGCAATCGCAAACACCCGGTCTGCACCCGGGTGCTATCTGTTCTGTAATTCGCCATTGGTCAAACCCTTCATGCTGAGACAATTACTATTTATTTGGATACTGCCAGAGTGACCCCTTTTTTGGGGGAGCTGCTTTTACCCACATTCAAAACAACCCCCGTGAAAGGTTTAAAAGCAACGCCACTTCTGTGAAGTCAACGTTTTGATTGACTACGTTAAATTTGAACGCTTTACACTTCCGGTCGCGTCATGGCGTACCGGCAAGATGTCAAGTTTTCTTTCATTTTCTTTTCCGTCTTTGTGTCATGGGTTTAAACCTGCCTGACTACTACCACTTTTTTATTTTTACACCCAGACTACTACATAATAAATACCGGAAGGAAACAGTTTAAGGCGGAAGAAGATATTCAGTGTACCAACCACGGTGTTCGTCGGTTAGACGAACATCCTTCACTTTTGTATGTTCTTGTTAATATATTTTGCTTCTCTATTCTCACGTTCTTTTTTCCTTTTAACCCGTTAAACAGAGTTATAACATTATACCGGGGGCCCACTTAAAAGTAGCCCAGAAAATGTAGTAGGGAGGGGGAACATTCTTTTATTGTTTAAATTACCTGTAGTGTTATAAAAGATGCTGGAAGTGTTCTCCCCTTTGACATCTATGCATTTCTGGGCACGTTTAACAACGTTTGCAGATGCTGCCTGTAGATCTTCTTTGGCGATTCTCCTGATAACGTTGGTAATGTTCTCCTTGAGTAGAATCAAGATTGTGAGGATTATTTTCATAAACCATTTGTTTTTAAAGTCCCCCAAAGATAAAAAAAATCACATGCTGACAAGTCCGGAGAACGTGGTAGCCATAACCCTTTGCTTATTGTTCTCTCTTTCGTAAACAGTGATCTGTGAGACGTGTGGCATGTACTGCTATCTTGCTGGAAAAGAATTGCATTTTTTCCTGTGGTGTCAGTTGGGCGATAAGAGAAAGATTAGAGAGATCGGGCTACTTTTAAGTGGGCCACCCTGTATATTATAGTATGCATTCATGGACTAGTAGGCAATTAAAAGCGAAAGCATTATGGAACATTCAAGCCTGCTTATATACAAACTCTACAGCTTATATTATCAATTTATTTAATTCTAGCTCAAATAGTTAGACCGTCGAGCAATGACTATTAAATTCAATAGAAATATTTTTGTAGTTTCATTGTATGAGAGTTGGTGATTTTGTTTGTTTATATCGCCTCCTTATTTATTAGAGTTGTTGTTGACATTGGTTTATTTGTGTTTTGTTCAATATCGATTTTGTTTGGACGTTTGTTGATTTTTCATCGATCATTTGGTTTTTGTATTTTTATCTTTGAACATTTTTAGCTTGAGTGCATTTTTTATGGTCTTCCGTTTTCATCGTGTCTATTAGTTCATATCTGTGTTTGGTTCGATCAATGTTTTTTTTGTGGGGGTGGGGGTTATTTCCTCTTTTATTGTTCCTTTTATATGGAAGATTTTTCTTTTGATGTGTGGGACACATTTTGTTTAGTACTGGTGATTAGGAAGATTACCTCTTTTTTTAGGCTTATGTTTCGGTTGTAAGCTGATATACATATTTAAAAAAATGGACTAGTTACATCTTATTGGCATAGAGATTAGTGACAGTCATGGCCCCAGAATCATGACGTGCACTTCTGTAACATACTTTTGTTAATACATTTTTTGTTAATTATACCATCGTGATTGTCTTGATTATTACCGGCCTGCAAGACGACAACAATTTGATAGTGCGATTTTCGGTGGGTGTGTTATATCTGGGACGAGATTTCAATCGAATTTGTTTTATTTTTATAAATTTTTGAGATAAGAATTAGTAATTCGCATTTGAATGATTTCTAATCTTAATAAGTAGTGAGACAAAAAATAGCTTTAAGAATCCCCAAATTTATACCAAAATTGTCCGCAAGGCACAACAAATAAAGTACGTGGCAAGATTTAATTTTTCGTTACACTCTTGAAGGTGTTCAGTATTCAGTGCGGGCAGCATTCCAAAATACAATTGCGAATTACTTAGAACTTCTACCCGGTCATTGCTGGGAGAAACTAACATGCTATTCCCGTGGATTAAATAAAGAGTCCCCTTTGGAATTTCATGCAGTTTGCATTGAGAATGATGGTGACTATGCAGAACAATAAATCTGTTTGTTATTAATTTCGGATGAAGCCATTCTTCTTTAGAGAATGAAAGAGATATTTACTTTTTTTTAATGCCGTCTTTTGTGTTGTTGAATCAAGGTTGACGCATGTAGTCCTGTTCAGTTGGAACTCTCCAGCGAGCTTAAGGTGTATGTTTGCCGCATAGTTAAAAGTTCAAATTTGTAAGCTTTTTAAGCATCTTTAATTTAAGATTTTAAAAGGTTGACTAAACAGAAAATTCAAAGTTTATATATATATATATATATATATATATATATATATATATATATATATATATAGTCTTCCACATACGGTACTGTATCGCTGTTCCACAGCTCATCAGTGCGGCTAGACAGGCAACTACCTCAAGTCAGGATTTAAACCCGACTGCCTGTACGACAGTCAAGGCTCCTAACTACTACGCTATCGGCTGCTATATATATATATACATCACACACACACACACACACACACACACACACACACACACACACACACACACACACACACACACATATATATATGATGAGTTAAAAGATCTCAATGAGAGAACAACGTATATTTAAATGAGTGAGGTCACGAAAAATTGTTGTGTTTTTAAACTTATTTGATATTTTCATAAATCAAATTATTGAAATGATTTTTTTAAAAATAATTTTAATTCGTTTCGGACGAGCTTATTGTGCCTTTTAATCAGTCATCTTCCAAATATTTGTAAAATTAGATTTTTTCACAAAGCCATTTCGAGGATAAATGCTTTTCCCAGGGAGTAAAGAGATGCTATTTGTCTCAAAACGTTCTCAAAGTTGAGTGTGGTTTATCTCTCCTCTGGTTTCGCTGAGGCCGGTTAAGGGTCACTGCGTGGTGTCGTCCTTGCTCGCTTTCCATTCTTTCATTTTATGTATTTTTCTTCTTACTTGTGTGGAGGTTTTCTGTGCATGGCTACTTCATTTCATATATGTGTGTCTGTATGATTGTTTTTGCGTGTAAAGCATAGCATGTAAGTATCTGTTTTATTGTACTGAATTTTGAATATTTTTTGTTATATTTCGTAGTTTTGATAAGCTATATTTGGTGTCTTTTGTGGCAGGAGAACTGTTATTTTATTTTGATTTTTACATTTTATATTCTTTCTATTGTGATTTTCCATTTAGTTTTCGCTTTAATATTTTGTATTAGAAATTTAAAGAAATTTAAGAATTATAATTCAAGAATTATAATTATAATTTAATAATTCTAATTCTAATGATAATTTAATCACAGTATCAAGGCTGTTCAAATTTGTCATATAACTAGTTATTAAAATATAGTTATTAAAAAATTATTATAAATATATTATTATTAGGGATATGATAACAGCATATACTTTTCCTTGTTTTGATTCTCAGTTATATACCCATTGATATCTTATATGTTTTTATGTAGAGTGACGTGGTTCTCTGTTCATTAAGTGTGCCTAACTGTGTCAGATATATACTCGAGAGTTAAAAAAATAAAAGGAATATGCTATTGTAATCACTCTAACTATTATAAGTACAAAAAACATAATAATTTTGGTCATCCCACTCATTTATATATATATATATATATATATATATATATATATATATGTGTGTGTGTGTGTGTGTGTGTGTATGTGTGTGTGTAGTAAGTTATAAAATATATATGGCGATTAAGCTACACTGAATATTCGGCGTTTCATCCACTCTAGGATTCTTCAGGCTTATGAGCGAATTATGTGGTTGTTTATCGTTTTTATATGGTCCTCTTCTATTGAGGATTTAGATAGCCAATCAGCTTTCTAGTATCCACCGTGCCCCTTCCTATCAGCCAATGGACTTGAATTTTATTGAACAAAGGATCTGTTTTAAAACTAGGCTAGTGTTTTTTAGTTTATATATAAATATATATATGTGTACATACATATATGCACATATATATACATATATATACATACATATATGTGTGATCGTTTATGTATATTCATGTTTATTTAATTTATTTATTTGTTTATTTTCTATTGTTTCTAGTTTGTATCGCTATACTAGAGTAAATTTTATTTTGTGAACTCAGTTATTTGCTATTTCTCTTCTACAGTTTAATAGATGTTGGGGTTCTTTAAAGTACAGGATAGCAAATTTTTTCATGAAGGCATAATCTACATGGGTCGTATAGATGCCTACAGGTGGTAGCTTGTCTTATTATTTTCCATTCGACTACCAGCGAATGTCCGCTTTCTTTGAATTCCAAGTATTTATTCGCTAGTGTTGTTTTTATACGGTGTTTTTATTGTTGAATGTACTTTTGTGGTCATAGTATCGGGTTTTGAAATCTAAAGAAGTCATGCCTACGTAATATTTCTTGTTATTCGGGGTTTCTTTCGCAAATATTGTTGCCTGATAAACTACGCTTTTAGTTGAACATTTATTTTGAACTGGGCAAAGTGTGCGGTGTCTACAGTTGCATTTATCTTGTTCGTTATTAGTACTTTTATTTATGGTATGGTTGTTCTTGTCTGGGGTTGGTTTATTATTATTATTATTATTATTATTATTATTATTATTATTTCTGCTAGTGTTAGTTTTATTTTTGTCATGGTCTTTACTTTTTTATTGTTTATTTTGTTGTCGTTTACATTGTTTTTATTTAGTATTTTGTTATTGTGTGCTTTAATTATCATCTCTAAATTTTTGCAACAGCAGTAGGATACCGTTAAGGTATTTTTATTGAAGATTTTGTGTAAGAGGTTGGTTGCGGGAAAGTTTTTTTTAATAAGATGTAGAAATTTCTTGCCAAGTTTTGTTTTTAACATTTGATTGTATGGGTCCGTATACCAAATTATAGCTCTTTTTCTTCTATTTTTAATTTTATTAGAGTTATTGGTGTTTTGTTGCTTATATTTGATATCGATATTTTTGTATCCACTATTTTGTATGGCTGTTTCGTAGATATTGGTTGACCTGTTAAATGCATTTTCATCGCTTGAGTTATTACTGAGTCTACTTACGATCGAGTTAGGAATATATTTTATAATTGACGGTGGGTGATTGGACTTAATAAACATGAATATACATAAACGATCACACATATATGTATGTATATATATATGTATATATATATGTGCATATATGTATGCACACATATATATATATATATATATATTTATATATAAACTAAAAAAACACTGGCCTAGTTTTAAAACAGATCCTTTGTTCGATAAAATGCATGCCCATTGGCTGATAGGAAGGGGCGCGGTGGATACTAGAAAGCTGATTGGCTAACTAAATCCTCAATAGAATAGGACCATATAAAAACGAGAAACAATCATAGAATTCGCATATAAGCCTGAAGAATCCTAGAGTGGATGAAACGCCGAATATTCAGTGTAGCTTAATCGCCATATATATATTTTATAAATTTTACTAACTAGCTCTACCTTCGTATTGAGCACTTTTGAAGTAAATACGCATAAATCTATACTTTCGTATATTAATTTTATGTGAGTAAATGAAGTAGTTATATATATATATATATATATATATATATATATATATATATATATATATATATATATATATATATATATATATCTTGAAGTACCACGTTAAAACTTTAAGAAATGAATACTCGCCGGGTTAATACCCGGATCTTTAACGTAGGATGTGAAACTTTTTAAATAATTTGTTCTTTCTTTATGTGTTAGAAAATGTCCTGTAATGGAAAACTATAATACACTAATATGCCAACATTGAGGCCGAAAAAATTGTATGCAAGTTGTTGCTTATAAAAAAAAACAATATTTTGAAAATGACTAAATGTATGAACCTTGTAATGTGATACTTTAAGAAATATTTATAGCTCTAGTATTATACTATTGAGCTATCTAAATGTAAACCCTTGTGATACTATATATATATATATATATATATATATTATTGGAAGTATTATTTAAACAAAACCAAAATTTGTCAAGCAAAGAGTGCTCAATGTTTATACAGAGCAATATAAGTATGCTGGATGTGATAACTAATGGCTACACATATGCAAACATGTTTCAGTTACCACCCTGCCAGGGAAAATCACCTAATTAGGCCAAGAATATCCACGTCTTGATTACCGGACTGCAAGATCTCGTGGATATTCGTGGCGCAATGAGGTAATTTTCCCTGGCAGGGTGGTAACTGAAACATGTTTGCATATGTGTAGCCATTAGTTATCACATCCAACAAACACACACACATATATATATGTATATACATATATATATATATATATATATATATATAGAGAGAGAGAGAGAGAGAGAGATAGATAGATAGATAGATAGATAGATATAAACAGTCTTTGTGTGTGAGTTCCTTCCTCACAGTTTCCGAAACGGCTGAGCATATTTTTTGCAAATTTCACACAAAGCCAATTTATATGAAATGTTTTGTACAGAAATTCATCCGATTTGGATCGAAAATCGAATCAATCCGATCTTAAAAATAGTCTATCTCTCTTATAGATAAAAAAGCGTATTTTTTACAGAGGAATGTTTTACGTTACGCCAGCCAAGGGAAATAATAACACCTCAGAAAATCATTTATTCTCATAAAAAACAGATGCTCAGTTGTAAAGCATTCGACTACAGATCGAATGATCTCCTGCTCAAGCCCGGGTGTACCCTACCATTTTATTTGAATTTTTTCTTATTAATGAGTTCAATTTTCGATAAACAAACACAGACGGAATTTTATGTACGACATTATCATTATTATTTTTAAAAAATTATTTTACGAATTAGGCCATATATAATAATCAATAGATGAATATATCTATAGGTATTTATTTGCTTCCCCATTTAGAAAAACAAGATCGTTTTTCAGTTCCCCAAAAGAAGAGCAAAAGGGGCATTCTGGTAGGGACCAAAAAAAAAATAATAATAGAGGGTTTTCTCTCCATTGGCCAAGGACAAATTATCTTAAGTGTATCATCAGAACAGATACTGCACTTTGATCTTTACCTTCGCACCAAGAAATAAAAAAAAGATTGATTCTAATACATACACAATCTGCATAAATTAAAATATCATGTTTATGTGTATTGTACGAACGGGCAACGCCGGGCGCCAAACTAATATGCATATATATATATATATATATATATATATATATATGTGTGTGTGTGTGTGTGTATGTGTGTATATATGAGTGGGCGCGTGTCTGTGTGCCCATGCATTCATATGTACATACATTTAAGAGCATATATCTTTATGACTTTATATAGTGAGCCCTTTGCTGATTAAATAAGGATTTGTCAAGCATTTATCTTACAATATTTATAATCTCCGTAAATATTTCTTAATGATATATTCCCTTTGATTTCGTTTTGAAGAAGACGAGAGATTCTTTTTTTCCCCTATTTTTTCAATGATCTTATTTTTTTTTATTATCCAGAATTTTTCATGGCTTTGCATAACGAAACAAATAAAAAAAAAAATGAAAAGATGACATTATTTTCCAATGTGAACGGCCAGGTGTGCTGTAGCTGCTATTCTGATCAGTGACATCATCATTTTGAGAGAGAGAGAGGGAGAGAGAGAGAGAGAGAGAAAGAGAGAGAGAGAGAGAGACTGCTTCCGTGTAAGATGGAGCCATTTCCTGGAAAAAAATCTACAGTAAGACAGTGAGGAGGATTTAAACACGAACACATGCATGCACTAATAAAATAATGATGAGTCTAATATGCATGAAACAGATTTCATCAGCAAATAGGAGATATTTAACTGGAAACTGCTTTCAATCCAATCCCTATTTATTTGCATACAGTTAAACGCAGCGTCTGTTTTTAATGTGCTTTAATGTGTCGAAAATTCAACTCTCTATAAAGGAGGAACGTGAGACAGAGATCAAATTTTAAAAAATTGCCTCAGTCTACAGGGATCCCTCCTTTACTGTTTAATGATAAAACACGAGAATAAAGTTGTAGTATCAAAATAGATACTGCATTTTGATCTCAGATTTCACATGAAAATTGCATTGAAAACTTTTGTTGGATGGCGCAACAAGCCTTTTTCAAGTTAAACATACACCAAACATTTTGATCGGTGATATCATTTTGAGAAACGGATATATATATATATATATATATATATATATATATATATATATATATATATATATATATATATAGAGAGAGAGAGAGAGAGAGAGAGAGAGAGAGAGAGAGAGGCAAAAGTTAACTTCTTCAGTGTTAATTTAGCCTTTCCGGCAAAAACTAAACTGAGGGATATTTAAAGAAACACGCACCACAGGCTCATTGGATCGCTTCATCATAATAGTTTCCCAAAATTAAGGCTGGTTGACCAATGATTTTAAGAAGAGGAGTCAGCAATGATAATAAGTGCAAGTTCTGCTACACAAAAGTATGAGCCACCCGAAATCCAGCTCTAAGGTTCTTCTGGTGGACGTATACTATACAATGCCACACGACGGGGTGTATAAATATCTCCACTCACCCATCTGTAAAAAAAAGTGTAAAATCGAAAGTAGCAGCGAATCCTTGGAACATATACCAAAAAGAAGTTATAAATAATACTTGCGCAATACATTATCATTATGCAATGCCCACACTTACATGCCTAGAAAACGGAGCTTTTAAACCTGACATAGTGATATGGGACAAGAAGTAGAAAGTAGCAACCTTAGTAGAAGTTAGTGTCTCCAATGATGCCCTGTACGTCATGAAAAGAAACGTGGGAAAATCCCCATCATTCCAGTAATTATAGGATCAACCGGATTTATAAAAAAAGAATTCCACAAACTACCTGGCAAATACACTCGGTGAACAAAGTGCAAGATAGATAAACACACTAGCACTTAAAGGAACGGTTAGAATCTTATAAAAAATATCTCCTAGTTTGAACTTATAAGATAACGGGTGAATATCTGGAATTCGGTAGAATGCCACATCCCCACATAGAACAAAATGATAAAAAATAATGGTAAACCTAATATGCATGAAACAGATTATAACGGTAAATAGTAGATATCTAACTGGAATAACATCAATCTGTATTTACTTGCCTCCCTATTAAGGGGGAGTTAGACTTGAAGTCAATTTTTTAGCATGTCGAAAATTCAGATCTCCATAAGGCAGCACTCTAGAGTGGGGCAAAAATCAAAAATTGACTCAGATCTAGAAAGATCTCTCCTTCATTAATCGAGGATAGAACACAGCTATATTTTACCTGAAAATTGCCTTGACAACCTTTGGTCCATGTGTCAAATTTTACAGCATATCAACCCTATTAAAGTTTAGCTTAACACCAAGCGTACCGACAAGAACGTAGCGTTCATGTTCAGTTGATGACCGTCCTAAACATAATTTTTATTATAAGGTAAAATTAAAAGCCAAGAACAATGCGAGATTTTTTTTTTATATAGAGTAAAATTAAATGCAAACAAAAGAAATAAAGTTCTTTTTTTTGTTGTTTGTTTTTTCTTTTTCACACAAATTTTAACTCTAAACAACAGTATTTTTTTTTTTCTGTTGTATTCAATGGTGATATAAATCTCAATATATTTCAGACTTATTAGTCCATTTTCAAGAGAAGACAGAAAAAAAAATTACTGTTGTTTAGAGTTAAAATTTGTGTGAAAAAGAAAAAACAAACAACAAAAAAAAGAACTTTATTTCTTTTGTTTGCATTTAATTTTACTCTATATAAAAAAAAAATCTCGCATTGTTCTTGGCTTTTAATTTTACCTTATAATTTTCTTCAACAATGCTTCAAGCAAACTACAACCTACTTATAATTTTTATTGCATTCTAATGAGCTATCACTTAATAACGCAAAACGCCATTCGAGGATAAAGGTTAACGAGATTGTTAGCTAGATGAATAATAATAATAATAATAATAATAATAATAATAATAATAATAATAACAATAATAATAATAATAATAACAACAACAACAACAACAACAACAACAACAATAATAATAATAATAATAACAACAACAACAATAATAATAATAATAATAATAACAATAATAATAATAATAATAATAATAATAATAACAATAACAATAATAATAATAATAATAATATAGGAGGATTGGAAACGGCTTTACAAGTGTTATTTGCCATGGAACATCGTAAAGAGGGAAAATCAAATGAGAGACTTCAATCAGAAAAAGTAGAATTTTCAAAAGGTAACAACTGTGACCTCCAACAATAAACTCCAACAAGAAAACAAGTACAATCTCAAAAAGTAAATAAAAACAGAACATCCGAAATTTGAAAAAGTACAATATCTCAAGTAAAATAGAACCTCAAAAAAGAAAAATGTGAGACTTCAGAGGAAAAAACGTAGAATCTACAAAAGGGAAAAATGTGGAAAATGTAACCCGGGAAAAGGGGATCTCCTAAAGAATAAAAAAGTAGAACTTCCAAAAAGAAAAAGTTGAACTCTGAAAATAAAAAAAAAGTGAATCTCCTAAAAAAACGAAAGATGAACATTCAATTAAAAAAGTAGAACATCCAAACGGGAAAAGTGAGACCTCTGAAAATGGAAAAAGTGGAACCTCCAAGACAGAAATATATATATATATATATATATATATATATATATATATATATATATATATATATATATATATATAGAACTTCCAAAAAGAAAACTTCGAACTCCAAAAAGAAAAAAAAGGTGGAAATTTCAACAGAAAAGAAAACAGTGAAACTTATAAATAAAAAATAATAACGTTTAGACCTTCACATATGTAAATTTGAGGTCTGCATCATGCAAAAAAAAAAAAAAATGAATAAGTCCATCATTTGCCTCCCACCCCATTTAGCCCCCAAAGTCCCCAAGGTCTTAACATATTTACATTTGAGTTCAGCACCATGCAAAACTGCTAAATAGACATAACGCAGAAAATTTTGGACAAATATGGTAAAATAGTTCCAAAAATGGAGTGTTTTTATTAGCCCTAAAAGAGCCCCTGGGACACACCTAAGAGTTATCGCGAAGGATAGACAAACGAAATTATATAGAAATCAGTTAGTTACAACTTTTCAGTAAGTTTTATAAAAATCCAAGGCATCAATTTTTTTTTTAATAAGCACAAAAGTGTCACTTTAAGCCATTTTAACCCGAAAGGCCCCACTCGGGCATAACCGGAGTTTCTTCCGGAATATCTGTTCTGTTACATTTTTTTACTCATACCATGTTTAACGTTTGTGCAAAATTTAGAATATTCCTAGGTGTAGTAATTAAGAAAACTGCCGACAGACGAAAGGACAAGGGTGAATTTACATGTCCACACTCCTTTTGTCGGGGAACCAAAACTAACAACTCCCCTCCCAGATTACACTTTAAAAAGCATATACTATTCAAAAGCATAAAAATGAATATGAACTAGGAAAATAATATACAAAAGAAAACAAAAATGAACATTTAAAAAAGGAAAAAAAAAAGGAAAAATTCAAAATCGAACCAAAGGAACATTTCAATGAAATATATATATATATATATATATATATATATATATATATATATATATATATATATATATATATATATATATATATAAAGCTGAATGTCTGTGTGTGAATGTGTGTGTTTGTTTGGTTACGAATAGGCTCCTGATTACATATAATGATAGAAGATGTATCGAGACACAGGAATGGATATGATGTATCTGGCAGAACGGTGGTTCATTAAAATGGTGGGGTCTGTATTCGCGCCCGGTCCACAAAGTATGGAAATAAAAAAATTAAAAATTAAACACAAAACGTTTACAAGTGTTTTTGATATAGATGTACATAAGAATATTTTGATAAGTATGTTTTAACTTAAATAGGGATGGTGTAATAAAATTGTGGGGTCTGCGTTCGCGCCTGACTTCCATAGAATGGAAATACGCACAAAATTTACTAAAGACTTTTCATATCTATCTGCGTAAGTATACTTTGATAATTATGTTTCAGTTTGAAGAAATATGGTATAATAAAATTATGGGGTGATATTTCACACCTGACCTCCATAGAATGGAAATATGTCACAACGTTTAACAAGGTTTTTTAATATAGATCCACAGAATATTGTGATAAGTGTTTCAGTGTGAACAGGTATGGTATAATAAATTATGGCGTTTATCTATTTTATTTTTACTTTCATCATATTTTGCTTTGGTTTTGATATCCCCAAATTCGACCCAAATTTAAAACCCTTCCTTTTCATAACCTATCATACTTTCATAAATCAGAGTCCATTTTCTGTAGGGTGTTTTTGAACCCAGTCAACGACGGATACTTTTGCTAGTATATATATATATATATATATATATATATATATATATATATATATATATATATATATATATATATATATATATCAATAAAAATATATATCAGCAAATAAATAGATAACACACCTCGTAATTCTGTCAACTGCAAAAGAGCACAAAATAAATAATCGGTGATTGAATTGACTTTGGCTGTGAGAAAAAAAAAAGAACAGCAGAATAGAGGGCCACGATATTTACGTGATTGGCAACAAATCCGTGCACGCATGATTTATGAGGACACACACAGACACAGACACACAACGACAATCACGCGTCTAACACAATTTTTTATGCAAGTCCAGATATGACACTGTCTAAAACTTATCAGACGGCTCGGCTGATTTATCTTCCTCACTAAGCCGGAACCAAAGTCTGCGCAATAAAAATGCCGGCATGTAATTACCGACATCTTTGTCCCTCTTTCCTGATAAAATAACGTAACCAATGAAAAGAAACTATAATAACAAATAATAGAGACATTGACAATATAACACTATAATAATCAAAACGTTAAACGAACCCTTCGCACACAAACACGTACTTGTTCATTTGTGAGTTTTGTCAGTGAGTGATCAGACAACGAGTCAAATACAAGTTTTTTTTACATACGTGCGCGGTCGCTGTTTTTTTCTTCTGCTTTTCATCTCTTTCCAATAATCGGTCCCGGTTAGCTTGTGGTTGTGGGCTTCTGTTTAACTCAGGATGATTCTACTTATACTCGGGACACTATGGAGACTTATTAGTTTTATTTAGTGGTTGGCTGTTTACAGGAAGTGAATGCACGGACAGAGTCTTGAGACAATTTTCTATATAGATTTAAGTGGATATTATCGGATTGTACATTATCGGACATGTCTTGTCTGCCCTTTTCTTCACTGGAATGACTAGAAACTCTGTTCTCTGTCCCGGACACATGACATAATTTATATGTAATATCTATTCAAGCAAAGAAGTCAATGGAAACTTGTTGGCTTGCAAATGTTTCATTTAGAGAAATGTTGTTTACGGGTGGGAAGATCATCTAATTTTCATTACTTCTTAACTTGTTTTACTACTCGGGGATTGATATAGGCAGACGACATAATTAGAGTGGGATTTTTCTTTGCATTTTAACAACGCATGCCCCCTCTCTCTCTATCTCTCCCACTCTCTCTCTATCTCGCTCCCAGAATCCGACTGTCTGGGAATTCCATTATGTTATTTGACCAGGCGACAAATCTCTGTCTCATATGATTCAGCATCTGTATATCTAGAGCATTTTGTGCAGGGGCTACCATTTGAACCGCCGCCTCAATCACACTAGCTGCAGGTGGGGCTATTTCCTTTTTCTGTCAGGTTATCCTGACATGCACTTATTGCCGAAATTCGTACTAGTTAACATAATCGCTACTTATTGGCATAGCGTTCCGATATATAACAACAGTGACACGCACATACATACTTGCACCTTTACTGTAGCATTGGGATTAGAGAAAAAATCGCATGAAAAAGAATATAGCTATGTCATGTAGTAATTACAATGAATCTTACCAAAGAATCCATCGAGCATGGATAATTGAATGTTTAAAAATGTACAAGATATCCGATAAGAATATTAATTTTACTAAGAAAGCAGTGCGAATAAGGTTGGTTGGTTGGGTATTTTTGTTTTACGGCATATCAACCCTTTCAGGCTATTTAATGTCGTATCCTGTGATTTTGAAAAAAAATTTAATTGAATATATTTGTTTTTTTTTTCAAGTCGGTTTCTATTTAACCTATAGCTGGGACCCTAACAGATACTACCACTCCGGGTCAGAATAGACCTGGTCGCAAGGGCCATATAAGGGTGGCTCCACACTCCTCAAATCCCGCAAGCTGGGGGTTCACCATCGAATATAGCTCAAGGTCATATTCAGGACCGCGAATAATGAAACTGGAACTTATAGTTGAAAGATAACAACGGACTTAGATAAAAAAAAATACAGAGAAGCATTTTCCAAGGAAACTCTTGATCACTACTACTCTATATCAAAGCCATGATCCACTTTACTACATTGCTCGGTAAATATGATCCCCCAACACAAGATTATAGATACAAAACAAAGAATAAACCACTTCATATATATTGACGACCTGAAGCTATCTACAAAATGCAAAGCGACTTTAGAAAGCAAACGAAAACAACCAGAATCTTTAGTCAGGACTTTCAAATGGAATTCCGAATTAAAAAGTGTGCACTGCTGCAGATTTAATGGGAAATACCGGAAGGTTGTGGAAGCAAATATTGTCGAATCTGAAGAAATGAAAGAGAAGATTAGGAAAGAATACACGAAAAAGACAGGAAAACACTTAGAAATTAAATTATATAGTAAAAAAATTAGTAAAAGAAATAAATACGCTGTAGTTTTAAAAGGTCAGAAAGCAGCCTCAAAACGATAAGTTAATTGTAACCTGATCGTTTGACGGGGAGTGTAATTTGGTTTATCCCCACTGTGGGGGCGTTTCTGGAATGTTATGTCCTGGCATGTCAACCAGTTCCAAAGGTTTTAAATACGATAAAACAATATTTAGATAGAGGGGTTGATATGGCGTCTGTTATATCAACGTGACGTGTCTCCTCTTTGAATTATCGCTGTCATTAGTGGCAAGGTTTTCATTGTCATTGTTTCCCTCCTGTGAATTAATTATCTTGGCTGAGACCTTTGGTTCTGGAATTGAACGCGGCATGAAATAAGTTTATAAGCGCATGTTTTTATAAAATATATTCTTTTATTTATATTTAAGAATGAGCATTTTTAAGAACTCGAGAGTTGAGACACTAAGGATGTCCCGATTCTAACTGCTCGGTATTGAGTCCCGATTTCAACTGTTCCAAAACAAAACATTTCTCGTGGTAATAAATAATGGGAGAGAAAAATGGAGAGAGAGAAAAAAAGAGAGAAAGGCAAATAAAGAGATAGAGGGGCATTAATACATACATTGTTATTAAATTCCATCAGATTGTTCCGAATTTTAACCTTTAGAGGATTCAATGTCAGTCAACACTGATCCGACCATTTTAAACCTGAACCCAGTGCTTTTTGTCAACAAACTGTCAGCAAAGAGTTTCTGTGTTCGCCATGTTTTCCTTAACATGTTTATTAATTATACTTGTCTCCCTCGGGGTACAAGGGCGGTCAGGTAGAAGGCTTTTAAATATGGGGAAAAGCTTCATCATACCCAAGAGGATCCTTATTATTGCAGTCTATAAATTATCATCATTACTAGGCGTAACAAGTGCATACGTGCTGAGATTCGAAACCCAAACCGATTTGAAAATGTTACATATTTAGGACCATACGTCAATGGCGATTTAGCTTGCTAGAGTGAATTTTAACAAAGCCCACATTAAGTGCATGATAAACCAGATGTATAAAACTGAATCGTTTCCAGGAATGAAAGATGTGTAAAACAGAAGCGCAACAAGTCAAATGGTAGAAAAACAGAGCTGAACAATAACGAATGATATCACATTTCCGAGCTGAGAGAAACAAATGTTTTTAAATCAGTATCTTTGTGGAAGCCGTGCGAATCATCCACCATCAATAATGTAGAAATAATCTAAGCAGAATGTCACCTCGATGTCTCTGTCCGTCTTCGTCATTTATTTCAGCTAATTACGAAGTTAAGAAATAGATAATTAACTAAAGAAGCATTAGTCATTTTTTATCCTGAGTCATTTATCTCGAAAAAAAAAAAAAACTTGAGGAAATCTCTCAGCAAGCGTTTCTCTTGTGTCTTTATCTTCATCAAAAGAAATTTATTTTTATAGCAACCACTAAATAAATAAATAAATAATAAAAATAATAATAAAAAGAAGAAGAAGAAGAAAGAAGAAGAAGAAGAAGAAGAAGAAAAGGTGGTAGTTTCCATACTATTTGGTCACATATTACTTAAAGTGACATGCGTTTCGACATTACTCAAAACAGATTTTGGTATCTGTTTGTTACATAGTCATTTCAATAACTTTTGAAAATAGCTGAACAATAGAAATTACGGTGTATATATGTAATTTTATGCTAGTAAAATAAATATCGGATCAGATAGAATATGTAATCAATGAAATCAACTCCATATTTCTCATATGCTATAAAGAATATAGACTAAATATTTAGATGTATGACTGGCCAGTTAGAATCAAACATCGACCAAAAAGTACAATGCTATTTGGGTCTAAGGTGGATAATGCGACTAACTTTGATTTATGTAATAGATGTAGAATTTTATTTATACACTCAAGCAAATTCAGGTAAGAGAGCTAGTGTGCATCAAAATAACTGGCAAGCAACCCCCAACCCGTCTCCAAATTTCATGGTAAAGGCACTCATCAGATCTGGTAAAGTGGGTTACGAAAATAGACTAACTTGGTGCTTATATAAGCAACCAGATGAATGCGAATGATTAATCGAGTTGCCTGGAGAAGTGCAAGCCACTTCTAATATAGAGACTTAAGGAAGCAATACGAAAAGCACTCAACCACTTATGACCGTGGGAGCCGTACATAAAAA
>NC_136509.1:74107933-74152933 GCF_053919585.1 Euprymna scolopes
TAACAAGGTTGTGATTTATATTACATAATCTAAAAGAAAGGTACTTATGTTTGAATATAGCATACATTAAAGGGTAACAGTTTTTGGCGCTTCTACACTATTGTAACGAAATTTCGAATTTCGTAACACTGAATTTCACATAAAAACAATGGTATCTACATATTTCTCGTATATTTAAGATGCTTTTATCCAAAAATTACGAAAATCGATGAGGTAGAACATTATTTATTAAAGGAAAAAAATAGAATTTGAAAAAAAAACGACCGTAAGACACAGGAGAGTTCAAAAGGGACGTAATTTTCCGTTTCGATTTAAACACGATATCGGCAATTTTTCACCTTCTACCACAATTAAAGTTGGTTTTTTTTTTTAATAATTCAGTAATATTCAGGTAATTCCGACTGCATAATTTGGAAGCTACCATTATAACTTATTAGAATTTAAAAAAAAAAAAAAAAAAAAAAAATCACTTGAAAACATTGTTTTTTTTTAAATCTGAAAACTCCATTTATCAACTACAAAATCTCGTCCCAATTGTGTAGAACCGCCCAATTTTTACTTATCTTCACGGAAACATTGAAACGAAGTATTTGACCTTGGGTAAATCCCTCAACAGTTTGTTTAAATGTGCAATCCCGTGGGGACATAAATATTGTATGCAAATCTCAAATAAGCTTGGCCAAATGCATACAAACACCTTACGCGATTGCCCTCCATTTTTATTTTCCTTTTCTTCTTCTACGTCTGATTGCGTCCCCATTGAATAGCGCATTTCTCTCAAATCGTCTTTAAGGATGGCCAACCATCAGCATCGATTCCGAAATATCTCTGCGAATGTTCGCCTTTTCAAATTGAAATTAAAAAAAAAAAGTAGGAATTTTGTTTATTTTATTCATTGCTTTGCTGATGTTAAAGGATATTAATTCGTGATTAGCATATGGGTCTTATCCTAGAGAGAATAGATAAGTGGAAAGTTTATTTGTGGAATGACATCAGGTGATGGAAATTCACTTACATGTACAACTAGTTCAACAAATTCAGAAAAAATGTTTAGTTTAACGTTAAAGACATTAGAGAATGGAATTGACAACCTTTTGTTTTCTCCCTTCACCTCCTCCTTAGTGAAAATGATAATATCACTGAAATAGACTTGCTTCTTCCTACTCTTCTCCACTAAATTTATCTATCTATCTATCTATCTATCTATCTATCTATTAGGTTGAAAAGGAAGTTCTTGCGTAATTTTTTTTAAATTTTGAATTCAAATGATATATTTTCAAATCAGTTTTCTGTATAATACATTTATTTTATATATCATTTTAAAGAGCGTTTTTCGCTCTATCTAATCGATTAAATCACAATCGTTAAAAGCAAATATGTCTTTGTTAAAAATATTTTAATACAAGATGAAAAAAAGCAAATTCGCAGATTATTTTTTATTTGAATTCAAGGTAGACCGAGAAGCTACGATGAAAAGTGGATTCTTTATGACAACCGGCGACGCTCAGCTCAGTGGTTAGACGCCGACGAAGCTACACAATACTTCCCTAAGCCAGAGTTGCGCTAAAAAGTAACGATGCTGATTGTTTTGGTGGCCTGCGACCGGTCGCTTCCACTACAGTTTTTTGAATGTAAGCGAAACCATTACAACGGAGAAGTACTGTCAACAAATGGATGAAATGCATCAGAAACTCCGACAACAACACCTAACATTAGTCAACAGAAAAGACCCAATTCTTCTCTACGACAATGCCCGATGGCACGTTGCTAAACCGACCCTGCAGAACATAAACGAATTGGGCTACGGAACTCTTCCTTATTCGCCATGCTCTGCAGACCTCTCACCTACCGACTACCATTTTTTCAAGCATCTCGACAATTTTCTGGGGGAGAAATGTTTAAGAAAACTAATCGATATCAAAAACGCCCTCAGCAACTTCATTGCCACCAGAATGCATGGTATTTAGGGCACTAGCATAAATACACTTGTTTTGCATTGGCAAAAAATGTGTTGATACAGAGGGTGCTTATTTCTATCAAGAAATTTTTTTTGGAGCAGAGATATGATCATCTGAATCTATCTATCTACCTTTCTATCTATCTATCTATCTATCTATCTATCTATCTATCTATATATATATATATATATATATATATATATATATATATATATATATATATACGTTTTATTTTTTATTACCGTATCTTTCTGTTAAGTTACATTATTGTTTCAGCTACCCGGCCGTTTTTTTTGGCCGTCTGTAGCTTCCTCAGACTTTTCTGTAAAAGTATGAGGAAGCTACAGCCCCCCCCCCAAAAAAAACGGCCGGGTAGCTGAAACAATAATGTAACTTAACAGAAAGATACAGTAATAAAAAATAAAAAATAAAACGCATATTTGCTCTACAGCAGTATTGAGAACTTTCTCCAGTTTTTATTAATTACCATTTCTACTAAACACACACACACACACACACACACACACACACACACACACAAACACACATATAACATGAGTTCCTTCAGTCATAACTTGAACCAAAACCAAAACTTATGAAGAATTCTTGATAAAATTATTTATGAAAAAAATAAATGACTTAAGTGCCATGAACTATAATCGAAACCGAAACCAAAACTTATGTAGAATTCTTGGTAAAAGTATTTATGACAAGAAATGGAAGTACATAACAATTAAACGACCCGGATGTAAGCGTGACACAGAGAATAACACACCCACACTATCGTATTAATGTATAGATTAGTATTTCATGCAAAACTGTGCACAGATTTAATCATATTCAACCATCCATTTAGCATAAAGTACTCAATCCAACGGCTTTGATTTTTACCCGTTTTTAACAAGTTAAAAAGTCTAATATATAATATTGCTGGCATTTAATAGTTTTCCTTTGTGCGCCTCTTCTTCTTCAGCTAATAGATAATAACACTTTTTACTTTAGAGTGGCAAACTCTTATATCAAAGGAGACAGCTTATCTCAGCTTGAATATTCATTACCTTTGTGGACCGTTATCCTTATCTTCACAGTTGTTGTTTCACCATGTTTCGGCCAGCTCATCCTCAGGCCTTCATCAGGTGGTTAACCGCGATGTGATAGGAATGCTTGTAACTGTATCCCCAGTAATTACTGCCTTCCATAGTTGTCTCACCACGTTTCTGGCCAACTAATCATCTCGTCCGCTTTGGTTAGGATTGAAACCGTTACCTTCAGACAATGCTCACCTGGAACCGTAGATATTCAATGCTTCTATCCACTGTGTCACGGGCCTCCACAAAAGATTTGAAAACACAAACGAAAAAAAATGAATACACAAATTATGAAGCCTCATCTCAAAGGATCCCAATAAATAAAAATAAAATAATATGTAATTATCTCAACTTATTTTTAAATATTTTTTACAACAATTGAATTTAACAAATTGTTTTCAATAATTGAATTCAACAATTTTTTTCCCCCGTCAATTGATTTTTAAGTACTGGTTCAGATTTTGAACCAGACAGAACCGATTTTTTGTTCAGCATCTTCCGACCCTTCATGTAGACAACTAGAAGATGACGAATCAATTAGCCAATCAGATGGCTCGAGAAGCAGACGATAATCTCAACTATAAATTGAATAAATCTTAAAATTCCTTGCAGACAGATGATAATAGTAATAAGAAGATTTCAAATACGGCAAAAAAACAAAACAAAACAAAACAAAAACCACAAACAAACAAACAAACAAACAAACAAACAAAAAACCGAACTGTTTTTCTTATAACCATAACCTGACCCTAACCCAATCGATTTTTGTCCGGTTCAAAAAAAAAACAAGGCCGATAGCCATCAGTCGCGTGCTCTCGTGTAATGAATGAATGCGTGAATGTAGGATTGACATGAAATTCTTAAAGATAAACTAAAATGACCGAAAAATGGGTTTAAATGACTTAAATAAATAAATAAAAAGTAAATGACTTAGAATGATTTTAATGAACTTAAGGATGAATTGAATGACCTTAAGAATGACTTGAATGCTTGAAAAATAACTGGAATCCTTTAAAAACAACTTGAATGATCTGGAGAATGACTTGAATGGCTTTGAGACTGACTGGTTGTAAAGTGGGTTGTCATTTTACATAAATTTAATACAGAAAAGTTATCCCCCACTTTATATCACAATAAGTACAACATGTAGTAAGAACAAAAGGCCAAGAAAGGTTAAAAAGCTAAGAACAGCATCTATTAACAACAGACCTTTGATCTTAACCAAAAAGGCCAAGCACAAAAGTGTTACGGACAGAACAACCGACAGACCGACCGACCGACCGACCGACGGACCAACGGAGTGACTTATAGAGTCGCTTGCACGCGACTAAAAATAAAAAAAAACAATGAAGAACGAGGTAAAGAAAATCTGATTGCTTTCATTATGTTTTTTTAAGAATATTTATAAACAAAAATTATGTTCTTTTAAGAATATTTATTAAAAAAATTATGTTCTTTTAAGAATATTTATAAACAAAAATTATGTTCTTTTAAGAATATTTATAAACAAAAATTATGTTCTTTTAAGAATATTTATACACAAAAACACAATTTCCAAAAAAAAAATCTAAAATCTTTTTAGTTAAAAATAATCATGAGTGTTTTCCTTTCATTTTTGGTTTATATTGGAAGGCCACCTCATTATGATTTTTACATTTTGTTTGGGGGGTTGAGGGGTAAGCATTTGGTTGTTTATTAAATAGCGATTTTATCGTTGTAAAAGTTATATCAGCTCCCGAAAAAAAAAGTTAAAAAACTGTTTCATTTTATTATGATTTTTAAAATTGGTAGTTTATTTTATAAAGAAATGCACACTTTATCAAAAACTCGAAAATGATAATTCTAAAAAAATTAATTGTTAAAAATTAAGCATAAGTGTTTTTTTTTCAGTTTGGTTTGCTATTGAAAAGCCGCGTCGTTATGATTTTGACGTTGGTTTGTTTTTTATTTATTTATTTATTTTGCAGTTTAAGTATTTAAGTGTATATGTTTATGTTTTCTGAAGTTTGGCGATGAACATTTTTCCTATTCTTGTTTTTAAATGTATGATCTTACTTCTACCTTCCGCAGTTGGATTGCTTGCTACGAATACCGATAAGCCATTTTATTATGTAGCATCACCTTTGGCTTAGAATAGTTTATTTTTTGGTGATAGTAACGTCGTTGAAAACGCTAAGCGCGACGTTAACTATTAATAAAATTGTAGGTAAATTGGTGACTGAACAAGAATGATAAAAAATGAATGGGTCACCAACTAGCAAGTGCTAACTTAATAGAAATTTTGTAAAAACAGCAAGAACACTTGAATCAACAAACAGCATATATTTATAGCAACAATTCTTCAGAAACGTAATATATATTTTAAAAGACCAAATTTCAGAATTTAGAAGTTCTTAGATGAGGAGAATACAGAAAAGCTGCAGAAAGTTTGTTTCAAAGTTTCGCAACGGGGTATGTGTGTGTGTGTGTGTGTGTGTGTGTGTGTGTGTGTGTTTACTTTCTGGGTGGCCGTGTTCACTGGAGATATAGCAACAGGCTTAATGTAAAGCTGTACACTTTTTTAATGGTGTTGTTACTAGGGTTGGATCAAATACTGGCTTTTAACAATTGAAATACAAATACAAATACTTTCGTTTAGGTGACCAGAAATACAAATACAAATACAATTACTTTTATTCCTAAGTCTAAAAATACAAATACAAATACAAATACAAATACTTTTATTCCTCAATCTCAAAATACAAATAAAAATACAATAACTGATTTAAACAAAAACAAATATAAGTACTTTTTTTTTCAAAGTAATAAAGAAATCTGAAAATATGCAAAAAAAAAGAAAAAGAAAAGAAATATTTCCTTCCAAATTTGACATCTACATTACATTCTATATCATATCCTCATTGCATTTTATTATCATTAGAGATCTGAAAGTTTCCTTCTCTCTCTCTCTCTCTCTCTCTCTCTCGCTCAAATATAAATACAAATTACTTTTTCTTGTGATGTTATAATACAAATACAAATAAAATTACATTAAAATTGTATTCAAATACAATTGAAATACAAATACAATTGTATTTGATCCAACCCTAGTTGTTACATTTTAACACGTCTAGGATTCCGCCACAAGAGAAACAGAAGAAAGGAAAAAAAACTGAACTCACTTTCTTTTTTTAACAACTGCCTTTATATCTGGTATTTCCAAAAAAACGCATTTTTTAAAAAAATAAATATTGAAGCATTAAATTTCTTCTTCTCCAGCCACGTGTGACTTCTCGTCTCGGCTCTGACGTCACCCACGTATTTCAAACATGGGCTTCTCTTGTTACGTCTCGAACACCTTTCTCCAAACATCTATTTTGCCGAACACGTGTGTCCTTTTGTGCTGTGACGTTACATCGCACACTAGCTCGGTCATTTGCATATGGATGCTGCTGCTAACCCAGCGTCAGCGACTCTGTTCCATTAATTAAATTTCAGTGTGGCACATTCCAATCGTCTATAATGGGCATGTCTCGTCGCCAGTGTTCCAGCAAGAACTCTAAATTTCTGTTCATCACGCCACTGTTTTATAAGCTTGTTAAATTTCACATCGAATTGTAACTGTCGGAGTTTGAAAAGATATTTTTATTGGTTGGAAAATGTCTTGAGTTCACAATCACACACATTCCACTAAGGAATGTTTTAGTGCACCATAGATTCGCTTCAGTCGAAATTAAAGATTTACTCTATATTTTTTGCGTGTACCGAAACTAATGAAAAACAAAATCCATATCGCAATTTACCTAGATTTATAAGATAGTTCGGCCTCGGGGGAAGCAATTCTGGTATTGAACCAACTCTGAGCATCACTGATTGTTTTCCCTTGATTGGACCCGAAGGGGGACCAGAAAGTATAAAGAACACAACCGCTGTCGAGCATCTCTTTTAGGGCTTGCACTAAATGAAGAATCGATAATCAATATTCTTCACTTAAAGGTATTGTAGAGTAGTCTTTGGCGTTGGTAGAGACCATTTTTGGACGATAATAGCATCCTTGTGTATGTCAAGAATCACACTGATATTTAATATTTAAGTGTAATGCTTTAGCGAAAGAAAAGAATGGAGAATACACTGACACACAGACCCCCCATATATATATTAGGACGTATATTTGGTAAAAATAGGGGGAAAGTGCTCAATACGTTAATAGAGCTAAATATGTTTTTATTATTTCAACCCCGGGGATTTTTGCTTAAATCATAACAAGTTGTTTCAATAGATAGGACAATAAATTATCCTGCCGATCTCGTCAGACGATCTAAGCAAAAAAAAATTAGAAGAAGATTCTTTTAAATTACGATTGGGTATTAACAAACCAAGAGTTGAAGTGCTGGATAGAGAGAGGAGAGGGGGGAGTGAGTGAAAAGAAAAAGAAAAGGGATGGGGGGGGGAGAAATATGGATAATGTTTATAATTATGAATTAAATTAAAAACTAAGAAAAGAAGAAAAGAAATTAAAATGAATTGAAATGAAGAGAGGAGATTTTTCGTTAAAAGGGGTATAAAAATAGATTAATAGCATATAACATAAAATATAAAATAAAATGATGTAAAATCGTAAAAGTAAAAAAAAAGAGGAAATATGAGGAAGTTGGAAAGATAGACAGAAAGGGGATAAACAATGAAGAAAAGTATGACTACAACGTGTCAAGAAAAAGAAACAGAAACTTGTAACTGGATCCAAGTAGTGCCGATTCCGGAGATATGTGGTTGGAGATTCCGCAACCTTTGCTTCACAATTACATGCGCAGCTACCCTTACAGGAGAATCCATTCTCTCTTGGTACTGTACGGAGGTATCGACATATATATATATATATATATATATATATATATATATATATATATATATATATATATATATATATATATATATATATATGCAGGGAGGTCGCTAGAAAATGTAATTTGTCAAACAAAGATTTATTTTTACAAACAATAAGTTTTACAAAGTTTTTCAAAGACAAATGTTATATTATAGTCATAGATACTCAAAATGTCGTCCGTGCACTTCACTGCAGCGTCAAACAACGATTTATTTTTTTACAACACTCACACGACACCAATCAAAAAATAACAATCACGCATTTTATTCATGATTTAATCTGACCTTCAAATTTCCCGCTTTTCTAGCGACCACTATGCATATATAATTATATATATATATATATATATATATATATATATATATATATATATATATATATATATATATATATATATATAATTGTCTGTATTTTTGAGATGAGTTGTTTTCATTGATTGTGATTGTCGGACTGACTTCCTCATCTTGGTTGTTATTGTCACAACGTTTCGGCCGTTTTGCCCCCCGGCCTTCGTCAGGTGAACGGTTTTGTTAGGAGTCTCGAACCCAACCCTTAGTGACATATGGCCGAGTGGTCCTAGATGTTGTATCAAAGTTTACAGTTACCCAAAGGTGCTGAGTTCAATCCTGAACGAAGGCAGTGAAAAAGTAACATTGAAAAACAAAGAATCAGCAACTATGTCCCAAAGCCTAGCTGGAGTCCGAACACGGTACCCCCGTAATAATAATAAAGGGTTGGGTTCGAGACTCCTAACAAACCGTTCACCTGACGAAGGCCGGAGGGCAAAACGGCCGAAACGTTGTGACAATAACAACCAAGATGAGGAAGTCAGTCCGACAATCACAATCAATATATATATAGTCTTTATATTTATAATTTTATTCAGAAAAATATGATTTTCAAAACAAAAATCTATTGTTTGGACAAGGAGATAATATTTTATTAATGTTCTTAATCCATAGATTTTCGATGTAGGCTCAGATCATCAGCATAAAATTCATTAGCAAAATATTAATTCTGGTTTGATATAATTTTGCTATTAAGCACACACATAAGAAAATTTATTTTAAAAATTAAATCCCTTTAAGGGACAAAGAGTAAGGAAATAAAAGTTAAAACAGAAAAGGATATCAGGTTTTGGCATTCAAATAGAATATTAATCTTTGAATAGAATGGGATGGTTTTATTATAGTAGCAGATTGATTGAAGATTGGCACATAAAAGGTTATTATTATTCTGATTGGTTGGTTGTTTTGTTTTACGGCATATCAACCCTTTTCAGGTTATTTAATGCCGAATCTGGTGATTTTGAAGAACGATTTTTTAATATAGTATATTTGTTTTTCAAGTCGTATTCTATTTAACCCATAGTTGGGACCCTAACAGGTGCTATCACTCCGGGTCAGACCTGGGAGCAATTGCAATTAAAGGGTGGCTCCACACTCCCTAAGGCCTGCAAGCTGGGGTCTCACCAACGGATATAGTTTAAGGTCATATCCAGGACCTTATTATTCTGATATATATATATATATATATATATATATATATATATATATATATATATATATATATATATGCATATATATATATGTATTTATATATATATGCATATATATATGTATATATATATATATATATTCAGGCAAACATTATTAAAAACAACAGAGATACCTTGCTTAATGATTCTTTTTTTCATTCTTTCGATCTTTCGTAAGATTTTTTTAACTTCAAGATGGAAGGTACTTACAAATGTTCTATGGTTCACACGAGCGCTTTCGATTCTTTCTTGAATCATCATCAGGTGGAGATAAAATATTAAAAATAGAAGTGAAATATATAGTTACGAATGATAAAAAGAGTCAATGAAAAGTCGATTAAAATATACATTTACGAGTGATAAAAAAACTCGATTAAAAATTAGGATGATAAAAGGCAATGTTAGTAAAACCAGTCGCATACTGGTTATGCTAAACATTTCAGCACATTATTGCTACTTTCAAAATTAATGCTATTTATAGATGGGTGCTGGGTTTTTATATATAGTGCTTCAAGTATTTTTAATTTTTTACAATCTCGTTGCAAAATCCTTGTATATATATATATATATATATATATATATATATATATATATATATATATATATATATATATATATATAAGAATTTATTCACATTATATATGAAGACGACCATGATTTTAGTCAGCCGGAAAGCTGATATTCCGTATTTCATTCCACAAAAGTACAGTTCTAGGAAAGAAGCTCTGTTCATGGAATTTTTGTTTAATTTAGAATCAAACGAATACATGGATATACATCTGGAAACGTAATATTTGATCCTGGGAAAATTCTCGTTGCGTCCCGAGGGGTTCAAAAAGGGGTCAAAATTGCCAAAATTAGCACTTTCCGCGAGATAACATCTTTTATGACGATTATATTTGGGTGTAAATTAACCAAAAGCAAGACCATATAGATATACATCTGAAAACGTAATATTTGACCCTGAGAAAATTCTGGTGCTTGAGTCCTAAGGTGGTTTAGGGGTGAAAAACTCACCCTTTGAGCTAACTTTTATTTTTCTCGTAATACTCATACTTGTGTCTAAATAGTGTTTTAAATGTTACCGAATTAAAAAAAAAATTAAGGTATCATTTGTCATAAAACGGTGTCATTTGGCTGTTTTATTTTTAAAATGCCATCTACACATGACTATCTGACCTGTATCTAATTATTCCCTCGTGTGGAGGCAAGTAAATAAGAACATGACAATTCGGATTTGTTTTACCATTCGAATTGACTTTGTATTTATTCCAATTCATGTTTGTTATCTGTGAATGTTAGGCTGAGGAGTTGAAATAGTAAACTCTCGGCTAGTGTTTCTGGACAGTCATTAAGAATTAGTCAGTAATAAGAACTTTCAAATTTTTGAACGTAAATTATTTAGAGTTTTATAATGCAGTGTCTTTTTTGATCTGCCATGAAAAATAGGAAGATGAAAAGTCACGTGAATTGTGGTTCCGTTTATTTTACTGGTTGCAGTACCAGTGGAAGCTGAAACAGGAGCAGCTGGATGTGTTCATATCCTTGCGAAAAAGTGTTCAGTGGAGGTAATCAGCTATAAGGTTAACCACGTGACTCTTTCCAGTCACACCACAAAAACATGGCAAAGGCATATAGTTTGTGGCTTGTTTTTTTTACTTGGGGTGGGGGTCATTATTATCCAGGCCCAGAAGCAATTCTAGGATGAGGGTTAAGTGTTAGGTAGATGGTGAGGCAACAAGATCAGTCACGATGGAAATTCGGTATGGTGTAGATTATCTAAATAGACGACTCAATTTATTCACATTACATTTGAAGACGACTCAATTTATTCACATTACATTTGAAGATGACCATGATCAGTCGGGAAGCTGACATTAGGTATTGCATTACACAAATGTGCACTTCTATGAAAGAAACTTTATTCATGGAATTTTCGAGAGTGAGGAAAGTTGTTGGCGAGTGTTTCAGCTAGGCGAGTATTTGTTACGAATGTTTTATGGAATGGGATTATAGATTGGAGCTCAGTCGACTATCTACCAAAAATATTGATAGAAGAGAGACAGACTTCCATGAGAAAAAGAAAGTAAGGAGGCGAAAAGATCACTGTCTACTAAATTTCAAAGGCGGTTCTGCATCCTATCTAGACAGGAAAGAGTGCTCTTAGGCGCTTCACCACAGGTGTCAACAGTAAGCTGTATTAAGTTGTATTTGACTCTTGTGCAGAGATTGAATTGAAAATTGACAGTTTACCACAGGATGGCCGTTGGTGCCTAACATCTAAGAAATGATAACTCCAATAAAATCAGGTTAGAAGCATAGAATATAGGGATTTAGAGTTAAGTAATAGAGTTTTTTTGTTGATTTAGAGTTAAGTAATAGAGTTTTTTTGTTGATTTAGAGTTAAGTAATAGAGTTTTTTTTGTTGATTTAGAGTTAAGTAATAGAGTTTTTTTGTTGATTTAGAGTTAAGTAATAGAGTTTTTTTTATTGATTTAGAGTTAAGTAATAGAGTTTTTTTGTTGATTTAGAGTTAAGTAATAGAGTTTTTTTGTTGATTTAGAGTTAAGTAATATAGTTTTTTTGTTGATTTAGAGTTAAGTAATAGAGTTTTTTTGTTGATTTAGAATTAAGTAATAGAGTTTTTTTGTTGATTTAGAGTTAAGTAATAGAGTTTTTTTCTTGATTTAGAGTTAAGTAATAGAGTTTTTTTGTTGATTTAGAGTTAAGTAATAGAGTTTTTTTGTTGATTTAGAGTTAAGTAATAGAGTTTTTTTGTTGATTTAGAGTTAAGTAATAGAGTTTTTTTTATTGATTTAGAGTTAAGTAATAGAGTTTTTTTGTTGATTTAGAGTTAAGTAATAGAGTTTTTTTGTTGATTTAGAGTTAAGTAATAGAGTTTTTTTGTTGATTTAGAGTTAAGTAATAGAGTTTTTTTGTTGATTTAGAGTTAAGTAATAGAGTTTTTTTCTTGATTTAGAGTTAAGTAATAGAGTTTTTTTCTTGATTTTTTGTTGGCTAAAATACTATGGTCGGTATTCCTGCACTATGTGATTGCATAAAATAGCACCTTTTGCGATTGGAATTTTCGACAGTCTCTCCTAAATGAATGACCGTCTATACATAACAAAGAACCACATCCTTTAAGAGGTAACCCCGTTAATATGCATAGATATAAACAGAACACAGCAGATCTAGAAGAGTAAAGCTCAATAAACTATCCTACTATCCCCATGGATATCAGTAGTTTTTTTTTCCAACGAAAATGTAGTAGCAGCTCCTCTTAGTGGAGAACTATGACAAGATGGTGTCTCAACAAAATACTTAATCCTTGCAAAGGATTAGTGTTAGGAAGATCATCCAGCAGTAAAAATTTGCTTCCATCTAATATTTTCTGTCAAACAAGGCAGAACTTCCAACTATTTATAAGTAACATATGCTCTTTAAAATACTGTCACTAGAAATGTTAATTCTGGAACATCTGGTCTTTATATCCGATGTTTGTTATTAAAATTATGAGAAGGATATTGTAGTTTGCTAGAAGAATTGTGCATAGTGTGAAAGGAATTGTGTTTGAAGGCTATTTCAATGCAATTTGTAGGAAACACAGTGGACACGAGTTAGCATATAAAAGAATAATGACAATATTTGAAGAAATTTTCAATATATTCAATTATATTTAATTATATTCAATTATATTTAAAAGTATTAGTAGTCGCATTGTAATAACAAAAATTAAGAGCTTACCATAAGATGGTGCCTAAAATCCAAAAAAAGATAACTCCAATAAAACCAGATGGGAAGCACAGAATATGGAGGTTACTTTCATTGACTAAACAGTGAAATTCCTGCTAGTTTAAAGATAATCTTTTACAAAATAAAAAAAAACAGTCAGTGTGCTTTTCCAGATTAATTGCAATATTTAATAAAAAGAGGCACAAAAAATCTTATTACGTACTTACCTATTAGGAAAAAAAGACTCTATGCCCAACTTTACAGAAATTGATTCACAATTTTTGCTTTTAAATAATAAATCCCTGTGTAAATTCAGAAATCCATTCTTAACATGTTGTCAGGACTTTATTGAGTCTTTTCTTGTTTGAATTAAGTCGGAGTTATGCCCCTTGCTATTGAGCTTAGCAAAGGTGAGAAATGTTTTTTTTCAATGATAATTTTGCATAAATTTGGTGCATTTACTTTTTTAACCTAACACATAAGTACCAAATAAACCCTTTGTGTTATTTTGTTAACTTTCTTTTCAATAAAAAATATGTAGCGAAACTGGGAACTTATCACGGAGATTTTCTTGACGTATGTAGCTAATTATAGGGTGCTGTCTTTAATTATAATTTTTTCTTTTCCTTTTCCGTTAGGGATTAGGGCCAATTATTATTTTCTTTCTATTTTTTTGTTTGGGATAGGGGTGGAGTAGAACTGAAGAATCCTCAAACTTAGATTTAAAAGTAAAAGGGTGAAAATTTGATAAAAATTGAAATGTAAAATACAGAATAAAAAAACAAAGCAAAATAGTGAAAATTAAAAACAAAAAAGAAAAAACAGATAGACGAAAATAAAACAAGAAATATAAATCAAAATGAAAAGAGTTATTAAAAAGTTATTAATACCAAAAGAGACTGAAAAAGAATGAAAAAAAAATACAGAAATGAAAAAAAGGCGAATAATTGTAGAAACGATATAAAACCCTTTGAAATTTACACAAGAATGAAGAAAATCGTCTCGCCACAACAACTGTCAATAATTTACCTTTATCTCTATTAGTGCCTAAACCTATACAAAAATTCCATGGGCAATTTTTATTTCATAGAAATGTCCGTCTCTGTAACACAATAATGTAGGGCTGCTTCACAACTGACTATAACATGGTCGTTTTCAAGCGTAATGTCAATAAGTTCAAATAATCAAACCCTACCAGCATAACCTATCACCACGGCGTTATCTCACAGTCTATCCATCATTCATAAAGCATTATCCTCAAGTGGCTCTTTGGCCTTGATAAGTGGTGACACGCTAGTAAAAAGAAAAGGAGAAAACGCATTTCTTTTCTGTTCTTTATTTTTCTTTGCCCGAGTTTTATTAAGTCTACAAGTCTGTCAGCTTCTATATGGCAAGAAATGTCAAGAGGAAATCTTCCCATGCAAACCTTGAGAATGGAAAGACCGGATCCAAAGTCGGCATCATACAACACAAAAGTGAGACTATTGATTGTACTACTCACGTCTCTCGTGGAATTTCAAAGACTCTCAGATCACTACACAGCCGCCTTGCCCCCCCCCCTTGCCCCAGCATTATCCCCCACCACCCTGGGGATTCATTTATTATTTTAGTATTTTCTTTCTCATCCTCTTTTGTCCTTTTCGTATGTGTTTGTATTCTTTCACTTGCCCGCGGTTATATTCCGCAGGCATTTCATGACAATTTAGCAAATGCACCTGCTGCGAGGTAAAGTTTACCCAACATATCTGACTGAGCTTCAATCTATGGTCCCTGCCACTGTAAAACTTCTGCCACAAGCACTCGTCTATCAACAACAACTATCACAATTTTTCCTCACACCCTATTTTGTGCCTAAAACTAAACGAAAATTCTACGAGCAAAGTTTCTTTCCTAGAACTGTCCATCTGCGCAACACAATATCGCTGAGCTGCTTCCTAGCTGACTATAATTAGTTGTTTTCAAGTCTATTATAAATAAGTTCTTGTTTAGCTGTCATGATTTCTTGGAATCAGGAGTGACTATCAATTCTGTTAACATTAAGTTGTTGAAACGTTGACAAAGCTGACTGTCCAGATTGCCTGTGTAAAACCAAAGAAAAAGGAAACATTTCGTTTGCAACATGACAACACCAGGCCACACACTAATTTGGAGACAAAATTGGGCTGGGCGGTGCTGCCTCACCCACTGTATAGTCCCGACCTAACACCGTCAGACTTCCACTAGTTCAGACCTCTGAAGTACGCATACATGGACAACATTTCCCCATTAACAATGCCGTAATAACAGCCATGAAAAAATTTACCACCTGGGCAGGTGCTGAACTTTATGACCGAGCCATCAAGGCTCTCATTCATCGCTGGAAAAATACATTGAGAATTTTAGTGACTACATACAAAAATAAATTCTGAAGCATAAAAGGTCGCTGCTTTTAATGCCATTACTCCTGTCTTGATAGTTCTTCAACTTTTTGAGTTAAAAAATAGCAGACATTACTTTTGGAACGACACTCATATAATTAGTTCAATAGAAGGTGCTAGATCCTCTAGAGCTAACTAGATTAAATTGGAGGGTAAATAGAATTTATAAATTAATATGAGTTTATTTACATGTTCAAATAATCAGTACAAAAACACCCAGGGATAGTGTACGATCGTTTCAAAGACGATATTAAGTTTTACATACAGTCTCCTCGTCAGCACAAATGGGAAATGAGGGACATTAATATCAAAATAATGATCAGTTAGCATACATATATAGTCATCCATAGACAAACTGTTTCGCTTTATCACAGCACTGTAGTGCCGGTAGACTAGAATCTATCCTGACACAGAGTTTGAACCTATAACCATGAATTTAATAGTCGGGCATTCTACTCTCTGGCCCATGCAATCGGTGTCCGTAAACGATCTCCTCAAATATCTATTTAAAATATTTGACTGCTGCTATTTATATTGCTTGACTTGTTTGATTTTACAAACAATAAGCTTTGTGTTACGCCAAGCAAGCAGTGTGTGGAATCACTTACAACAGTGTGTGAGTGTGCGCGTGTGGAGGAGTAAATAGTCATTCACAGACAGATTGTTTCGCTATATCACAGCTTTTCTGTGCGGCTAGATTATCACCCATACTGAACCAGAGTTCGAACCAACAACCATCAAGTTAAGAGTCGGACATTCCACTATCTCGTCCATCAGATTGGTACCTGCAAATGGCCTCCTCAAATCTCTATTTAAACATTTAACCACTGCTCTGTACAGAGCTTGATTTGTTTGCTTTTTTATAAGCAAAGAGCTTTCCGTAATGCAAAGCAAGCACTAGTGAAATCGATTATGACCGTGTTCTATCCAGGGAGGGCGTGGGCTTAAATAGTCATCCACAGTGAGATTGTTTGGCTGTATCACAGCTTTTCAGTGTGGTTAGACTAGCACCCATTCCAAACCAGACTTTGTAATCTACAGTCATCAAGTTAATAGTTGGACGTTCAACCCTCTGGTCCATATGATCGGTGCCCATAAATGGTCTCCTCAAATGTTTACTTAAACATTTGGCCGCTGCTATTTACAGTGCTGCATATGTTTTTATTTACAATCAAAGAGCTTACATTACGCTAAGTAAGCAATGGCTGAAATCGCTTAGGCCAGTGCTCTACCCCAGGAGGGGTTGGGCTTAAATAGTCATCCAGACACAGACTGTTTAGTTGTATCACAGCTCCTCAGTGCGGCTAGACTAGCACGTATCCTAAACCAGGATTCGAACCTTTAACTATCAAGTTCATAGTCGAAAGTTGTGGCTATGGTGCTTGCATATCTTCTATATTTGTGCTGCAGTAAAAATCCAAACTATTTTGTACTTTTTCGAGAGAAAGAGAAAACAGAGAACTAAAACGTATCTATTCTATTTGAATGCATTGTAGCTATCATCTTAGCCAGTTTCCCTGGAATAACCTGGCAACATCAATTTGTACCTGGCTCAAAAGTTCAGCCTCTTCTTATCGCTTTATCTATCATCACTTTTTTGAACATCGAAACTCGTTTTCCCCAGCGAGACAACTTTTCTTTGTTTTCCCTTTTAAATAAGAGATTAAGCGACGGAGAAACGTGGCAGCCATCATCGGATAAATAAGAAGACGAATGCGTTAGCTTATCAGTAGTTTTATACTATTTGTCATGTGTTTAGTTTTATCCTAGGTTTTTCTTTCCACAGTCATTGAGTCATATTTAAGAGAAGCAGGTCACGGACGGTTCATTGCTAGGCAAACCAATACATTGTCCACTATAATTCCATAGTATAGCTCCTTAGTAGGTACCATGCGTATGTGTCTTTTATAGCTACCCTATGGGGACCAAGACTCTTAGACTCTCTCTCTCTCTCTCTCTTTCTCTCTCTCTTGTTCAGGCTTGTCTAGACTATCCGTAAAAAGATTCACAGTATTATTATTATTATTATTATTATTATTATTATTATTATTATTATTATTATTATTAATAGCATAGCGTGTGTGTTCTTTTGTGTGTCACGCTTTCCAGCAAATTTCATTGGTAGAGATTTAAGAACACACACGCTATCGTATATACTGATTATACTAAATGTGAATTAATGGATTTTGTGAATGTTTAATGAGATCCCAGGCATGATCTCCTCGTCCCTTTCGAGTAGGGGGGATGATAGTCTTAAGTGTTTCCTTAGTAACATATCCAAGAGTTATGAACAATGATGAAATATGAGTTAATTGATGGGTGTGTTTGTAATGAAATAATCAGCGTAGGCATTATATCAAAGTTATTATTTTAGTATGGGTATTATGTGGGTTAAAATCATAAACAATGATTGTTAAAATTAGTACTATATCCAAGAATTATGAACAATTATGAAATGTAAATTAATTGATGTGTTTGTAATGAAATAATCAGCCCAGGCAATGTATCAAAGTTATTATTTTAGTAAGGAGGGGCGATAATTTAGATGAAAATTATGAAAAATGATTGCCGAAATTATAATATATCTAGGAATTATGAAAAATGATGAAATGTGAGTTTATTAATTGATGTGTTTGTAATGAAATAATCAGCACAGACAATATATCAAAGTTATTATTTTAGTAACTGGAGGGCGATAGTACTATATCCAAGCATTATAAAAACGATGAAACGTGTGTGCGTGTGTGCGTGTGTGCATGATTAGTGTGTTTGTAATGAAATAATCAGCTCAGGAAATATATCAAAGTTATTATCTTAGTAAGTGGAGGGCGATAGTACTATATCCAACATTATAAAAACGATGAAACGTGTGTGCGTGTGTGCGTGTGTGCATGATTAGTGTGTTTGTAATGAAATAATCAGCTCAGGAAATATATCAAAGTTATTATCTTAGTAAGTGGAGGGCGATAGTACTATATCCAACATTATAAAAACGATGAAACGTGTGTGCGTGTGTGCGTGTGTGCATGATTAGTGTGTTTGTAATGAAATAATCAGCTCAGGAAATATATCAAAGTTATTATCTTAGTAAGTGGAGGGCGATAGTACTATATCCAACATTATAAAAACGATGAAACGTGTGTGCGTGTGTGCGTGTGTGCATGATTAGTGTGTTTGTAATGAAATAATCAGCTCAACAAAAATATCAAAGTTATTATTTTAGTATGTGAGGGCGATAATTTTTATCAAAATAATGAAAAATGATTGTCGAAATTAGTAACATATCCAAGAATTATGAAAAATGATAAAAATGTAAGTTAATTGATGGATGTGTTTGTAATGAAATAATCAGCCCAGACAATAAATACAAAATTATTTTAGTAAGGAGGCGGGTGGGGGGAATAATATGGCGGTTTCTTCATTCATGCTAAACTCCAAAAGAATGACTACCGGCAATATATTACATATGAAAGATGCCGCTGCGGAATTTCCACAGGTCCTGCTAGTTATTATTATTATTATTATTATTATTATTATTATTATTATTATTATTATTATTGTTATTATCATTTTTATTATTATATTATTATTATTGTTATTATTATTATTATTATTATTATTATTATTATTATTATTATGGTTTTTATTATTATTGTTATTATTATTGTGATTATTAGTATTATTATGGGTATTATTATTGTTATTATTATTATTGTCATTTTATATTATTATAATAATTATCATACTTATTATAATTATTATTATTATTATTATTGCTATTATTATAATTATTATTATTATTACTATTATTATTACTATTATTATTAATGTTATTATTATATTATTATATCTTATATATTATTATTATTATTATTGTTATTATTATTATGTTATGATTATTATTGTTATTATCATTATTTCTTTTATTATTGTGATTATTATTATTATGGTTATTATTATTGTTATTATTATTGTCATTTTTTATTATTATTATTATTATTATTATTATTATTATTATTATTATTATTGGCTAACAAGGAGCTTTTATATAGTGGTGTTCCCTGGAAGCTGAGTGACATCACGTCTTCCCAGGTTTCCAGTACTCCCCACCTCTTTCAATAACATTTGCAAATAAATTTGCATTATCGCAACAGCTGCTTGCCATTAATTTCTCGTTGGAAGCAGCTATTGGTCTTTGCTGGGATTTGAGTGGCAATAAGCCTCTCCAATGTCCAATTTCTCTTCGCACTTATTCGGCTGAGGTCTGGTCAGTTTATCGGTCTTTCCTTCCTCCTTGACTCTACTTGGTTATTTGGTCTCGCTCTTTTGGGGGGAGGCAATGTTTTGGCAATGGGGGTAAGGTTGGGTTAGCGAACCTATAGATATGCGGTTTTAGTGTACTTGGTTCCATGTAGAGTTTCATGTTTTGCCTTTGCAGCAGTTTGTCTCGCCCGCGGTTGTTGCTCCCGTGTGTTAGTTTCCACATTCAAGGGGTTTCTTAGTATTTCAGCTGTATTCATGATTGTTGTTCGTTGTATTTTTCCAATCATTCCTTTGATTCCAATATTTTTTCAAACTTTTTCGGGATTGTTCCTAGTGCTCCTACTATTATAGGTATTATTGTGATTTTTTTCATCTTCCATATCCCTTTCAGCTCTCTGGCTAGCTCTGTGTATTTGCTCCATTTCTCCTTTTTTTGTATTATTATTATTATTATTATTGTTAATATTATGACTATAATAATAATAATAATAACAATAATAATAATAATAATAATAATTATTATTATTATTATTGTTAATATTATGACTATAATAATAATAATAATAATAATAATAATTATTATTATTATTATTATTATTATTATTGTTAATATTATGACTATAATAATAATAATAATAATAATAATAATTATTATTACTATTAATATTATTATTATTATTATTGTTAATATTATGACTATAATAATATTAACAATAATAATAATAATAATTATTATTATTATTATTATTATTGTTAATATTATGACTATAATAATAATAATAATAATTATTATTATTATTATTATTATTATTATTATTATTGTTAATATTATGACTATAATAATAATAATAATAATAATAATAATAATTATTATTATTATTATTATTATTAAATTTATTATTATTATTATTATTATTATTATTATTGGTCCCCCCCCCGAGAAGAAGAGGGTTAACCTGTAAATTCACCCTCGTCCGTTCGTCCATTCGTCTGTCTGCACTTTTCTCAATAACGACGCATTGGAATTTTTTGAAATTTTGCATAAACATTATACATGATATGAATAAAAAAGTAACAGAACGGATTTTCCGGGAAAACACTGGTTACTCCTCCAGTGGTGCTTTTTGGGTTAAAATGCCATAAATTCAGACTTTTGTGCTTATTAAAAAAAATTAATGACTTAGATTTTTATCAAACTTTCTGAAAAGTTACAACTAACTGATTTCTATATAATTTTGTTTGTTTGTACTTCACAATAACCCTTGGGTGTGCCCCAGGGGCTTTTTTAGAACTAATAAAAACACTACATTTCTGGGACTATTTTACCATATTTGTCCACAATTTTCTGTGTATGTCTATTTAGCAGTTTTGCATGGTGCAGAAATCAAATTTACATATGTTAAGGACTAAAACTGCACCATATGTTAATTTTCACCAGGACTTGACGTCCCCTGGGAACTTTTGTCGCTAAATGGGGTTGGAGGCAAATGCTGAACTTAGTCATTTTTTTTTCTGCCTCGTTCACTCACGTTCACTCACGGGGGGGGAGCATGCATGCTTCACTTTTTCTTGTTCTTGTTCTTGTTTTTGTTGTTGTTGTTGTTCTTCTTCTTCTTCTTATTATTATTATTAGTAGTAGTAGTTTTAGTAATAACAGTAGTAGTAGTAGAAGTAGTATGATGTACATGTAGGTAAGTCAATACATTTTCTTCTATAATTCTATGACACAGTTTCTCAGTAGAAACCGATGGCCATGTATCTTATAGAACTACTTGATGGGAGCTCCTTAAGATTTTAGCTTTTTACCATTATTGCTATCTGTTCTATCTTCTCAGCTTTCTTCCGATTCCAATATCTCCCATTTATTTTTCTAAGTTTGTCGGAATTCTTCCTAATATTTCTATTATTATTGATGTTATCTTAACGTTCATTTTCCGTATCTGTTCCATTCTCCATTTCCTTCATGTTCACCCCGTGGGCTGCCGGGACACCGAAATCTATGATCTGGCAAAAATTTCCCTTCTTGTTAACTTTTATAAAAACTGGTCTCCTTGCTTGGATGTATTTATCCATTTATACCCCCCCCCTCCCCATGTCCGATAGGATTTTATGATTTTTAATTTCTGTTTTCAAGTACTGCTACCGATTTGTGCTTGCATCATTTGGCTGGGTGTTCAATATTCAGTTGTCTGCAGCCTTTCCAGTACTCCCCCACCTGGTCGTGTTCATTCTTATGTTCATTTTTAGCTAGTTCGATGTATTCGCTTATTATGTGGATTATTGTTTCGTTTCTTTGCCATTTGGTGTTTTCTTGTGTCTTGTTAATTATCATTATTATTTATTTATTTATTTTTACATTTCACATAAGTCATTATCAGTGATTGCTCACCCAAATAACCAGCAGTGTTCCCTAGATACTGAGGGACCAGTTTCCTCATATTTCCAACTCGCTCTGACTCTTTCAATAACCATTGCAAATCATTTTTCATTATCACAACAGCTGTTTATCATCGATTTATTGGTAGTAACGATCCTTGTAATTATTAAAGCTTTCCCAAGAAAATAGGCATCATACAGGAAAACAGACTATTCATGCGGACATACCCGAATGATAGGAATGAAGAATCGATAATGGCTCCAAATATTGAGGTGATTTTCAAGTATGGGAGCGAATCATATTAGCAGATAAGCCGAAGTAGGAGACGAAAGTGTCTCAGCTTAGTTTTCACAAAGTCATCGAGTCATATTTATGAGGAACGGGTCATAGAGGGTTCATTGCTAACGGAACCAATACATGGTTTGCTATAATTCAGTAGTATAACCCCTAAAGGAGGTCATGACCATGTATAGCTTCTCGATCAGGCCAAGATTATTGATAACTCTCTCTTTCTCTCTTTCTCTCTATCCCTCTCCTTCTCTTACGCTCTCTTCTCTCTTTCTCTCTCTCTTTCTCTCTCTCTCTCTCCCTCTCTCTCTTGCTTTCTTACGTTCATCTTCATCGTTCAGAGTTATTAAGAGAAACTGGAAAAAGATTAATATTATCATTACTTGCACTCACTAGGAGTTCTTACACAAGTCATCATCAAAGATTATTCACTCATAATAACCGGTGGTGTTCTGTGGAATATGGGTGACAGCAAGTCACCTCAGATTTATATACTCTCCATCTCTTTCGATAACCTATGCAAATGACTTGGGGCTATGGTAACAGCCGCTTACCATTTATATCTTGCTGGCAACAACAATTGATCTTCACTAGGATTTGAGTGGTAATAAGTCTCCTCAAGGTGTGAGTATCTTATGCCCTCTTCAAGTGGAGGTCTGATTAACGCTCTCTCTTGGTCTTTCCATCCTCTTTGATTTTTCAAAGTTATTTTGTGTAGTGTCAGTCACGTGGGGAAATGGATGTTACAATTTATGAGATTTCTTGCAATTTCCGTTATTTTGGTTTCAAACAATGTTCTTTCCACGATTTTGTTTCACTTCTGTCCAAGTTTCCGCCTGAATGGCTAATATTTGAAGTTTCCGAGGGTTGGTTGTCGCATTTGAGGATTCGTCATCCGTTACGGTTAATACTTTCTTTGCAATCAAGAATATTCGCAGGCAAAATACTGAAGTCCCTCCCCAAAAATAGATTTAGTTAAAACAAAAAAGTTGTAAAGTCTTTCTTTATATATATAATGAGAATAATGTAAATAGGATTCTGACGAAAAATAAAAATAAAAAGGAACAAACCGAGTTATGTGTTCCTTAGCGTTTCGCCTTTATTTCGAGGCTGTCTCTGGATATATATATATATATATATATATATATATATATATATATATATATATATATATATATATATATATATATATATATATATATATGATGAAAATAATGGAAATAGTATTCCGACAAAATAGAGAAAATAAAAAAGGAACAAACCGTATTATGTGTTCACCAACGTTTCGTCTTTATTTCGAAGTCTCGAAATAAAGACGAAACGTTGGTGAACACATAATACGGGTTGTTCCTTTTTTATTTTCTCTCTCTCTCTCTCTCTCTCTCTCTCTCTATATATATATATATATATATATATATATATATATATATATATAGACTTGTGTGTAATATACCGAATTTTACTGGGTTTGTACAATTCAGTAAATTTTCATATACCAAGAAATTTTAAACCAAAAAGAGATGACTTAAATTGTAAGCTATAAAATTATCATATTTCATAATTGAGCATTCATATACTGTATTAACAAAACCAAGACTTCAAAAAAAGAATTGATAGCAACAAAAAGTGTATTTCATTGTTTGTTACAATTGTTTCAAGACTAATTGTACAAATTCAAGCATTATAGCGTTTGAAAATTTTCATATAACCAGCCTCTATTCAGACTTATTGAATGAAAAACACTTTAACAATAGAACAATATGTAAAGACATTTCCCTTAAAGGAAATAAAGCATGCAAAAACATTTATCTCGGACGCATCTTTGTCAGGAGCTTATTTAAATATTTATATATCACCTAATTTTCGTATCACTATTTAAAACCTGTCATAAGAAGTTACCACAAAAACCTGTAGTCATTTAATATCTTTTAATAATACTCTTCGTTTATTTCTTAAATTAAATTTCTATATTTCTTTATTTAACATAATCAATTAAAAAATTTTTCGAATTTTATTTTTATATTTAAAATATGGGCAGATCAACTAAGCATTAAGGTTACGGTTATGTTAGTTTCGTATTCGACCTATGCTCGCTTCTTTGTTTACAAAAATATCGGCTATCTTATTTCTTAGATTTAAGACCAGTTTTAGGTTAATATTTTATTTAATAGAGAAATAAAGCCCAAACATTACCCTATACTTATTTAATCCTCATTCATCATTCAAGGTTATGGATCCCATTCTATTTTTTATTCCATTATTCTCTTTCGTTCTCATTTATTGGGATTGGCAAATATCGGGTATTCTTAGCTATGAAGGGAGATAATTCCGCTCGTTATTAATTCTTAAAAATTAGTTGAAATTATGGGAATCCAAGATTGCCGTAGGTACTTATAACAGTTAAAGCGAGACAACCAGGGGCGTTTGATGTTTCAAGTTTGGTAAGCCCTAAATAGCATCTATGATTTATTAATTAATTAAACAGATAGAGAAAAGGCTAAGCTAGCTTATTCAACAAAAAGTATATTTTTAATTTTGAAGCTGATTATTCAACAAATTAAGATTTTAAAGTATATTTTTTATTCTTGAACCTGATTATATACCCATGGGTTTAACCTACGTCTTCCATCCATCCATAATCTTCTGGGGGTTATTCATGGCTCCAGAACCAAAATTACAATTCGTGAATTGTGTTCTTGGATACCTAAATAAAATAATATATATCCCATTAATAATCATTCTGATAATAAAATCAGTCTATAGCCCCAAGTGCGTTTTACTCCGATAAAGTGGCGTTTACCCTTGCATTTTTGGATAATCATTAGAACAAGAGTAATTTTAACAAGCAGAGATGTTTCAAGTTTTACTTGTCAGAGAACAATATCAATTAATTTCAAATTCACTAATTGCCAATTTAATTTTTTTTATAATTGCTAGTTTGTTTTTAAGTTATTTTTTTGATTTACACACGGTACCACTTATTTCAACATCAATACAACTACGACTACAAAAGTGCCCGCGGTTATGGAACAATATTGCTAATTTTAGTAAAACCTTATTCTATATCTATATTACCTATCCAATGTAGAATAATAGACACTATATTTGCTTGCTAGATTTGAATCCTTTGTTTAGACTATATCATTCAAAGCTATTTAACTCTACATTAAAATTTGGCCGTGTACCCAAGGATCTTTATTGCCACAGAAAGTTTTTACCTCAGCTGCATTTAAGACGTGATAGCAAAAACCTATTCCTGTGAAGACATCCCTGTATAGCATCCAGCCTTTTATTTAATATTTCTTCTTTAGAATTCACTATGTAGAAGGCTTCCAATGAACATAGATTGCACCTTTTTGATTTCCCAGGGCTATATTTACTCCCCGTATTCAATACTGGCAATTTCAATTCAAAATATTTATTGTTTCTATTAAGTTCCCTGACCCAATTCCCTAATGCAGTTGTATTCCTCCTTTTATTTCTAATGTTGATTCTTGTACCCCCCCCCCCGATATCGTTAACACCTTCTCTATTAGTTTTCATCTCTGGTTCCTTTTTAAAGGATACTATGTGGTTTCTATATCTTTCCTTAAAAACGCAATCAGTGATCCCAAGATATATCTTCTTAGTACTATCGGTCTTAATCTCGCATTTATACACTATTTCTGAGGTTAGGCATTTACTACCCAAGGGACATTGCCAGGTATTCTGCAGTTACATTTTCTGTCTAAGACACTTTCATTCGATGCTAACTCGTTATTATTCCTTATTTTGCTGGTTTTCCTGTTGTTGGAGCTTATTATAGTGTCAGTTAAGTTGCTTGAAGTCAAGAAAGATCATTTTACCGAGTTTCTATTTATTATTTTGTTTAATCTATTCTCCGGAGGGAAGTTTTTATCAATTATTCCGTAGAATTCCCAAGGTACATTATTTTTGATATGCTCGCTGAACCAACTTGCGTCTATTTCTTATTAATGGTACCCCCTCGTTATTACCTGCCCCGCTGTTATTATTACTCCTTCCGTTCCCATTCATTTGATCCTTATTAATGTATCCTTTATTCATCTTCGGTTTCTTTCTATCTCTCATTGCCATAGTATACGATATTGTGCAGTTAGGTTTGTTGTTCTTACAATTATTAGTCCTCTTGTACTCTATTTTTCCATTGTATCCCGATCTCAGAAGAGCTTCATTTTAATATTCCTTGTTTTTATCAAAAAGACTCTCATTCTTAGAAGGTTCGGAAACTCTTTTAAAAGTGGCGTGATTGGAGAGAGAGAGAGAGGTGCAATATATTATTAGTCAAAACGCACTAAAAATCCAGGTGTGGAAATGTAGGAGCTGATGGCGTCACGCCTTCAAGGAGAAAAAGAAAAAAAAAATTAAAAGTCAGTCTGCATCGGGAAGCGGGACAGATATGTCCAACAATGTAGAAATCTAAGTTGATGTTGCCTCTAGACACTGCTTGTGTCTAAGTTAGAATAACAAGTTAAGAAAAATTAAATAAGAGATAACTTACGGGGTCTGTAACCACAAAGTGTAAACCCCGAATAAAACCTTGAAAAACTTCAAGAAGTTTCCATTGTGTTTTTATGCATAAGCAGATTCGTCTTTAGTTAAACAGAAGATAAACAGTGACGACGGGATCACGGCCCATGCATGGAAAAGTGTTGTGGTGTTAGTATTTGGATAATTGACAAGGAAAAACACAGTAACAGTTAAATAAATATGTATTAACGAAAATAAATAACAACGGTAAATTGAGCAAAATCTTGGCTCAACTGCTGGACTAGTGGGTGATGACTATACTCTCCGCGTATCCATCTTTGACTGACTTGGTAAATCCGGTCATTATTACTCGGAAGTGACGTCATGGACGGAAGTGATTTCATGGAATAGTTAATTATTCTAGGCAGTAGGGGTGCATGAGCGCGTGAGAAATATAAGCAGCAGCTGTAAGATAGCTGGCTTGCGGGGATATTAGAAGCAGTAGCTGAGAAAAGGACGTATGCAAATTAGGAAGTGTGTGTGAGAAGAAAAAAACAAAAAGGACACTATTTTGTCGGGAAGAGGAAAAGTGCGGTTAAAAAAGATGGTCGGGTAAAGTCAAAGACAGGAAATGGCTAACTACAGCCGGCGTGTAATGGAGCAGAAAGAAAAATACGACCAGAGGCGATAGACATGTTGAACTACGTTGGGGTATAGTATATGGAAGGGAACATGTCTCAGTAGTTAGAGAAACAACGTAAATAGGACAGAAAATAATATTTATTATAAGGAAAAGGATGGAATCGAGTCTAGATGTTGCAATATTTTGGATGTGTAATGGGGTATGATCCCACACAGTCGGACGATTCTATTTATAAACGATGCTGCTAGGAACTGACGAATCGAATTAATTCACGTTCTGCTACCAACCAATCAGAAACCAGACTTGCTCCATAAATATTAAACCTTTTCTGTAGCAATTTCGCATTATTTTCCCGTCTCGACACGGTAAGAATATTTTGCTCTGTGGACCTGTCTACTGCAAACCAGTCACCTCTCAGGAGTTGTGTGTAACAACGAACCATCGGAAACTGTTCTGTCTACTGCAAATCAGTCACCTCTCAAGACTTGTTTAGAACAACGAACCATCGGAAACTGTTCTGAAATTAAACATGGCTTACACTTCTAGACCAGTATTCAAGATTTGAAAAGAATACATCTTGCGATTCAGATGCAATCTTAGGAATATGGAGAATTGTCCATTGTGTTAGAATAACGATATAACTTGATATCTGAGTTAGGGCAATGGAAATCAAGTTAGGAATTTTCTTTGTGTTGACAAAAGACGTTTTGTAGACATACGTAATATGTAAACCTTACGTGAAAAGATATTCACGTTTCTGAGCATGTTTTGACATCACAAAGAAAGATAGTTCAATATATTCAGTTAAGTTGGGTTCAGAGACACAGCTCGGAGTCGCAGCTAGGAGATTCGAGAGAGAGGAGAGTTGAGTTAGCTAAATCCTATTTAAAAGCGAACCAGAAAGGGAGACAAGACAATGTAGAAAACTAAAGGCATCACCTCCTCTAGCTGGAATAATAAATATCATCATGTAATAAGTAAGCCTTTTGTCTTCGTTTGTAATCCACCAAAAAGGTAATGTGATTTTGTCTATCGTTTTTGTAAATGAACATTTATATACTCTCCATCTCTTTCGATAACCTATGCAAATGACTTGGGGCTATGGTAACAGCCGCTTACCATTTATATCTTGCTGGCAACAACAATTGATCTTCACTAGGATTTGAGTGGTAATAAGTCTCCTCAAGGTGTGAGTATCTTATGCCCTCTTCAAGTGGAGGTCTGATTAACGCTCTCTCTTGGTCTTTCCATCCTCTTTGATTTTTCAAAGTTATTTTGTGTAGTGTCAGTCACGTGGGGAAATGGATGTTACAATTTATGAGATTTCTTGCAATTTCCGTTATTTTGGTTTCAAACAATGTTCTTTCCACGATTTTGTTTCACTTCTGTCCAAGTTTCCGCCTGAATGGCTAATATTTGAAGTTTCCGAGGGTTGGTTGTCGCATTTGAGGATTCGTCATCCGTTACGGTTAATACTTTCTTTGCAATCAAGAATATTCGCAGGCAAAATACTGAAGTCCCTCCCCAAAAATAGATTTAGTTAAAACAAAAAAGTTGTAAAGTCTTTCTTTATATATATAATGAGAATAATGTAAATAGGATTCTGACGAAAAATAAAAATAAAAAGGAACAAACCGAGTTATGTGTTCCTTAGCGTTTCGCCTTTATTTCGAGGCTGTCTCTGGATATATATATATATATATATATATATATATATATATATATATATATATATATATATATATATATATGATGAAAATAATGGAAATAGTATTCCGACAAAATAGAGAAAATAAAAAAGGAACAAACCGTATTATGTGTTCACCAACGTTTCGTCTTTATTTCGAAGTCTCGAAATAAAGACGAAACGTTGGTGAACACATAATACGGGTTGTTCCTTTTTTATTTTCTCTCTCTCTCTTTCTCTCTCTCTCTCTCTCTCTCTATATATATATATATATATATATATATATATATATAGACTTGTGTGTAATATACCGAATTTTACTGGGTTTGTACAATTCAGTAAATTTTCATATACCAAGAAATTTTAAACCAAAAAGAGATGACTTAAATTGTAAGCTATAAAATTATCATATTTCATAATTGAGCATTCATATACTGTATTAACAAAACCAAGACTTCAAAAAAAGAATTGATAGCAACAAAAAGTGTATTTCATTGTTTGTTACAATTGTTTCAAGACTAATTGTACAAATTCAAGCATTATAGCGTTTGAAAATTTTCATATAACCAGCCTCTATTCAGACTTATTGAATGAAAAACACTTTAACAATAGAACAATATGTAAAGACATTTCCCTTAAAGGAAATAAAGCATGCAAAAACATTTATCTCGGACGCATCTTTGTCAGGAGCTTATTTAAATATTTATATATCACCTAATTTTCGTATCACTATTTAAAACCTGTCATAAGAAGTTACCACAAAAACCTGTAGTCATTTAATATCTTTTAATAATACTCTTCGTTTATTTCTTAAATTAAATTTCTATATTTCTTTATTTAACATAATCAATTAAAAAATTTTTCGAATTTTATTTTTATATTTAAAATATGGGCAGATCAACTAAGCATTAAGGTTACGGTTATGTTAGTTTCGTATTCGACCTATGCTCGCTTCTTTGTTTACAAAAATATCGGCTATCTTATTTCTTAGATTTAAGACCAGTTTTAGGTTAATATTTTATTTAATAGAGAAATAAAGCCCAAACATTACCCTATACTTATTTAATCCTCATTCATCATTCAAGGTTATGGATCCCATTCTATTTTTTATTCCATTATTCTCTTTCGTTCTCATTTATTGGGATTGGCAAATATCGGGTATTCTTAGCTATGAAGGGAGATAATTCCGCTCGTTATTAATTCTTAAAAATTAGTTGAAATTATGGGAATCCAAGATTGCCGTAGGTACTTATAACAGTTAAAGCGAGACAACCAGGGGCGTTTGATGTTTCAAGTTTGGTAAGCCCTAAATAGCATCTATGATTTATTAATTAATTAAACAGATAGAGAAAAGGCTAAGCTAGCTTATTCAACAAAAAGTATATTTTTAATTTTGAAGCTGATTATTCAACAAATTAAGATTTTAAAGTATATTTTTTATTCTTGAACCTGATTATATACCCATGGGTTTAACCTACGTCTTCCATCCATCCATAATCTTCTGGGGGTTATTCATGGCTCCAGAACCAAAATTACAATTCGTGAATTGTGTTCTTGGATACCTAAATAAAATAATATATATCCCATTAATAATCATTCTGATAATAAAATCAGTCTATAGCCCCAAGTGCGTTTTACTCCGATAAAGTGGCGTTTACCCTTGCATTTTTGGATAATCATTAGAACAAGAGTAATTTTAACAAGCAGAGATGTTTCAAGTTTTACTTGTCAGAGAACAATATCAATTAATTTCAAATTCACTAATTGCCAATTTAATTTTTTTTATAATTGCTAGTTTGTTTTTAAGTTATTTTTTTGATTTACACACGGTACCACTTATTTCAACATCAATACAACTACGACTACAAAAGTGCCCGCGGTTATGGAACAATATTGCTAATTTTAGTAAAACCTTATTCTATATCTATATTACCTATCCAATGTAGAATAATAGACACTATATTTGCTTGCTAGATTTGAATCCTTTGTTTAGACTATATCATTCAAAGCTATTTAACTCTACATTAAAATTTGGCCGTGTACCCAAGGATCTTTATTGCCACAGAAAGTTTTTACCTCAGCTGCATTTAAGACGTGATAGCAAAAACCTATTCCTGTGAAGACATCCCTGTATAGCATCCAGCCTTTTATTTAATATTTCTTCTTTAGAATTCACTATGTAGAAGGCTTCCAATGAACATAGATTGCACCTTTTTGATTTCCCAGGGCTATATTTACTCCCCGTATTCAATACTGGCAATTTCAATTCAAAATATTTATTGTTTCTATTAAGTTCCCTGACCCAATTCCCTAATGCAGTTGTATTCCTCCTTTTATTTCTAATGTTGATTCTTGTACCCCCCCCCCGATATCGTTAACACCTTCTCTATTAGTTTTCATCTCTGGTTCCTTTTTAAAGGATACTATGTGGTTTCTATATCTTTCCTTAAAAACGCAATCAGTGATCCCAAGATATATCTTCTTAGTACTATCGGTCTTAATCTCGCATTTATACACTATTTCTGAGGTTAGGCATTTACTACCCAAGGGACATTGCCAGGTATTCTGCAGTTACATTTTCTGTCTAAGACACTTTCATTCGATGCTAACTCGTTATTATTCCTTATTTTGCTGGTTTTCCTGTTGTTGGAGCTTATTATAGTGTCAGTTAAGTTGCTTGAAGTCAAGAAAGATCATTTTACCGAGTTTCTATTTATTATTTTGTTTAATCTATTCTCCGGAGGGAAGTTTTTATCAATTATTCCGTAGAATTCCCAAGGTACATTATTTTTGATATGCTCGCTGAACCAACTTGCGTCTATTTCTTATTAATGGTACCCCCTCGTTATTACCTGCCCCGCTGTTATTATTACTCCTTCCGTTCCCATTCATTTGATCCTTATTAATGTATCCTTTATTCATCTTCGGTTTCTTTCTATCTCTCATTGCCATAGTATACGATATTGTGCAGTTAGGTTTGTTGTTCTTACAATTATTAGTCCTCTTGTACTCTATTTTTCCATTGTATCCCGATCTCAGAAGAGCTTCATTTTAATATTCCTTGTTTTTATCAAAAAGACTCTCATTCTTAGAAGGTTCGGAAACTCTTTTAAAAGTGGCGTGATTGGAGAGAGAGAGAGAGGTGCAATATATTATTAGTCAAAACGCACTAAAAATCCAGGTGTGGAAACGTAGGAGCTGATGGCGTCACGCCTTCAAGGAGAAAAAGAAAAAAAAATTTAAAAGTCAGTCTGCATCGGGAAGCGGGACAGATATGTCCAACAATGTAGAAATCTAAGTTGATGTTGCCTCTAGACACTGCTTGTGTCTAAGTTAGAATAACAAGTTAAGAAAAATTAAATAAGAGATAACTTACGGGGTCTGTAACCACAAAGTGTAAACCCCGAATAAAACCTTGAAAAACTTCAAGAAGTTTCCATTGTGTTTTTATGCATAAGCAGATTCGTCTTTAGTTAAACAGAAGATAAACAGTGACGACGGGATCACGGCCCATGCATGGAAAAGTGTTGTGGTGTTAGTATTTGGATAATTGACAAGGAAAAACACAGTAACAGTTAAATAAATATGTATTAACGAAAATAAATAACAACGGTAAATTGAGCAAAATCTTGGCTCAACTGCTGGACTAGTGGGTGATGACTATACTCTCCGCGTATCCATCTTTGACTGACTTGGTAAATCCGGTCATTATTACTCGGAAGTGACGTCATGGACGGAAGTGATTTCATGGAATAGTTAATTATTCTAGGCAGTAGGGGTGCGCCCCAACAAAAAGCAACGATCGAAGAATGAAGATCAGTTACCGCGCACGTATGTATAAAAGTGAATTTATTTGATTTATCCGGTTATTTGATCGCTCAATGGCAAACAAACACATGTTCAGGAGTACGGGTTTACGTAAAAGACGCGTGCGGACTGTTCTGTTTACTTTTAAAATGGTTCAAAATAATTAAACTTAGGGTAACTATTTTATTCTTGTTTTAGAGTTTTGCTTTAAGTGTGTTTGCCTTGTTTGATTACAAAAGTTTCAGGTTTGATCCTAACTGATAGCACCCAAGTCATACAGTTTTAAGTCTTTAAAATCACTGCTATATATCCGGTACACAATTATAATCGATAGAGAATTGGCTCTATAATGATAAATATGAACTATGCATACATTAAGATATATTCAAGCGTATTTTACGACGCTGGGCAGCCTGATAATATATTTATATATGTGAACGCATATATGTAATACGGATTTTTTCTTTGCGTCCATCAATCATAATTTTGTGATCATGGTAAACAGTATATTGCAAAGTTAAGATATATTCAAGCGTATTTTACGACGCTGTGCAGCCTGCTAATATATTTATATTTAATATTTAATCTCTGGTTCCTTTTTAAAGGATGCTATGTGGTTTCTATATCTTTCCTTAAAAATGCAACCAGTGATCCCAAGATATATCTTCTTAGTACTATCGGTCTTAATCTCGCATTTATACACTATTTCTGAGGTTATGCAATACGGATTTTTCCTTTGCGTCCATCAATCATAATTTTGTGATCATGGTAAACAGTATATTACAAAGTTTGTCTAAATATGTCGAAATATCAGAGATCGTGAATGGAAACTATTGCCTTAATATTAACAAGTAAAGCCGATGCTATGACTGGAAACGGAAATTTCGTGATCTTCAGTCTGAGGTTTTATCCATATTTGAACTTTTTTTCTGAATAGAACATAAAACATTACCCCCCCACCACCACCACCGAGCACGTCTGGTAGAACGGTTTTGTAATTTTTGATTTTTTTTGGATCAAAAAAACAAACCAATAATATCAATTTTTGTCCTGTTTGATTACAACGTTACTTCTGACATTTATCGTCTGGCAGTCTTCGCGTCGGCCTTTTCCGGCTGCTTATGTAACTATGCCGGAAGATGCCGATGCAAAATTACAAGAGTTAGGGTCATAATCTGTATAAATACCAAACATATAGCTTTACCCCCTCTCCCTCTCTCTCTCTCTTTTCTTTTCTTTTCATTTCTCTCTTTCTCTGTTTAATGTATTAATGTAATAATTTATTAATGTCATCACGTTTGTCATTGTGTATTTGCTACTTGAAATGTAAAAAATATCATAACCCTTTGTTTATATAATATACTACATGTCTGATATGAATATTATAATTAGGGCTATGACAACAGAATATTCTTATCAATGTTTTGACGCTCGAGTATATAGCCGACACAGTTAATATATCGAGAATCACATCAACTCTATCTAAAAACATATAAGATATTATATATATATAGATTAACTGATATATACTTGAGAGTCAAAATGATGAAAAGAATATTCTCTTGTCATAGCCCTAATTATAACCATTTCTATAAGTAGATTATTTCAGGATATCTTTGTTTAACCTATAATATTGATTTGCTGAATAATATTTTAGAAGTTTAACTGGGGTGTTAATCTGCTAATTAAATTATAAATAAATATATAAAGCAATAAAAGAATTTTTCCAAGTATATTATATATTTTTACTACCCTGATTTGCTGTATAATATTTTTGTTTTGTAACTTTAGTATTGATCATATATTTGAGGTTTCTATTTGATGTCTAATCACTGTACCGATGATTGAACTTCAAATAATTTAAATATGTTTTGTATCGTCGCGGAAACGATCGTACACTGGTTTGTTGTTAATGGTTCTTGGTGTTTGAATAAATTATTTTTTTCATAAATAATTTTATAATTTGATTTTTATATCACTTGTAGAAATCCAATATGGCGATGTATGACTTGTTCAATGTGTGTTTTGAAATCAATTATTTTTGGGGGTAAGGGGAGCGTTGCCTACACACACTACAATAAGTAATATTCTTTTATAAATTCGTGTTTTTCAGACTTTACATATCTCCATTTCATTTTATTCTTTTCTTCGCCAAATCTTTTCTTATTTCATATTAGAAAATTTTCAAGAATGTTTTGAGGAACATAAAATTGTCTATGAGGAGTTATATAGTGATATTTAGCTATTCGACGAAACACGTGTTAGACGTGTATTATATATAAAAAAAAACAAAACAAAAAAAACTATGAGCGTGAATTAATAGATCTACTGGTTTGGGAATGATAAACCAATTATATATATATATATATATATATATATATATATATATATATATATATATATATATATATATATATATATATATATATATATATATATTGGCAGCAAGCCATTATTCAGAAAGTCTGATTGAACACGACGGAGTTATTTTTTTCCGATCTTGATAGATAACTTTTCAATTTGCCGAGTAGTCTTTTTAATTTCGGTAAATAAATAAATAAAATATACAATGGGAAAATTGAAATGAGTAGATAAAATAAAATAATTCGCCCCAACCCTCCTGCACCTACCTTTATAGCCAATTAAAAAAATATAAAAAACCCAAGCCTCAAAGAAAAATAAAAATAAACGAAAACAACAACAATCGCTCCCGATGATAATCAGATGCACCGATAGAAAGCGCTTGAGAAGAATATGGTCAAACGGCAATCTTTGGGCGCCATTCTATATAAGTTGCCTACCGAAATTAAAAAGACCGCTCGGCAAATGGAAAAGATATCCATTAAGATCAGAAAAAAGAATAACTCTGTTGTCATCAATCAGATGTATTTGAATATGTATATGTATGTATAGCTATATGTATATAGCTGTATATATATATATATATACATGTATATATGTATTTATATATGTATGTATATATATATTTATATAAATGTATGTATATATGTATATAAATGTATTTATATATATATATAAATGTATGCATATATATGTATATTATAAATGTATGTATAAATATATGTATATGTATATAGATGTATATATATGTATATGTATGTATATATATGTATATATGTATGTATATATATGTATATATGTATATATATGTATATAAATGTATGTATATATATGTATAGAGAAATAAAGAGGAACAAACGGAGTTATGTATTCATCAACGTTTCGTCTTTATTTCGTGACTTCCTCTGGATGAATGAAACTATGAAAACAAAACCACGAATACAAATATTTGAAAAATTTCTTGTGTGACGCCATTTAAGAAACAGAACAAGACGTTGGAAATTCAAAAAGGGAGAGGATGCATTGTTTAATAGAGGGGGATTTTTAATAAAGACATATAGCCGTTAATATATTTTTAAAAGATATGACGCAGTTACTATTCTTTCTGGATGAAAATATGTCCGTTACAATTCAAATATAGGTGTGTCTATGCATATATACAGGGTGGGCCATAAGTGACGCACCAAAGAATTAAGTGATGTGAAACTGTCAAACCTTCCGGGCAAAATATATTTTCTTTTCCTTGGGTATAAGATACATCTTCTTTTATAATTGTATCAGGGCGTACAACGTGCTTTTCAGTTTATTGGTTAAGTTTGGTTTTAATAAATAACGTTTATTACTATCAGAATTATTTCAAATCCTTAAGTACACGATTTTTGGCCCACCCTGTATATATATATATATATATATATATATATATATATATATATATATATATATATATATACCTATAGATATGTATATATATATAGGTGTATATATATAGGTATATATATGTATATATATATATATATATATATATATATATATATATATATGTATTTATACGTATACTAGCAAAAGTACCGGTCGTTATATGGGTTCAAAAACAGCCTACAGAAAATGGACTCTGATTTATTAAAGAGTATAGGTTATGAAAAAGAAGGGTTGTAAATTTGGGTTGAATTTGGGGGTATCAAAACCAAAGCAAAATATGAAGAAAGTAAAAATAAAATAGATAAACCCCATAATTTATTATACCTACCTGTTCACACTGAAACACTTATCACAATATTTTGTGGATCTATATTAAAAAAAAACTTGTTAAACTTTGTGACATATTTCCATTCTATAGAGGTCAGGTGCGAACGAATACCCCATAATTTTATTATACCATATTTTTCAAACTGAAACATAATTATCAAAGTATACTTACGCAGATATATATGAAATGTCTTTATTAAAGTTTGTGCTTATTTTCATTCTATGGAGGCCAGGCGCGAACGCAGACCCGACAATTTTATTATGCCATCCCCATTTAAGTTAAAACATACTTATCAAAGTATTCTTATGTACAGCTATATTAAAAACACTTGTAAAGGTTTTTTTTTTTTAATTTTTAAATTTTTTATTTCCATACTTTGTGGACCAGGCGCAAACGCAGACCCGACAATTTTAATGAACAACCGTTCTGCCAGATCAAACGTACCCATTCCTCTGTCTCGATATATCTTCTATCATTATATGCACTCAGTTTTTTAAAATAGTCAACAATATAGGAGCCTATTCGTGACCCCCCCACACACAGACATTCAGCTTTATATATATATATATATATATATATATATATATATATATATATATATATATATATATATATATATATATATATATGCGTGTGTGTATAAATTGCTGAGATTAAACCCTATCTTCTCTTATAGTCATGCGTCTATTATCTTAACTGCTATTTCTGTCCTGCTGACCACCAGAGACCTGAAATTTCGCCATGGCATTTCAGCGGGGCCTTTGAATGATAAATAGTTCATTGTGGTGCATTGATAAATACGCCGGCCATCATTTCACCCAAATAATTTGTTATAAAGCATATGCATGCGTACAGCTTCCTAAAGTGATTAGTTGCGCCGCGGAAAGAAGGTGACACTTCCCATGATGCTTTGCCCTGCCAACAATGGCTGCTCTATTCGAGATGACATCCTGATTGAAATCTCCCATCAGACTCTGAAAGAAAAAGGCGAAGAGAGAACACGAGGCCAGACTAATGAATTGAAGTCATACGCCGACAATGAAACAGGATTCAGCAATGGAATGAAGACATTGATGCAGATTCTTTAAGGAATGGAAAGATGGTAGAAATTTATGAAAAAAGTTTTATAGTCTGATGAAAAATAAGGATGCATATCTTCAATATTGTAAGAAAGAGAGAGCGCATGAGCGCGTGAGAAATATAAGCAGCAGCTGTAAGATAGCTGGCTTGCGGGGATATTAGAAGCAGTAGCTGAGAAATGGACGTATGCAAATTAGGAAGTGTGTGTGAGAAGAAAAAAACAAAAAGGACACTATTTTGTCGGGAAGAGGAAAAGTGCGGTTAAAAAAGGTGGTCGGGTAAAGTCAAAGACAGGAAATGGCTAACTACAGCCGGCGTGTAATGGAGCAGAAAGAAAAATACGACCAGAGGCGATAGACATGTTGAACTACGTTGGGGTATTGTATATGGAAGGGAACATGTCTCAGTAGTTAGAGAAACAACGTAAATAGGACAGAAAATAATATTTATTATAAGGAAAAGGATGGAATCGAGTCTAGATGTTGCAATATTTTGGATGTGTAATGGGGTATGATCCCACACAGTCGGACGATTCTATTTATAAACGATGCTGTTAGGAACTGACGAATCGAATTAATTCACGTTCTGCTACCAACCAATCAGAAACCAGACTTGCTCCATAAATATTAAACCTTTTCTGTAGCAATTTCGCATTATTTTCCCGTCTCGACACGGTAAGAATATTTTGCTCTGTGGACCTGTCTACTGCAAACCAGTCACCTCTCAGGAGTTGTGTGTAACAACGAACCATCGGAAACTGTTCTGTCTACTGCAAATCAGTCACCTCTCAAGACTTGTTTAGAACAACGAACCATCGGAAACTGTTCTGAAATTAAACATGGCTTACACTTCTAGACCAGTATTCAAGATTTGAAAAGAATACATATTGCGATTCAGATGCAATCTTAGGAATATGGAGAATTGTCCATTGTGTTAGAATAACGATATAACTTGATATCTGAGTTAGGGCAATGGAAATCAAGTTAGGAATTTTCTTTGTGTTGACAAAAGACGTTTTGTAGACATACGTAATATGTAAACCTTACGTGAAAAGATATTCACGTTTCTGAGCATGTTTTGACATCACAAAGAAAGATAGTTCAATATATTCAGTTAAGTTGGGTTCAGAGACACAGCTCGGAGTCGCAGCTAGGAGATTCGAGAGAGAGGAGAGTTGAGTTAGCTAAATCCTATTTAAAAGCGAACCAGAAAGGGAGACAAGACAATGTAGAAAACTAAAGGCATCACCTCCTCTAGCTGGAATAATAAATATCATCATGTAATAAGTAAGCCTTTTGTCTTCGTTTGTAATCCACCAAAAAGGTAATGTGATTTTGTCTATCGTTTTTGTAAATGAACATTGTGTAAAACCCTTACAAAGTGTTAACGGTATACCCTTATAAATAATGAATGCCCCCCCCCCCCCCCGTTTTAAAAAGAACAGTCCACTCTCACATCTATATCCCTTCTACTACAAACAATGAACTTAACAAGTAAATGTCATCGTCATCGTTGTCGCCGTTATATGAATGCTATCATCGTCCGTTATGTCTCCGATATGTACACCCGCTATTCAACAGGGTTCGAGAGTGGTTCGAGCGTAACAGTCACGTTACAATATTCGCCCATTCAATCTGTGTGAGAAGTGATGATATTTCAAACTTAAGCGCAACAAATTAAGGGCAGTGCAAGATGGTCACTAAGACAACAACGTAGCGCTGTTTTCGGTGGAAACTGGGTAAAATTTATTTAAGGGAGCGGTTCAACAAGAACTTGATTCGTATTATTACATCTTGAGTGTGATTTTCACAACGTTTCGGTCGATGTAACTTCCGACCTTCTTCAGGTGTATCTTGTCGAACTCGGGAATGTTTCTGTCGAACCCGAGAATTTGGACGGAATTTCGAGCGGAACCCTTTATTTACTTCACGGGGGTAGCGTTCTCTTGTTCAGTCAGCAATAACTGGATAGAGGACCTAAGTAATTCGCAAATGTATTTGTTACGCATAAATGTATCTCTTATGCATAACAGACCAATGGAAATGACAGACCGACAAAAATTCTATTCTAAATGTATTCATGACAGACATATGAAACTGACAGACTGACGAAATGCGATTATAAACTTATGAATGATAGACGAATGAAAATGAAACACACACAGCTCATTAAGCGCATATGCACAGTAAGTACTAAACTCTTTCACTAACAGAACAGACACGCTAATATATATATATATATATATATATATATATATATATATATATATATATATATATATATATATATAAGAGGGTTTTGTTTTGATTTTTTAAACGATAGTAATGTTTATGTCTCCGCCTCGGAGAACCGGTGTTTTTCTTAGAAAGTCGCCCAATTTCATTTGGACGTATTATTTATTTATTTATTTTTTATTTTTAAAAACAGTAATCTACGGGCACGCGTGTTTCGGAGCCCTACTCCTCTTCAGCGTAGCTTGACTTTTCGTAGGATTCGAAGATACATAAGGTCCGAATCCTACCAACAGTCAAGCTACGCTGAAGAGGAATAGGGCTCCGAAACACGCGTGTCCGTAGATTACTGTTTTTAAAAATCATATATATATATATATATATATATATATATATATATATATATATATATATATATATATATTATATGTATGTATGTATGTATATATGCAAGCAAACATGCACAGCGAAATGAACACGTATACTCAGTTTCTCATTACAGATAAAACACATTGTTTCATCAGGAACAGTCCCGACCCCGTTAAATTCCCTTTAATTATCTAACTTTATATTTGGTTTCCACCACAAGTTGCCCAAACTAAATTAATATATGGTGTACTATTTACAATCCAATAGATAACCAACCAGAGAAATAATTTCAGACTTTAATACACGTCATCAAAAGAAGGCATAAAACGCCCCACTACAAGCTGTTATAGATATAATTGTCGCATAATGTTATTTGATAGTGAAATGCGACCATCTGATCAACTTGTTATATTTTATCTTACCGGTGGGCATGTGAAACGTTGTATATCGGTGTTTTCGTCGAGATCCCAGGTTGGTGTTGTCTTTTGATAAAACCGCTTGGACACCAATGTTTATATAAAAGGTTAAAAAGATGATCACCGAAAAAACAACAACAAAAAAGAGATAAAAGTTACTTGTATAAGCATAAGAGATAGAGGGAGTAAAAGAGATAGTTAGGCAGAGAGATAGGAAGACGGATAACCCATATCGCTATACCTGCCCACACTGTACTTGCCCCCCCCCCTCCATTGGGGACAACATCCGGTCGCGTATTTTCTGCTTGAATATCGTTTACCTAGAGCAACGGGAAATCTTACTTGTATAAGCGTGAAAGAAGGAAAAAATAGATAGACCTCTCACTGTACCTTTCCACACTTTGTCTGCTGCCCCCCATTTATATCAGCACCCAGACGCGTATTTTCTGCTGGAATTCCGGAAGCCAAAAGCAACGCAAATTCTTTGTCCGGAAATCACATGACTTCAATCTGTTGTCACCTCTGACCTCGTAAGCCATTTCCTTTTAAACACAATCTCCGCTATGTAACAGATCGAGAATGCATTTCATCGAGCGCATCTGGATGGAGAAGTAAAGCTTAATAAAAAAAAAAAAAACATCAGATGAAATAAGTAAAGATGTTTTCGAACATTTATTTATAAATAAGGATTGATTTTCTTCTTTGGTTTTGTTCGTTGGATCACGAGTTTGTGAATCATAGAAAAAAAAAAGTTTCACCAACAGGGTATTTTTAAAATGACAGGAATTTCACAGAGAAACACGAAATTAACCAAGAAATAAACATTAAGTAAATTGAATCATGCATCATCAATAACAAACACAACCACATGAAAGAATTGGGAAAACCCTTGTGAATGCAAAATTTTTGCATAAAAATAATGAACACGGCTATATATATATATATATATATATATATATATATATATATATATATATATATATATATATATATATATTGTCGGGATTATTTCACCAACGAGAAGAGGGGGGTGTAAGAAAAGGCAGTAAGGGCTTGCAACGAAATAGGTACGTTGCTTACAAGCAGTCTTTTCTTTCCTTGTAAAGGTAACAATTAACAGGTAACGTTTGCCGAACAACAGTAACGAGGTAATCAGTCTAAGAGACGCCAACCGACTAGCAAGCTAGATAACTAGGTTCTTAACTAATCACTAACCCGTAGTGAGACAACTCCTTTTATACATACTAACTCTCAGTGGCGAGAATTCCAACGTGATTTCCAACGAGATTAGAATGTCTATTTAACTTCGTAGGAAATAGACACCCAGTTTCTCAGTAACGGCAAACAGCAGTTCAGTGTCTTTTCTTCACTCCGACCCACTCCCGGTAAGTCAAATCAATTTCAATTCTTACAATATATATATATAGATAGTTACACATAAATGATTATTTTTATACCTACAGACACTAGTCTTCCATGATTTCGCAATCACAGAGAGTTACGGTTGCTACAAATTGAAGGATTCAAACCCTGCTACAATGTCGCCTTTGACTCTATAAGCAAGAAACAAGGATAAAGGGAAATTAACATTTATAAAGCCAACTACAGGCACAACGTTATAAGGACATACTAGTGTGATTAAACTACCAGAAATCACGAGTTTGCATAAATATATATGTATATATATATGTATGTATAAACATATGTGTATCTCGCAAACTATGAATGAATATATGTATATATATATATATATGTATATATATATATATTAATTTTATTTATACAAACATTAATGGCTACATATGTGCATACATGTTTCTGTAATCACCCACGTTGGGGGATTACGTCTTCAGGCCAAGAATTACCGTCGAAAGTCCAAATTCTTGACCTGAAGACGTAATCCCCCAACGTGGGTGATTACAGAAACATGTATGCACATATGTAGCCATTAATGTTTGTATAAATAAAATTAATATACCTGCTCTGTTCACTCATTGAGCACTATTTTGGTAGACACATGTTGTTTCATTGGATGTACTTCTAGGAAACTAAACTCTACTGGCTATATATATATATATATATATATATATATATATATATATATATATATATATATATATATATATATATATATATATATAATATACATGCATAGATTATCATGTAATGACTGATTAGATCACTCTGACGGACGTTAAAAACATTTAAAAATAAATGGCTACTCCTTGCTAATGGAGTCAGAAATGGCTTTGTTGCCGGGTTCGAATCGGTAGACTGGATGATTCTCGAAAAGATGAACCACTAGTGTCCATAGGTATTTAATTATTACAGTATATATATATATATATATATATATATATATATATATATATATATATATATATATATGTAAAAATTTACAGACGCAACACTGAAGAGACGACACTTCTAAGTCATTAAAAACTAAGATAACCCCCAACGAAAAGTTTGTATTTTCATTTAGACTAGCGGGACTACCCGGTGTTGCCCGGGTGTGGAAAGGTGGTATAGTAAGGATATGGAGCAAGGGCCAGGCGTAAAAAAAAGAGCATGGCTACCCGGTGAAAAAAAAGTGGTAAAACGAACGGGAAAAATCACACACATAACACGTTTTAAATCTTAAAACTAAAAAAAACAAAAAAAAAAAAACCCGGAAAGAACAGTCTGTTACAGAGAGGGGAGATATAACATATGAGACATCTCTCCTTGCTGTTATTTCAGATCAGTTGAAACCATAGCAGCAAGTTTTAGCCATCCCTTCATACAGGGCCAGAGGTTTTGGGAAAATATCAGATATTTTGTAATTCATACGCAAAACTAGGAAAACTATGGCTGTAAAACATACCAACTATAGGCTCTGTATGATTGATGATCCTCTTAATGTACGACCGACGTGTTCAAAAGTCTCGCAAAGAAACAATGGAAAGAAATTAAGCCTTTTATAGTTGAAATAAAAGGCATTTATTCGTAGTACTTTCCAAACTACGCTTGCATCTTGGTTTTACAAATCTCTTTGTTCGCAAAAACAAAACCCTGCCGTGTCGAACACGTGCTTTATTTTATCCCGCGTCGAGACTCCTGCAAACGTCCAGTCGCCGCCACGTGTTTTCTTCTTTTTTTTAAATCTCTCTCGTCCGTATGTGTTTCGCCTCCCCGGCGTCGCCCTCTTGGTTCCAAATCCTTCTGCTCTTTTTTCTCTTCTGTTCCTTCGCTGTGACGCCAAATCGCACCATGGCTTAATTATTTACGTACATGTCGGCTCTGTTACATAACGTCTCATGTCTAAAAACTCTTTAGAAGAATTTATTATAACCTGCACCAAAATAATAAAAGAAAAAAGTAAATAACTCAAAAGTTTAAATTAAAATAACCTAATAACATGTCCTAGTGTTTAGTTTGTTCGACTTTTTTCATTTTACTCTCTTTTCTTTTCCTTTTATGTCCGTCAGATTTAAAAGAAAAATTATTTATTGTTTTCTTTTTTTGTAAAAAGGAATTTCAACGTTTTTTTTTCTAAATATTAAAAGACAACGTTTTAATACTTTGAAAGAAGGAAACATTTAACTGCTTAAATAGCTAGAACTACGTTTTCTGTGCTTTCAGAAATTAATTAATCAGATCTGAAA
>NC_136509.1:74157933-74460433 GCF_053919585.1 Euprymna scolopes
ATACTGTTATAGAGTTCCACAGGCGGGCAGTTTTAAGAAAGAAATTGTGTTTATGCAATTTGCGCCTAGTTTAAGGTAGAGATAGAAAGTAAGGGAAAATGTTGACGGTGTTTGTAGCAAGCCGTGTGTTTGTTGTGAATGTTTTGCAGGGGGGGGTATAAATTAACGCTCAACCTCGTTTTCACTTTGCTTCTCTCCAACAATATCCATATTTCTCTTTGTATGAAAGATATTAATAAGGTGAATTTACGCCAAGATAGTTTCGCTTGATTAGGCCAAAAATTTAGAGAGAAATTAAAACAATAAAATTCTTATTTTTACTTTTTTTGTAAAATTAAAAAAAGAAATTCTTTCAATTTCGAAGATGCATTCAAAGATATCATGCATTAAAATAGAGCAATATTATACCATTTTTAAAGACAGCAGACCCAGAAAATATTTCTTGGTTTTGATTTTATTTTTTCCTTGAAAATAATTAGGAAATATAATATCGTATTCTTTTTTTTTCTTTCTTTGCTGGAAGTCATAGCGCAGAAGCCTTCTATCCAGTAAAAATACATTTCTCAACCAGTTTTTTTTTTTTTTTATTTGGAGATTTTGAGATTACGACATTTATGGATTTATGATTAGGTTTCTGTTAGGGCAGAATTTAACAAAGTCAAATATCTTCTTGATTTTTAATGAAAGAATGTCCTTTACTATTTAGTCGATTTTTATTCTAGAATTTCACAAACGATTGGCATTACCAAAGGAGAAGAGGACGTGGATGATAGTTGAGGGGGTGGTGTGTTAGAAAGGAAACGACGAAAAGGATTAAAAATTTTTTTCATAATTTTTTATAGAGGCTAAGAAAAAAAGAGAGAGAAAAAGAAAAAAGAAAAACGTATTTCATGTTAAAATTTAAACGACACCTATATAATAGAGAACACAATCTTAACACACACATACACATACATATATACACACATTTACATGACAAAATAGAGTTGCCACTTTAAAGTTCACCGCCTGTAAAAATCATCATATATATATATATATATATATATATAAAGTCATCGACATACAGTACATTTTCGCTGTTTCACAGCTCATCAGTGCCGCTAGAAAGAAAACTATCACAAGCCAGGATTGAAACCCGACCGCCTGTTCGAAAGTCAAGGCTCCTAACCATCATGCTAATCGGCGGCTGCTGTGAGAGTCGTGAATTAACGATGTTTTGAGATCGCCCGAAATACCTAAGCTCGATTTGTTTACACAAAGAGCATCGCTTTATACGCTAATGGTAATTCGTGTATGACTTCTCAATATATATATATATATATATTTATATATATAGAAGATATATATATATTATAAATGAATCCGCTTGTATCATATACGTTTGACAGCCAAATCATGACACAATTTTCTGTGGATAAACAATATTTATTGTTTAAAATTAATATATTTCGAAGCAATACTTCATCTTCAGTATTTTGTATATTTTCTTTCTTTTTTTTTCGTCTTTTTTGCCATGGTGTTGAATGTGATAAGAAAGTTATTAAAAAAAAGATTGCACTGCTGTTCTTGTGGTATTTTTTTTTAACTATCGGAATGGCGCTGGCTACGCGTTTTCAGTTAAAGTTGTAGATTCCGTGTTAGAAGCGTGGATTAAAGTTTAAAATTAATACGTATGTATTATATACGCTTGAAAGCCAAATCATGACGCAGTATTATGTGGATAAATAATATTTATTGCTTAAAATTTATATATTTCGAAGCAATACACGGAATCTATAACCTTAATTAAAAAAAAAAAAACGCGAAGCCAGGGCCATTCCGACATTTCAAAACAACACTGCTAAAAATAACTGCGAAGACTTTCTTTTCATAACTTTCTTATCAAATTCAACACCATGGTAAGAAAGAAGAAAAAAAAGAAAGAAAATATACAAAATTCTGAAGATGAAACACTGCTTCGAAATATATTAATTTTAAACAATAACTGTTGTTTACCCACATAATGTTGTATCATAAGTTGGCTTTTAAACGTATATAATAGATACGTATTCATTTTAAACTTTAAGCTTATAACACGGAATCTACAACCTTAGTTGAATACACACACACACACACACACACACACACACACACACACACACACACACACACACACACATATATATATATATATATATATATATATATATATATATACATCACAGACGTCTGTATATATCAGAGACGTCTGCACTGTCATACGCCCCCATCGCGTATAATAGTGCGGACGTCTGTGATCTAGTTGGAATTTTCCTACTAGACATCATGAAAACAAATTCGCAGGCCATTTTTTTGGTTTGTATAGGGATGTTGGACTTTGCCTTTCGCGGAACTGCAATGGATGTACACTAGACAGTTTTATGAAAGATTTAGCTGATTTTTTCAAGGAACTAGTTTTTAAAATAACTATAAAACAAATTTATATGAAGTGGATTTTTTAGATGCAACTCTAGATCTCGAGAAAAAAATACATAAACCCTTCCACAAACTAAATGAAAAACTCATGTACATAAATAAGGGTTCATGCCACCCACCCATAGTGTTTAAAATATAGTAGCTAATATTACAAAAGAATCTCAAGACTTCCTTCGAACGTCAAAGTCTTCGAACAAGCAGCACCGTAATGTAATGAAACACTACATAAAAGTGGATTCAGTGAAAACATAAAATTCCAACAGACTCAGGATTAAAAATAAAATAAAAAAGAAATAGGAGACGGAATATAATTTGGTTCTCACCTCTGTTCTCACTTAATACAAAAACTAGCGTAAGACACGTAAGACTGCACAAAATCTTTAATAAGAACACTGTGAAAGTAATTTACTCGACAGCACCATCGATCGAGTCTATCATATCTTGGGAACCACAAAAGGTAGGAAACGCAGGTTGCTCTTGTAGCACCAAAAATAAATGCCCATTGGAGGGCAACTGTAAAGCTGAATCCCTTGTTTATGAAGCTTAAATAACGGACCAATCTACAAGCATAACGGAAAAATATATCGGTATGACACAATGTCCATTTAAGCAAAGACACTATAAGCGTATGAGCTCCTTTAGAGCTAAAACAAGGATAAAACAGCATTAGCAACTCGGGTGTGGGAGTATAAAGAAAAGGGTACACCTTTTTCTTTCAAACGGAGTAAAATCGAACATAAACCAGCATAATCAATGCTCACTTTGTAACGCGGAAAATACCACATCCTATCGGCAATTCATGACCCAGAAATAAGATGTTTATATGTGAAGAGTGAATCCTTGTAAAATTGTATACACAAAAGGAAAGAAACCCTTATAAATTCGGTCAGTGAAAAAGACAAAACCAAAATTTTTATTTATAAAAACAAAACAAAACAAACTAAAACTTACATTTAAGTTAACTTTAAATTCTAAAATTGATTTAGTTTGTAAAATTAGATTTTAGTTGTAATTTTAACTTATTTCATTATAGATTTTAAATTATTAATTTTTAAAAACCATATTTATGAATGTAATTTACAAACTATTTCAATATTAAAACTATAGGGAAAAATACAATAGTATTGAGATTAATATAATAGGAAAATCCCTTAGGCTAGATAAGTACCCCTCCAAACCTTGAAAGAGTTAAAATTTTTAAATGCATTTAGATATAATTTAATGGAATTTTACGTTTTAATCCATATTGCGATAAATTATAAGTTTTAAATTTGGGGAAATTTTTAAAAAAATTAATTTGGGTTTTAATATTAAAGGAACTTATAAAAAATGTAATTGGAATTGTATTTGATATTTAATAAAGTTTAATTTTAAACTTAATAAAATCATCACCATCCGATCAATAAGGGTTTCTTTTCACAAAACGAGAGTTAAACGTGAACTTATGATGAAGAGAGCCTAATATGGGTATCTAAAACGTCCTAATTATCGGGTTTGAAACCGACGGTACTAATGACTTGTCTCATCTAAAACTTTCTGTGAACAAAACATAAATACGCTCTTATTTTTGGATTTTTCTTATAATTGAGAACTCTGCTGGATTTCTTTAAAAAAAAAACAACTAATTATATATATATATATATATATATATATATATATATGGAGTTTTCACAGGCGAATTTACACACACACGCACACGCATGCACACACACACGTATATATATATATATATATATATATATATATATATATATATGATGGCTGTTTGCAAAGGCGAGGAAATTTAAATTCACAACTGTATTTTCTTTTATTGCAGATTTGGCAACTGCCGGTTATTTTGACTTCAGTTTCATTTGGCAAATATTTTTTTTTTTGGTTTAAATTTGCTTCCCTGAAAAAAAATGGAGAAATATGATGTCGTTTTCTTTTTCCCTGTTTCTTTGCTTGAAGTCATAGCGCAAGCTCCTTCTATTCAGTAAAACCTGCGTCTCAACTTTTTTTTTATTTTGAGATTTTGAGATTACAGCATTTATGGATTTTAGATTAAGTTTCTGTCAGGGCAGAATTAAACAAAGTCAAGTATCCTTTCGATTTTTACTGAAGAATGCCTTTTATTTCGTATTTAGTCGATTTTTACTCTATCATTTTATAAACGATTGGCATCACCAGAGAATAAGGGGGGTGAACATGGGCGATAATTGAGGGGGTGGTGTCGTTAGACAAAAAACGAAAAAAAAAACATTAATTTTTTTTCTCAAAATTTTCGATAGAGGCTAAGAAAAAAATAGAGTGAAAAAAGAATGAAGGAAACGTATATTATATGTATTTCATTTTAAAATTTAAAGGACATTTATATCACGTAGAGCACAACATTAACACGCAGACACACAGACACATAGACAAACGCATACACATATATATATGTATATAAGAAAATAGAGTTGGTAATTCATAGTTCGCCGTCTAAACAGCGAAATCGTACTGTACGTCGATGATTATAATGCTCCCTATCTTAGACTGAGCATATTGGGAAGTGATATACAAATTACGATTAGCGTATTAAGCGATGCTCTTTGTGTAAACAAATTGAGCTTAGGTATTTGGGCAATGTCAAAACATTGTTAATTCACTGTCCGCATAGCAGAAGTCGAATAGCGCAATGGTTACCAGCTGCGACTGTAATTTTGGCGGTCGGGTTTCGATCCTGGCTTGAGGTAGGTGCTTGTCTAGCCGCACTGATGAGCTATGAAAATCGCGAAACAGTACTGTATGTGAATGGCTATATATATATATATATATATATATATATATATATATATATATATATATATATATATGTATATATATACATATATGAAATTTATTTATACAAACATTGATGGCTACATATATGCATACATGTTTCTGTAATCACCCGCGTTGGGGGATTACGTCTTCAGGCTAAGAATTATCGTCGAGAACTGATATTTAAAACAAAAACATTGATATATGATATAGTGTTCTTTTTCTTTCTTTTTATCTTTCTTTCTTCGCTGGAAGTCACAGTGCGATATCCCTCTATTCAATAAATATCATCTATCCATCTAAACGTGGACGGTAGTTGAGCGGTGGTGTTGTAAGGAAAAGAAGGAATTTTAAAGGAGGATTTTAAATTTCTTTCTGAATCTTTGATAAACAGTAAAGAAAAATCAACTAAAAGAGAAAGAGAAAAAGACGAAGATAGGAAAAGAGACATTGTCGTAGTTATATGATACACGGCATAATCACGTTGACATACTGATTTCCGTCAGATCACTGAAGTTAAGAGCATTCAGTCTTCTCCATACTAAAATAGGTGACCATTTTGGAATTCCAATTTATGTGTTCTCTGATTATCTGGATATTGTTTCCAGTCATTCATGGTCCTCTCCTTGTCACTGGACCCAAGCATTGCCGATTTAGGAGAGGTGTGGTTAGAGATTGCGTAACCCTTGTCTGAAAATTACCCAATCTCTTGAGACTGATCAGAAGCATCGTTACGTGTTAACACGAATCCGATGCTGCGTACTAAAGACAAGGAAACAAAGGACAGAAATTCGACAATGCTTTTATTTTTAGTTGAAAGGAACAAGCAATTATTATCGGTCGTTTCATCATCAAAACACTGACACGTAATTTTCCAAGCCAACAATATTATCGCATTCCTGCTTTTTCTCTCGGAGTCAATTAACAGTTTCTCAGTACGAAGCTACAATCAGATGCAGTGTCTTCAGTTCTCCCCATGGCACATAGTCGCCATTAATTTTTATTAAAATTGCATCTTGTTTTAAAAGTTCCTATCGCACCGACACGTGCTTAAAAGTCTGTCGCCGTGTGTTTACAAGTCGCTGTCGCTGTCACGTGCTTTTTTCTCTCTGCCTTTTCACCTCCCTCTGTGATGTTACCACGCGCCACGGTTTGGTTATTTGCATACATCAAATGTCGCTCCTATTACATAGGTGTTCGTTGCATATATATGTATGTTCGTAATTAAGAAGGACAATAGCAATGCAGAAAAGCTGAATGGTTTAAGAAAGTAGGAACAAAAACAAAGTTATGAATAATAGGGATTCTGTATCTATATAGCTTGATGTGCGCGTATTTCAAGCAAAATAAATTTTCAACGTTATTAATAATGTTTGACTATTCATTTACTTATTTATATGATCGGTTATGTTTGAATTAATATTTTCATATAAATTATGAAGCTATATTTATTTTAAGATAATGCATTTTATATCTATTTATAAAAGATTTGAATAGTTTAGTCTGTAAAACAGGTTTTTGCTCGGATTTCCGATCCTGGAACCCCCTTTATTTGTTGGGAATTTATTTAATATTCATGCAATCGTTTCAATTTTAAAAGAAGTTAAATTATATGTTGACTAAAATTCTCATGGACGGAAAAATATACAGATACGACATATACATGGAGACTGAAAATGTCCTTCATATTATCTCTACCAAACGGAACTGACCGTGTGTGTGTGTGTGTGTGTGTGTGTGAGAGAGAGAGAGAGAGAGAGAGAGAGAATATTCTATGGACTCAAAACGGCTGGGTCGATCTTTTAGAACGTTGACATGATTGTACGTTAGTACTTTATGTGCCTGGCAGTGTTCCCAGATACGTTTTGTTATGCAGATAAAAAAAAAAGATTATTTCCTTTGGATAGATTTAGATAGATTTTGGATGCAGATTAAAAAATATTATTTCCTCAGTTCATCGAGTTTCAAAGAATGTATATATATATACTAGCAGTTCAACCCGGCTTTGCTTGAGCCCTATATACTCTTCATCACTTTATGTGCACACACACACACACACACACACACACATATATATATATATATATATATATATATATATATATATATATATATATATATATATATATATATAAAGAAATTTAACTCAAGTCCAGGTAACATACACCTAAAATTTCAAGTATTTAAACCCAAAATTTGCGGAGGAGTTTAGTAGAGTCTGACAAGTTCTACTCTTTCAACTTTGACATGTTGGCAGCAAAATTTTCGCCAGACTAAAATGCCTGCTGCATATCTAAATACTCTTTATGTAAAATTTCAAATTAGTAGACCCCAAATTGGCTGAATTGACTAGAGATCGCAAACGTAAAATCTTTTGAAATTTGATCCCTTGGCAGAAAAATGTTCGGCTCCAAACCAATTAAAATACTGTCCCTATGTCTAATTATACTTTAGTAAAATTTCAAATGTTTAGACCAAAAATTGGCTGAGTAATTTGATAGAGACCGCAGAGGTCAATTTTTTTTTTGTTACTTTGACTCCAGTTTTGACCCCTTAACATTTATTGTTTTGGGCTCAAAGCAATTTGTCCGGGTGTTTGGAGGTGTGTGTTGAGCAAAAAAACAAAAAAACAAACAGTGGTAGTAGGAAGGAAGGCTCGATCCCGTACTGTGAAGGAGGAAAAAATGGGAAAAACATGGCGTCTTATTATTTCCTCAGTCCATCGAGTTTCAAAGAATGTATATATATACTAGCAGTTCAACCCGGCTTTGCTTGGGCCCTATATATTGTTCATAACTTTATGTGCATATATATATATATATATATATATATATATATATATATATATATATATATATATATATATGTGTATATATATATTAAGAAAGTTTAACTCATGTCCAGATAACATACATCTAAAATTTCAAGTATTTAAACCCAAAATTGGCGGAGGAGTTTAGTACAGAAAAGTTCTACTCTTTCAACTTTGACATGTTGGCAGCAATATTTTCGCCCGAAACCTGACTAAAATGCCCGCTGCATATCTGAATACCCTTTATGTAAAATTTCAAATTAGTAGACACAAAATTGGCTGAATTGGCTAGAGATCGCAAACGTAAAATCTTTTGAAATTTGATCCATTGGCAGAAAAATGTTCGGCTTCAAACAAATTAAAATACTTGCCCTATATCTGATTATACTTTAGTAAAATTTCAAATGTTTAGACCAAACATTGGCTGATTAATTTGATAGAGACCGATGAGGTCATTTTTTTTTTTACTTTGACCCCAGTTTTGACCCCCTTAACATTTATTGTTTTGGGCTCAAATCGATTTGCCCGGGTGTTTGAAGGTTTGTGTTGAGCAAAAAAAAAAGTGGTAGTAGGAAGGAAGGCTCGAACCCGTACCGTGAAGGAGGAAAAAAATGGGGAAAACATGACGTCTTTGCTGTTACGACCACCACCAATCCGGAAGTGACGTAGGTTTAAATTAGGCTAGACAATCGAAAAGAAGGGATGTCTTTCGAAAATATTGGCGAAAAAAGCGACCTCTCCCTGTAGAAAAGTACCCAGTTTACGGTGTAGAAATTAATATTTTTAGCCAATTTTTCGGTATTTGTCGTCTGAAAGGTCGAGCATCAAAACGATACTGATCTTGTGAAAATCCGTTGCCTGTATCGGAACTTTTAGACCGACCTGCAAACATACATATATTTATATATTGGTAGCTGAAATTTTCGACCCAAACCGATTAAAAAGCTTGCTCTATCTCTGAATACCCTTTATGTAAAATTTCAAATGTTTAGACCAGAAATTTTCTGAGCAATTTGGTAGAGACCGCATACGTCAAATTTTTAATTGACTTAGACCCCTATTATGAACACTTAATATTTATTATTTTGGGCTCAAATCAAGTTATTAAGTTAGATTCATATCCAAGGAACCTATATGTAAAATTTCAAGTATTTATTGGGAAAATTGGCTGAGGAGTTTGGTAGAGTTCTCAAAGGTAAAATGTCTGGCCGAAAACGAGTTACAAAGATTTTCCCAAATCTCAATACTTTGTATATCAAATTTCGAGTCTGTAGACTGAAAATTGACACAGTTATTATGTAGGGAAATGTACACAGACAGGCAGTCCGACAGACACTTTCACTTATATAGATATATGGATAGAATATTTGGGAATCTTTGAAAGGATACATAAATATTTATTATATTTACAGTACAACCCTAACCACATAAAAATGCTCAATCTTCGAGATTGAGTATCGGTATATGAAAAAGTTAAACTTTTGCAAATTAAAATTTACCATATTTATTATTCGAAAAAAGGGATTGTTTCCTAATTTCATGGAGTTTCTAGGAGTGGCACCTATCCACTGAGAACAAACAGCAAATAAATATTATGAAAGATTTTGACCATAAATAGATTTTTTTATTTTTGATGATATCTTTCTGTAATTTTAACACAATCCGACTAGAACATTGAGAGTTTTTTTTAATGATAAATTCAAACAATCTTTATTTATAAAAGATAATGTCTTTTATATGTTGCCCATTTTCAACTTCGCATATTTGTGCTCTTTCCAAAGCATTATTCATGACAAATTTCAGAATTTCTAGATTGCGATTTAACTCCCTTATTTCGTTTGTAATGTTTTCCTCCGATTCTTGAAGGGTTTAAGGTGTCCAAAAGTGACAAAGCAGTGTTAGATAGCTGGTCAGAGTGTATATGTACTGTATGTATATATAACCTGTATATAACGCGTGTCTAAACGAGTCTCTATTTACTGTGTTCATGTACATCGTGTGATCGTCTCTTGTTATGCATATATTATAAACAATCTAATTTTGTGTATGTGTGCGTGTTCGCATATAATCACAATAAAAGGACGGATACAATTTTATGGGATACACATTCGAAAATAGGGAAACATACCTTCTATCTGGTTGATCTTGCGTTGACGGATCCTTGGGAAAAAAACTGCAATACGAAGATTCTTAGAACAGAAGACTTGCTTGTATTTACAGATTTATTGTCTGATGCTTCCTCATTTAAAAACATGACGCTGCTGTTCAGTTCTACATCTTAATTATTGGAGCCATTATGATTCGTTGACCGTATCTCTCAACCGATTGCCAACTCCTCGTTACAAAAGGACTTAATTAACTTCCTACGTGTAAATCTAAAATTCATAACGTCATCACTCACATAAGCAAAGAATCAAAACTCATCGTCTATTGGTTTCCCAAAAATCTATTTGTTATTCCTAAACTGCCTAATAACATTCTTAGTGAAGGCTTTACTATCAGAATTATATTTCATCCATCAAGTTACATTCCTCAAAACTATTTAATGTAAATATTCTTATTTGTTTAAAGCATAAATTCTCGCATCGATTACATTTTTCTATCTAAAAACAATAATCATCATAATCAATTATCACCAAGACGAACCGGTATTTTCCGGGGAGCTAACAGTTGTATCCGGATCCCTTTCTGATACCTTACTTTCTGAAAAAGTAAATGTCTACTTTAAACCAAAATTTAAACGAGAAGACTGATGCAAACGAATCATTGTAGACGACTATTAAAGACAGTTCATTGTTATTACAAATTATTCTAGCTGGGGTACTATTGCAAAAAAATTCACTTTGGGTAATGATTGAAAACAATTCACTGTTTATGTTTCGGAATTTTAAGATAAGGATGAATAATTTATATTATTTGGGTAATACGAATTCTTAATCTCATGTTGGTTGTTATTTTGACAATGTTTTGGCCGATGTAATCCATGAGTTTCTTCAGATGTAATTTTTGAACTTGGTATTGTTTCGGAATTTTTTAGAGAAATATTTATAATTTCTATTGTTTGTCTTATTGCAACTACTATTCTCATCCAGAATGTTATTCTCACAACCTTTCAGTCGATATAATATCCGACCATATTCAGTTGTGTCTTATTTAACTTGGAAATCTTTATGTCGAAATCGAGAATCTATGGTTTAAATAAACGGTTCCATCCAAAATTCCATAGAGCTTCGGCATAAAGATTTTGCAGTTCGACAAAATGCACCTTAAGAAGGTCAGAAGTTACATTGTCCGAAACATTGAGGTGCGGAGGGGAAACTTAACCAAGATGAGAACAGTAGTTTGAATATCTCATTCACTGTTTATGACGATTTTAATCCTTAGTATACACTGCCATTTATTTCATTTCAAGAATCCCTCTGTATTAAAATAATAATAATAATAATAATAATAATAATAATAATAATAATAATAATAATACATCTCTATGATTTACGCACCCATGACGAAACGAAAGTATCACATTCCAAAAATCACGTAAGTTGATCAAGTAGTTTACTTTTATAAAGAAAATCATTTTAAAGTGATTAATGAGAATTCGTAAGCATTGCAACATAAAGCTAGTACGTATGAATTATTGTTGAGTTATCTTCCTTTCTTTTTGAGCTTTTTTTGTTAATGGCGGGTTAGACAGTTACTCCTTGTATGCTCGTAAAATTTTATTTTCTTATTTAAAAATAAAACTATTTGATCAATTTACGTGATTTTCGGAATATGATACTTTCGTTTTGTCACGGGTAGCACTACACACATTTTTCCTGGTGTCTTCAAGACTCATGTCAATAGGCATCTTTGTAATAATCATCTTTCGTGTTTATTAGCTTTTTACATAAAGTGGCGTCATGTTTTGTCTGTAGCAACAGGCAAAAGTCTTAGGCAGACGAAGATCACTCTCCATGTACTTTGGCATTTGGCAGATTTAAAGAAACTGCTATATGATGTTACTATGCTATTCGCAGGGCTTAGGTAATCAGTACTGACATGGTAACGAGATCTGTCATCAATTCTTATAAATCAAGTTAAGCACAAGGTCAGTGAAAATTCAGCTCCCAAAAAGGGCACTTTGATCTAGCAGCATAAACATCAGAGCTGGTACTGTTCACGATTCACGAAGGAGGATTTAATGCTTGGGATTTGTTTTTCTCTGATTTCAACAACGTCATGGTAAGACACAAGGTTGGTGTATAGTAGAGCATTTCGTTATTGGTCCCATGACAAAAGAAGGGTGGACCTGTAAATTCACCCTTGTCCGTTCGTCCGTTCGTCTGTTCGCACTTTTCTCAATAACTACGCCTTGGAATTTTTGGAAATTTTGCACAAACATTACACATGATATAGGTAAAAATGTAATTGAACGGATTTTCCGGGAAAACTCCGGTTGTCCCCCCCAGGGGTACATTTCGAGTTAAAGTGGCTAAAATTGACACTTTTGTGCTTACTTAGACAAAACTTATGCCTTGTATTTTTTATAAAACTTTCTGAATAGTTGTAACTAACTGATTTCTATATAATTTTGTTTGCCTAGACTTCGCGATAATTCTTGGAGCTATTTTAGGGCTAATGAAAACACTTCATTTTTGGGACTATTTTACAATATTTGTCAAAAAATGTTCTGTATATGTTTATTTATTAGCAGTTTTGCACGGTGCTGAACTCAAATTTAAACATGTTAAAGCCTTGGGGACTTTTGAGGCTTAATGGAGAGGAGGCAAATAATAGATTTAATCATTTCTTTTTTGCAAGGTGTAGAACTCAAATTTACATGTGTCAAGGCCTAAAACTGCACCGCTTGTTCATTTCACTAGGGTTGGAGTCTCCTGTTGACTTTTGGTGCTAAATGTGTATGGGCGTGCTGAACTTAGTCATTTTTTATGCCTCGTTCACTGTGCACTCACGGGGCATCAGGCACGCTTTACTTGTTTTTTTGGGTTTTTATAATATAGGGGGAATTCTGGACAAGAACTAACCTTTTTGCCATCATTAGGGGCAAATGGAACATAAAATGTATTTACATGTTTGAAGGTATCCAAATTAGTCGTACTTGTATTTTTCCTCGCGGTAGATAAGGTTAAGCACTTGAAACCAAAAAGCAAGCAACGGGTTGAAATCCAACAGATATATTTCAATCAAACATAGATTTCACTGAATGACACGCGTTAGAAATGATCGCCTGAATGAAACGGATATGGAAACTGTATCATGTTTCTTTTCCTCCTATTTGATTTCAAGGTCAGTGAAGATGTTCATCCGAAGTTATTTGATTATTGAATTGCCAGATCAGAAATCAGAGACGATGTCAAATTTGGTATTTAGCCCCCTTCCCTCATCCTGGCAAAACAAAACGGAAAGCAGAAAAATAATCAATACTTCTTTGTAGCTATTTGTGACAAAAAAGAAAGAACAACGAGAAAGAAAGACAGAGACGATTACTATTGACAGCGCCATTTTGCTGCTGTTTTTTGTTTGTTTATTTGTTTGTTCAGCATCATTCATAATGGTGTGTTAGCAGTCGTTTTCCCGAAGTTAAAATTTTTATAAAATGGTATCGAGTACTTACGGTCGAGGCGACGTGAAGGTTGCCAACATCCTCATGTAAAAGTGTTTCAGTTGAACTATCTGGATTCGGACTTGGCACAACTAGGTTGCCATTCCATATTGTTAACCACTAAGTCACCGTCACGTCCCTGATCCTGCTGTTATGCAGGTTAACATTACGAACGACATGATATAGGCAACCATTGCAAATAACTTAACATAGGTGACTATTGGAAACAAAGTGGTAAAGGCCAATATCGCCAACAACGATTTGCTATGGATGACTTGTGCAAAGGACGTAATATGGGAGACTATTGTAAATGAATGAATTGGTGACTACTGCCAACGAAACAATATATGCGACTTGTGTAACGAACTTGTACAGATGACCGCTGCAGACGACTAAGTATGGGAAAATATTGCAAACGACTTGATACAGACGACTATTGAAAATCACGGTACAGCTGACTACTGCAAACGACTTGGTATAGGTGACTTGCATACGACTTGGTACAGCTGACTATTGCAAACGACTTGGTATAGGTGACTTGCATACGACTTGGTACAGCATACTATTGCAAACGACTTAGTATAGGTGACTTGCATACGACTTGGTACAGCTGACTATTGCAAAAGACTTGGTATAGGTGACTTGCATACGACTTGGTACAGCTGACTATTGCAAACAACTTTATAAAGCTGATTATTACAAACGAGTGGATACGGTTGACTATTGCTAATGACTTTGTATATGCGACGATTATAACAAACATTGTAAGCACAACTATTGCAAACAACTTGATACAGTCGGTTATTCCCAACAAGTTCGTACAGACGAATATTGGCAACGACCTGGAAATCGCATTTTGTTGCTACTATTACGTTTTGAAATGTTATGAGCACCATTCATAATTTTGTATGGATCAGATGAGTATTATTGACATTTGTTTTCGTGATATCTTTCTAGTTAGAATTCTTTCTAGAAAGACATAACAACTTATGACTGAAACCACGTAAATGTTGCCAATGTCATAAGGGAAAGTGTTTTTGTGGAATAAAATTGATTCGAACTTTGTCGTTAACTACTTAGACACCGTAATCGTGTTGTGTACGTAAGTATTGTTAATGACTTGCTACGATTGGGAGTGATTAAAGTAAGTTCAAGAAACTTTTGCCATTACTAACCAGTATCGCGCTATCTTATATCCACCAAGATAAGAGTCTATCAGGCATATGTATGCAGTATAATGATGTATGGAAGCGAAACCTGGTCAATGATTGTTGACGACATGCGTTGCATGGAACAAAACGTATACTTATGCAGACGAGGGACAGTGTTATCGTGGAAATCATTAAACAAACTGCTGGAATGTACCAAGATGCTTAACGTATAGTTTGCTTATTTTTTTACAGCATCTTTTCTTTATTAAATTAACGGTCTACTCGGAAGAACACGAACGCTATTCTGCATACGTACCGACAAATGATATGAGAATGATACGATAGGTGTACAAGTTTTAAAATGGTCAGATTTGATGAGCCCGGAGAAAGATTTAATTTGAACAAAGAGAGATGTCTGCAGAAAACATTTTGACAGGCTTCAATATAGACAACGTAACCTAGTGGGAGATGCCCTTTTTTTTCTTTCCGGCAACCTCTTTCGCACAGAAGAGACGTAGCGCGCCTGTCTCTGCTTTATCGTAATTTTAATGGCAAGTGCTCGTCCGAACTCTAATCTATGGTCCCCCCCTGGCCTTACTTTAACGAAAAACATTTATTTAGCTGAAACCAATATAATTATTTCCTCAGCTCTTAATCTGTACCTAAACCTAAACGTGGTCACGTTTAACTTGAAGACAACCATATTGTGATCAGTTGGAGAGCAGGAAAACGGAACTGAGCTCCGCGAGCATGCAGTTCTAAGAAAGAAGCTTTGTCCATGGAATCCACGTTTAGGTTTAGGCACAGATTAAGAGCTGAGGAAATAATTATATTGGTTTCAGCTAAATAAATGTTTTTCGTGAAAGTAAGGCCAGGGGGTGACCAAAGATTATCTGTCCATCTTATTATATTACCGACAACTATTCATTATCAAAGATGGAAAGATATTTTAATTAATAGAATCTTAATCAGATTACATTCCACAACCAGAAATGCACAAGAAAATGACTTAACAAAAAACAACAAAAAAAAAGAAGAAAAGATACCAATTTCCAAAACATGTACGAAACGTCCAACCCTCTCCTTGTCCGACCCAATCAAAATTCCAAAAGATCTTTTATTAAAAGCAATTGAATTAGACATCTTATGGACCATTTTTTTAATTGCAGAGTCAACAGTAAAAAATAAATTATCTATAAGATTTCCAGTCTACAGTGTACATAAGTATTAAGAAGTTGACATTATGTTTCTGAGTCTTTTAGATAAGGATTAATTATTCTTTCTATTTGGCTTGTCTGAACTACTGTACTTATCTTGAGTGTTGTTCGTTCTTGCGAGAATCTGTGACGTAGTGGATAAATTACTTGGTACAATTCAGTTAAAGTTGTTACTCCAACGTGAACAAGTTCTTGATAAGCCGTTCTCCTTTAGTAATCCAATTTACCAAATTTATCCTACTAACGATTACTACGATATTTTCTCAGTGACTGCTGCACCGAGGCCACCGAGAGGAAGAAGGCCTATTAACTGAAAAAAGCCTGCAGGCCATATAGGTAAGATTTGCCAGACTGTCAGTACTATATGAGGGCTATTTGAAAAAGAACAATAAAGCATTTTTAAAAAGAAAAAGGAACACAGTTCGATTAATACTGAAACTGAACTTTATCCAATATAAAATATAAATATTATCTATGTAAAAGTAAGTCATTTTTAAGCAATATACAATTTAATACTGATAAAACTGAATTATGAATTTAGGAAACAAACAATTACAAAACATATTAAACACCAACGATTAATAATTTTAAAAAGTGAAAACAAACGATGAATAATTTTAAGAATGAAAACGAACGATAAAATTTAAAAAAAAAAATGAAATCAAACAAATAATTTAACTACAAACAAAAAATAAAAGTCACCAATGCAGAAATATTTTTTAATTTAATTTTGAGAAAAATCACATGGGTTGGATTTATTTGTATCTTTAGAGATGAGGATTGATAAATGCGATATTTGTTTTCATTCTAATATACTTGACACCACTTTTGTTTGGAAGTAAAGAAAACCGTAAGGTAAAACACAGTTGGAACATTAGAAGTTTATCTTGTCTTTTGGTAACATTCAGCTTCGGCACAGGATCACAGTGTAGTATCTGTTCTGATGCTGCACTTCATTTGTTCTGTCCTCGGTCAGTGAAGGAGAAACCCTTCATGACTGAGACAAGGTCACGGCTGTACACCCTTTAACCCTTATCTTCGAGTTGCATCTGGGCCTTGATAAGTGGTAACGCCTTTGTACAAAAATGATCTGGAGGATAAACGTTCAATCCTCAGTGCGAGCGACACTCAAAATGCAGTTGCAAATTACTTAGGACTTTCTACCCAATCATGGCTGACGGAACAAGAGCATGCTACCCTATAGTTTAAATAAATGGTCTTGTTCGAAATTGTATACAGATTCCTGAGTTTGATAGAAAAGTTCCCGAATTTGACGAGATACATCTGAAGACGGTTCGAGGTTTCATCGACGGTCACATGCGAATAACACTGAAAATAAGAATAGTAGTCCGAATAATTCAAATAATTTGTGGCAGTTCACAATTACAGAAAACTGAAATATTGAAGAAACAGAAAATTATTTTATAATAAGAGGAATGGTATGTCAGTTTGTATATATCTCTGCGCTATAAATATTAAAACGTTGCATTATATATTGGTCTGGACGGAATTTGATGCATGAAAACGGAAGAATTTCGTTACGGGGCGAAACGAACACACTTGTAAAATGTGATTTTAAAGAACTTAACAATTACAGAAACAAATCCCGAAGAAACTAAAGTGTCTTTTATCATAAGAGGTGTGGTTTGCTTGTATGTATTAATGTATGCATGTTCGCATTATAACTACAGTAGAAACTACGTAATCTATTAAAGTGATATAGTAAAACCATTGCACTATGAGCGCAAAGACTTCCCCTAATTATGATTTAATGTATAAATATTCTTTATGGATATTGCTCCAAGCAAGGTGTAAAGCAACTTGATGTAAGGAGCTAACTAGAACAAAAGATAGTTATCGCAAGAGTCTTGCAAAAGGAATAGTCATCCACATAATCCTGACACTCCATACTATTTAACAGGCACTCCACTACTGTTTAAATATTATTATAATCCTAGGATGTTGATAATGCTTGTCTAATGTCTTATGGCGTTGATAAAATTTGACTAATATTTTAGCATGTTGAAATATTCGTCTAATATCTAACGACTATGATGATATCTGTCGGATATCTTCGTACATTTATAATATTTGTCTAATATCTTAGGACGTTGATAATATTTGTCTAATATTTTAAGATGCCGATAATATTTTCCTAATATCTTACGATGTTTTTAATATTGTCTAACATCGTAGGACGTAAATAATAATTGACTAATATCTAAGGACATTGATAATATTTGTCTAATATCTTAGGACATTGGTAATATTTGTCTAACATCTTAGGACATTGATAATATCTGTCTAGTATCTTAGGGTGTTGATAATATATGCCAAGTATCTTAAGACGTTGATAATACTTGTCTAATGTTTAAGGAGGTTGATAACATTTTTTTCATATCTTAGGACATTGATAATCCTTGTCCAATGTCTTATGACGTTTATAATACTTGTTTAATATCCTTAGACGTTGATAATACGTTTTAATATTTTAGGACGTTGATAATACGTGTTTAATGTCTTTGGATGTTGATAATATTTATCTAATGTCTTAGGACGTTGATAATACTTGTATAATGTCTTAGAACGTTAATAATACTTGTTTAATATCTTCGAAAGTTGATAATATTTGTCTAATATGGTAGGACGTTGAAAATACCTATCTTAGGCCGTTGATAATACCTGTTTTATATCTTAGTATATTTTTAATCTTAGGATATTGATATAATTTGTCGAACATCTTAGGACATATATATTACTTAGGACGTATATAAAATTTGTCTAATATTTTAGGACGTATATACTACTTGTTTAATATCTTAGGGCGTTGATAATACATATTTAATATCTTAGCACGATGAGTATATTTGTTTAATATCGTAGGACATTGATAATACTTGTTTAATATCTTTGGACGTTGATAATATTTGTCTAATATCTTAGAACGTTGATAATATATTTGTCTAATATCTTATTATCTATCTATTTTTATCTAATATATTATTATTATTGTTATTATTATTATTATTATTATTATTATTATCTAATATATTATTATATATAGGACGTTGATAATAAATTTGTCTAATATCTTATCTATCTATTATTATTATCTAATATATTATTATCGTTGATAATAAATTTGTCTAATATCTTAGGACGTTGATAATACTTGCTTAACATCGTTAATAATATTTGTTTAATATCTTAGGACGTTGATGATACTTGTTTAATATCTTTGGACGTTGATAATAATAGTTGTCTAATATCTTAGGACGTTGATAATACTTGCTTAATATCTTAGGGCGTTAATAATATTTGCCTAGTATCCTAGTAATAATAATATTTGCCTAGTGTAATATCTTTGGACGTTAATAATATTTGTCTAATATGTTAGCACGTTGGTAATATCTGTTTAATATCTTAGGATGTTGATATACTTGTTTCATAACTACTTAGAAAACTTATTTCTGTTAGTGATGTTCTCTTCACGACTGCGGTTGTTACATTTTGTGACGCATTTTTATTAAGCAACCATGTCGCTGATTGGTCTTTACAGAGATAGCCATGTAGCTGATTACACTTTTAGAGATAAGTCTCCATGCCCTTCTCCTCCAAAAAGGATTGTTACATTTATATCGTGGAATCCGCATTGGTGCTGGACATCCAGAAGGAAATATAACAAATACATTTTTTTTATCAATATACTTTTTCGATTATCTCTTTTTGTTTTAGTTTTGTGAAGTTGACTTTTAACGGCCCCAAATTTTGTTTCAAGTAAAGCACGCCTTTCATTAACCATAACAAAACTTTAAGACTTGGTTGGCAATTAAACTTTCACATAAATCTAGGTGGACTCCTCTCCCTAAAAAAACTATTGCATTAACTTTTGTTTGTATTTTTTATTTTAGTTTGGGGAAATTGACTCTTGAGAGTTCCATGTCTTTATTTTAAGTAAAAACAATATTACATCTAACACTAACCTTAGGAATGAGCTGGCAATTAAACGTCCCTTTTCCTACAAAATGCTTTATATTAACGTCGTGGGATCTGCGCCGGAGCCGGACAACTATATACAAAAAATAATTCAGAAGATTTCTAAGATGTCGTTCTATCTTCCTGGTTCTTTTTTACTTGTCGATAATGAAACGCGGAAACGTTTATAGATATGTTGTTCATTTATTTATTCCAGCCACATTATTTGATCACAGGAATAGAGAGAGAATATTTACTATTAGCTATTTTCTATAGTTACATCCTGGCACGTCCATTTGTTTTGTCATCTAAACAAATTCTCTTTCTACGTGCATTAGTATTTCGCTTTTTATCTGTTCCGATGTGTTAAAATTGAACACTTGATAACTAAAATTTATCTGTTGTCCTTCTCTAGAATATTTGTAGTGAATATGATGAAAAAAAAAATAATCACCTACATAAGATGACGTGCCAGCAAGTTTTGTGTTGTGACTGCGGAGGAAAAGGAGCAGTGACAATCTTAATCGAAGCTTGTAGATAGACATCTGGGACAAAAAAGTGAGACATGTCTGATTATGCAAATGCTTCGATTTGCTAAACCATTAATGGCAATTATGGCTCGACACAGGCAGGTATATATCGTCGTTAATTTTATGATAATCCCCTGCTCGGTTCTAGTTGTTTTCCGTTAAAATTCGTCCTCCGATAACCGACTTATTCTGAGGACAATGTTAGTTGATTGTTCTGGCCATTGAATGTGAGGCGTTTGACTATTTATTCGTGTAAGTTCAAGTCAGTTAAACTGTGTCTATATGTCCAGTTAAAATAAAAAAAAACACACACACAAAACAAACAGCCAAAACGTTGATATAGTCTTGTCCCTGGATGAATAATATCTAAATGTTAGAAAATAATATTTATTCTTTTACCCTAAATTTTCTGTAGTGGGCGTCGATTCTTCAGCAATTTGGTGTATCAAAAGGAAGTAACTGATTTTTTAAATCAAGTACTTACTTCCCTTATACCAACTCCTTCTTCAGGATAGAAGAGTTGTCCGTGTGTATGTGCTTGTGTATGCCCAACTAGAGAGAAATGGGCTGGACAGAGGATAAATAGGGTGAGAGGTTGGAAGAAAGAGGGGAACATTTTAGTGGAAAAAGACCACATGGCAGTCCATCTGAATTAAAATCGGTTGCTTCCTGTTGTTCTTGACATAAAAAAACACTAAGTTGTTTAAATGTCATGCGTAAATATCACACACATAGATAAGCAACAGGAGTAATTTTTCGTGCATTGTTGTACTTTCATTTGTCGTACACAAATAGTAAAACAACATGGTTCTATTGAAGAATTATTAAAGATTTATAATTTGGTGGTGAAAAAGGTTTTTTTTTATAGTTATATCTAGTCAATTTATTTCTGAAGTTTGCGATTCTTGATTTCCAAAATCTTCTCGGGCAGGGCCGGGCTACTTGTTCGCTAGTCTGTTATATTTTGTCTATTAAGTCACACAATTTAGTTGACAAATAGTTAAAAAGACGCATAGGCATGTGAGAACTGGTTATTGAATTATCTGCAGTTTTTGGCAAATTTTAATTAAAATTGATTCGTAATTAATATGAAATTATTCAAACACATCAAATGTGTCAAAAAATAGAAAAACGTTTTTTGAGAAAATGATTGTGCTTGACAAATGGTAAAAAATAAGCGTTAATAATAGATTTTTCATAAATTCAATCGTTGAAAGGGTTGACAGGATGAATGGCATATAAGTGATGAGGTGAGGACATATAGTTGTAGAGCAGGGTGTGTGGTCAGAAACAAAAATGTGGATAAATGACGAAAGGGTGCGGCGAGAGAAGGTCTGAGGGGGGGGGGCGAAGTACAATTAGAGTAAAGCTAAAGAGTTGGAATTGGAGGGAATCAAAAGAGCAAGGAAGAAAAGAGAAGAAAGGGGGACATAGAAAGAGAAATAAGAGAGTAGAAAAAGACGGAGAGATAAAGAGAAAGAGAGATAGAAATAGACAGAGGGATATGAAGAGAAAGAGAAAGATATACAAAAGACACGAAAGAACAAAAATAATAGGGAATGAAAAGAAAAGAAAGGAATAAAGAAAACTAGAGATATGGAGAAGTGAAGGAGAAAGAAGAAAAGAAAGAAAATAATAGGTAGTTATGAAAGGAAAAGAGAGAGAGAGAGAGAAAGAGATAAGGGAGAAAGAAAGAAAGAAAGAAAGAAAGACAGAGAGAGAGAAATAAAAGAAAAGAATAGAACGAAAAGAATAGGGAGAGAAAAGAAAAAAATGGTTGAATAAAAAGAGAGGGGGATGAAAGAACGAAGTATAAAGATACATACAGAAAGAGAGAAAGAGAGAGAGAGCGAGAGAGAGAGAGAGAGAGAGAGAGAGAGAGAGAGTTAGAAAAGAAGGAAGGATGTGATCAGAAAGAAGAGGTGGGGAAGTAATAAATGGGTAAGCTAAGAGAGAAGGTTGGGGGATGGGTAGAAAACAAAGTACAATTAGGGGGAAAGGATGAGGAAAGCAGAGAATTAGAGGGAACAAGCCAAGCATGCAAAGTCCCCCTTCACGAATGAAAAATTTACTTACACCATGACTAATGTTTGTGCAAAATTTAAAAAAAAATTCGAAGCGTGATTATTAAAAAAAAATGCGAACAAATGAACAGATGAAAAATTTGGGGTCAATTTTACAGCTATAATGCCGCCTTAGGGGAATCAGAATTATCTCGGGCCCTGGATATGACCTTAAACTATATCCGATGGTGAGGCCCCACCTTGCGGGCTTTGGGGAGTGTGGAGCCACCCTTTAATTACTATTGCCCCCTGGTCCACTCTGACCTGGAGTGGTAGTACCTGTAAGGGTCCCAACTATGGGTTAAATAGAAGCCAATTTGAAAAAAACAATAAAAAAAAAACAACAAATATATTCTATTAAAAACTTTTTCTTCAAAAATACTGGATTTTGTACTCTGTCAAGGCAGGATAGGCTGTTTTTAGCAGCTCTTGCCCAGATGTGGCAGCAGTACTCCATCCTTGGACGTACTTGGCTTTTATACAGATAAAGAATTGCATCAGTATTGAGATATCTTCTGGAGCAGTAGAAGGATCCCACCATTTTCCAGCGTCCTTGGCAACAGACCTGATGTACGTGTTTCATTTCAGATCAGGAGTAAAGGTCAAACCCAGAAGCTTGTCAAAACATGAAGCCTCCCCAAGACGAGAGCCATCCATTCAATTGATGCCAAATTGGGATCAGAGCGTTGATGATGTAAAGATAGAAGCTTGGTTTTGAATGCATTAAAAGTGACCAGCCACCTCTTCCCCCACTGTACCAAGCACTCAAAATCAGAGGGGAGAGAATTAGAGAGAACTTGTCATTTACGGCCTTTGATGTGTTGCCATAGATTGTCATGAAAGAAGCTTTATTAATGGAGTTTACGTTTAGGTTTAGGCACAGATAAAGAGTGGGGGGAATTATTGATAGTGTTTTCAGCTAGACGAGTAGTTTTTGTGAAAGTTTGGCGAGGGGGTACCATAGATTGAAGCTCAGTCTAACACTTTCCATGAAAATCACGATGAAGCAGAGACAAACTCGCAACATCTCTTCTGTGATATAGAGGTTGCAGCAAAGAGAAATGGACATCTCCTTCGAGGCTACGAAGTCTATTTTGAACTCTATTAAGGCAGGACAAGTCCTTTCTAACAGCTCCTGTCCAGATGTGGCAACAGTATTCCATCCTTGGACGTACCTGGCTCTTATATAGATAGAGAATTGCATCAGCAGTGAGATATCTACTGGATCGATAGAAAAATCCACCATTTTTCCAACGGCACTGGCAACATATTTGATGTACATGTTCCATTTAAGATCTGGAGTAATGGCCAAGCCTGGAAGCTTGTCAAAACATGAGGCCTTCCCAAGACGAGAGCCATTCATTTTAATTGATGCCAGATGGGGATCAGAACGTTAATGATGTAAAGATAGAAGCTTGATAAAAAAAACAAAGTGAATGACAGAGATAGAAAAAAAGATGAGAAAGAGTAGGGATCTAGAATGATGAATGGGTGGCATAGGGGAAAAGATGTGAGGAAGAAGGAGGAAACGAAGTACGGTTAGGAGAAATGGGGGAAAAAGTAGAAAATTAGAAGGAATAAAGAGGGAGCAAGAGAAAGAGAGAAAAGAAAGACTATGGAAGTAGAAAGGAAAACAAAAATAAGAGAAAAAGAAATAGAAATAGAGAAATAGCGGTGAGAAATGAAGGGGAAAGGTGGGGCTAAGGTGATGAAATAGAAGAACAAAAGGGGACCAGAGACAGAGACAGAGAGAAAAAGAGATGGACAAAGAGGTATGAAGAGAAACAGAGGAATAAAGACAGAAGAAAGTAAAGAAGCAAAATCCCACCTCTTTAATGTTGAGATCAAAAGATACTAAAAAGTCTTTTACTTTAAAAGGTCCTTCCTTCGGAGTTTTTTTTATTTTCTTACATAGGCATCACCACTTATCAAGGCCAAGCCGCCATTCGAGGATAAGATTTAAAGCGTGTACAATATTAATTGGACAATATAGTAATCGTTAATAATGGAAATTCGGTAATTTTGTAAAAAGTGGAACGGCTCATCAGGAACTTGTTTACGTTAGACTTGAAGGAAACCATATTGTAGTCAGCTGGAAAGCAGGAAAACGGAAGACAATTCCACAGACGTGCAGTTCTAAGAAAGAAGCTTTGTTCATGGAATCTACATTTAGATTTAGACACTGATAACGAGTGGGGGGTATTGATAGTGTTTTCAGCTAGACGAGTGTTTCTTGTGAAAGTTTGGCGAAGGGGGGGACCATAGACTGAAGCTCAGTCGAACACTTTCCATGAAAATAGCGATACAGTAGAGACAAACTCGCAACATCTCTTCTGTGAGATAGTGGTTGCAGGGAAGAGAAAATGATATCTACTATGAGGCTACGAAGTCTATTTTGAAATCTATCAAGGCAGGACAAATTCTTTTCTAGCAGCTCCTGCCCAGATGTGGCAACAGTATTCCATCCTTGGACGTACCTGAAAAAGTTCTAGACTTTATAATTTCCTACTTGTTTCTCCCTTCTCTGGCAGTACTAACCCGCTGAAATTTAAATGTAATGTGAACAGTCTTCTCGCTTTTCCATTCCTCACAATCTCTTATTAGACACTATCTCAGATAGTAACTCCTTATGTTCCAAGTTGCAATAGGCTTTCTTTGGGCGAAAAAAAGGAAAAAAAGAATATAGAAAATTAATAAGAACAATACAGAGAAAATAACAAAAGAAAATAATAAAGAAAAATAAAGAAATGGATATTGAGAGAAAAGTAAAATAATAGATTTTTATTTTAGTTTTAATACACCACTTATCAAATCCGGAAGGCCACTCAAGGATATGGGTTAATAAGTGTTAGTCCGTTGGTGAGACACCTCAGGGATGATTAGAAATGGTGGCATTTGGATAGGGCCTAGTTATTTCAGAGGAAAAATCTTATTTACATAGTTATTTCAGAGGACAAAACCTTATTTACATAGAACTTGAAAAGGACCAACTTATAGTCAGCCAGGAAGCAGCTCCCGGGTATCTTGTTTCAGAAACGGATAGTCCTAAGAAAAGAAAACTCTGCTCATGGACTTTATGTTTAAGGTTTAGGCATAGGTCGTGAGTAAGGGAAATTGTTGACAGTTGTTGTAGCTTAACGGGTATTTGTTATAAACGTTTTATAAGAGGGAACCATGGATCGAAGCTCAGTTGGGCACCTGCCGTGAAAGTAAAATGATAGAGTAGAGATGGACATGCAACATCTCTTTTGTGAGGAAGAGGTAGTAAACAGGTGAAAAGTCGCCGTTCATTTAATTCCGCTCTGTCAAGGCAGGAGAAAGTACGCTTATGAGCACTTCCCCAGATGTGGCAGCAGTATACTATCCTGCGGTGTGCTTGACTCTTGTACAGATAAACACTTGTGTAGGACATGAGATACTTTCTGGAGCGGTAGAATGATGCCACGGTAGAAACAAAATGAGAGAGAAAGAGTGAGATAAAAATAAAAGTACAGGGGAGGGGAAACTAAAAGAAACTGTCACCTTAGAAAAGACATGATTCCATTTCCGTTTGAGGAAAACGGGGTTTCTTTTTTTGTTGCAGATCATCTACTAGTTGGCCAGTTGTGTACAAATCCCAAAAGTGATAGGAGCCTTTTATCATGTCTGAAAGTGACACAGTGTTCAATAAGCGAGATTGAAGATGCACTGCTGTACAACCCATGCTCTCTACCGATCCAAATTATGACAATAGGACCATTGTCAGCATCCTCAAAATGCATCGCTGGATTGTCACGAATAACAGGAATGTGGCCAGAGTGATGAAAACAAAGTTTCCTGCAAAGGTTACGGTCTTTGGTGTGGTTTCAAGCGAGGGCCACATCATGTCACCTCACATCTTCGAGTTGAGCTTGAAAGTCAACACAAAAGTGTACCTGGATATACTGAAGAGTGTGGTGATCCCTTTCTGCAATCAGGTGGCCGCTGGCAGACCCTGGGTGTGGCAGCAGAACTCGGTACCGGCATACAAGTCCGAAGAAACCCAGATTTGGCTTCAGAAGGAGTGCTACGACTTTTTACCCTCCTCGAAATGGCCCCCTCCTTCCCTGACTTGAACGGCTGGACTACTTCGTTTGGTCATACGTTGAGAACATCACCTCCCACAACACCAAAGCCAGCTCGATCACCGCTATCTACTGAGTATTCGTTGATCTCCCACCGATGCTTGTGGAAAAAGCATGCTCCCAGTCCTGGACTTGTATCGAGGCGGTGATTGAAAAGATATCAGTTCCACTACATAATCAAGTTACCGGAATTGACTTTTTCAATAAAAACTTTAAAATAAAGTTGCAGTATTGTTTTTTTAGGACGACACTTTTATCGTTCCACCCCGTAGGAAGGAAATCATATATTAACTCCATTGCTCTGTCCGTTTTCTCTTATCACTTGAAAAAATTATCTCACACTTTGCGGCTATTCTCTATTTCTACAAATCTACTATCAGGCAAAGTATGGAGTATTGTTTAGGGTTTTTGATAAAATACAGAAACGTATCTGTAAATTGACCGGCCCACTTTTTCTTCTTCACTGCAATTTCTCTCTCACAGACTTGATGCTGATAGTCTTAGTCTTTTTTATAAGTATTATTATGGCATATATTCTTCAGAATTATCTCTTTGCCTGCTTCCATTTGTTCCAGCTCGTTGGCCTAGTGGTTTCCACCAATTCGCTGTTTTAAATACCTCATTGTAATACAACTTCTTATTCAAATAGCTTCTTTCCAAAAACTGCAAAGTTGTGGAACTCTTTTGCTGATGGCTGTTTTTCTTCAACCTATAGCCTGGATCTTTTCAGGACTAAGGTCAATAGTATTTGCGATAATCAGCTTTCGTTTTTGTTAGCTCCTTACATCAAGTGGATTCATACCTTGTCTCAAGCGATTACCATAAAGAAAAATACAGCCAGAAGAAATCCAAAGATTGATGAGAATAAACGGGAATAAAGAGAGAGGAGAAGAAAAGAAAAAAAATAACGAAAATAAGAGACAAACGAAAGAAAAGGGATGAATGGAGAGAGAAAGAGAGGGTTGGAATAAGAATAGTGGCAGGAATTCAATGGCGCATCCCTGCTTCTGACGCATACCCGTGACACAGGTTACTTTCTTAGAGGCTCAAATCGTCAATATCTGCAACAGAGATATGAAAATTTTATGTCATGAATGCATAAGTCCAGTCATCATAACACTGCAATTTGCAATCCTTTTTAATCCATTTGGTTGAAATAAAAAAAAATAAGAAGCATTACTCGTATATATGTAACACGCCTCATATATATATATATATATATATATATATATATATATATATATATATATATATATATATAGTAACAGATGTATCCGGCGTTGTCCGGTATTACATGTATGGCCAAATTTCTGAAAAATAGGAAGCAAAAGAGAAAAAAAAAAACAGAAAGAAACTGAGACATGCGCATGCGAGTACTGTTTTCTAAATAGTTCACTTCTTGTAAGTAAATAAAAAAAAAAATCTAGCTGAGATCGGAATCAAAACCTAAAGATAGCGGGTCAAGTACGATAACCATTTTGCCAGCTGGACACGTTGTCACAATGTATTTTCGAAATTATTCTCTGAATATAGTGTGAACGATTCAAGCATGCACAATTGTGAAACAGTTGACAGACAGAAAAAAATCCGATTATCTGACCCAACTATCAAATTTTTAATTTTGACCTCTTAGCAGCGCTTTTTTACCGGATGAAAGCCGATTACAAATTTTTGCAAATGGCTAAACACTTTTATTACCAAATTTTAAGTGTGTAGATTTTTCTTTTTAAAAGTTGATCACCACTTATCAAGGCCCGGAAGCCACTCGGGGATAAGTGTTATTGCATGTACAGTACGTTAGTGTGGGGGTTTAATAAAAATGTCTACTAAAGGGGGCGGTTCATCAGGAATTTCTTTACGTTGGACAGGTTGTAGTCAGGTGGGAAGCAAGCAGACGGAACAGAGTTCCACAGGCGTGCATTTCTAAGAAAGAAGCTTTGTTCAAGGAATCTATGTTTTGATTTAGGCACAGATAAAGAGTGGGGAAAATTTTTGACAGTGGTTTCAGCTAGACTGGTATTTTTTGTAAAAGATTTGCGAGTGGGGGGGGGACTAGAGATTGGAGCTCAGAGGAGCACCTGCCATGAAAATAACGATAAAACGAAGATAGGCTCGCAACGTCTATTCTATGGGAGAGAGGTTGCAGGGAAGAGAAAAGGGCATCCCCCACTCAGCCACGAAGTCTATTTTGTACTCTGTCAAGGCAGGATAGGCTGTTTTAACAGCTCCTGCCAAGATATGGCAGCAGTATTTCATCCTTGGACGTACTTGGCTTTTATATAGATAGAGAATTGTATCAGTAGTGAGATATCTTCTTGAGCGGTAGAAGGATCCCACCATCTTTCCAGCCACCTTGGCAACAGACTTCATGTACGTGTTCCATTTCAGATCAGGAGTAAAGTCAAGCCCAGAAGCTTGTCAAAACATGGGGCTTCTCCTAGAAGAGAGCCATCCATTTCAATTAGTGACAGATTGGGACAGAGCATTGATGATGTAAAGATAGAAGCTTGGTTTTAGATACATTAAAGATAACCAGCCACCTCTTCCCCCACTGAATCACGTGATCGAGATCAGAGGAGAGAGAATCAGAGAGAATCAGAGAGAATTTTGTCATTTAAAGCCTTTGACGTATTGCCGTAGATGGTCGTGTCATCAGCATAGAGGTCAACGAATGATTTAAGTATGTGTTTAGGGAGATCACTGATGTAGATTACGAAGAGAGTTGGGCTCAGGATGGACCCCTGAGGGACTCCAGCATTAATATTGTGGGCCTCTGTTTTCTGACTATCAACCACTACTCTTATGAGCCTATCGGAGAGAAATGATTTAATAATTGAGAAAACATTACCAGTGATACCGTAGCTACGAATCTTGTGAAGATCAAACATTCGTTGAGTTTATAGGTTGAGAAGTTTCCTCACACACACACACACACACACACACACACACACACACACATTTTCACTTTTATGGATATATAAAAATGTTTATTTATACAACTATCGTATAATGAGTACTATAAACATGCTCTGTTTAGTCATCGAGCACTTTTTAATAAATATAAGAGTTGTTTCTAGCAAACCGAAAATATACAACTATATGTTTGTATTTGTTTTTGTTAGCGATACTTTTTTAATAAATTTAATTATTCATACAAAAGTGCATTTTACCTAAATGCGAGTTGGGAGTAATTTTCCCTTTGACTAATTTGGTACGCCCTAAATGGGAAGCGGCATATATATTATTTTAAAATATAACTATCCACTGATACGTGTTTTGTCGTCTACAATTGATCAGATTCAGCCAATCTGATAAGTCGTAGACGACGAAACACGTGTCAGTGGATAATTATATATATATATATATATATATATATATATATATACTCTTTATTTGTTTTTTACATAAGCAGTAATATATTGCTGCGCAGTCATTAGCATGTTTCAGTCAGCTGGCTACCAGTAACTAAAGATCTCTTCAGGCGATAGAACTTATACGGAAGCAAACTGAAGTGGTCTTTAGTTATATATATATATATATATATATATATATATATATATATATATATATATATTTGGTAAAACTGGTAATAAGTAAAAACCTGAAGAGAATGCTGAATACTATTGCAGAGTTAGTACGTGTTTTATTTTTTATTACCGTTTCCTAATACTAACCAACCATTTCTGTAAGGTCTAACGAGGCTGTTAGATCGTAAACACGGTCCAACATCTGAAACACATGTATATATGCATATATATATATATATATATATATATATATATATATATATATATATATTTATAGGGCTCCTTCAGTTTTTGACGGTCTATGGATTCCCACGAAGGGCAGCCTGCGCGTGAAATTTTTATGACTAGAGGTGCGCAATTTCCAACCACACCTCTCCTTAGTCGACATTATTTAATAACAGTGGGAAATAAAGGGTATATTCAGGAAGACTAGAAACAAATGCCGATATAAACAGAGAGCTCATGCAGCACCTTGAATGCCAAAATGGTCACCCATCTGGTACTAACCAGGCTCGACGTTGCATATCCGGTGATCTGACGAGAACCGGTGTCAGCGTGATTATGCAGTATATATATATATATATATATATATATATATATATATATATATATAGTTTTATATCAGTTGTTTTTTTTTATTTCCTAGATATACATCCACTGAAATCTATGTGTTTATCAAAATGTGCTCAATGAATAAAAACCGCATGTTCATATTATGCTCACTTATATAGTTGCGTAGTTTTGGACCATTAAATGATATTTTATCAGTTCCTTGTATGAGAATATCGTTGGACGGGGGAGACTTACTTGGTTAGAAAACCAGCACCCCTATCAACGATATCAAACGATAGGCACATCAACGGGTCGATATGTCGTCGGCTACAATCAACTGCATGGGTTTCGTCGTGTCGTCATTACAGGCAGGATTTTGTTCTCAGTGTTGATAACAAGAACCGTTGGGCTGAAATTGAACGTTTGTATAAAGATAGCAAACAAATGCATTTTTATAAAAATTTATAATTCATTTTACACTTAACACAGGATGGCGCACATTTAGTTAAGTGGTCGTCGAGCCACGTCCGTGCGTCACTCGTGTAAAGACCAAACTACTACATGTCTGCTTTCGACGGAGTCCAACGCCTCAACTGTTTTTAAAACAATACAATTATAATTCAATTCTCTCTTTCTTCAATTGAAAGAGTGAGAAAGGGAGTGAAAGAATGCGAGAAAGAAAGAGAATGAAAGACAGAAAAAGAGAGAAAGAGAGATATTCACACATAATTGGCGAATATTGTTTTATTTTTGTATGCCTCGATGACGAGTTCTTTTGGTTTGACCTTTCGAATTCTAGGATCTCAGATCGTTTTGACTTGGTTGAATATTATAAATAACTGTCGTTCTTGGCTCGAGTCATGCCTGATTGATATATTCTAACATTTTCAAAATCACACAGCACCTGTATGACACGCAGACATTTTCTCCACAAGTACAATGCTAGTTGTGCACAAGGTTAGAAGCCCTGTGATCTCCAAAATAGGAGCTACCTCATTGTGTCACACTTGTATCAAGTGGCTTCATGATTTGTCTCGAACAATTTTATATAAAAAGTAATCGGAGGTTACAGTGGCTTAAACCGTGTGAAAAGAACAACCAAGGTAAACGTAGTGATCGGAAACATCCAAACCAATTCAGATTTTAATTGCAATCATGCAGACACCCAAGTTCCATTATACAAGGATACTCGGAGTAACTAATCTGATTGAAAAATAAAAAGAGTTTAAAAAATCAGAGCCGTAAAAAAGTGATAAAATGTCGTTCAAAACCTCATAATTTTTAGATTTGTAGGAAATGAATATTTTTAAAACTGATATTGAACCAGGATAACGAAATATTACAATGACAGGCTCAAGTCAGCCTCGGGTCATAATTTATTTCCAAGATTTTGTCAGATTTTAAACATTTTAGATAGTTTTTTTTTTTTTATTCTTATTAATTTGAATATTCTGACATATATCTCACTTCTTTCAATGAATATTAAATATTTGATAAGTCGAAATTGAATTCCCAAGAATGTTTTAGTCCGTTCCTTTTAATCTAAAAGTAATTTCTTCCAATATAATCCGCCATTTTGAAAAAAAAATCTCTATAAAATACAAAGACTTATTCACTTCCTCTGCTTGTCAGAAATGAAGAATTGGAGACGCGTGTAGCAGGCATTAATAATAATGTAAGCATAATTGTTTTGCTTCCAATCTATTTGTCTATTAGCATTTTATTATAATCTATTATACTATTAGGTTGAGAACAAACTTTTTAATTTTGATTTCAAATGATGCATTTTCAAATATGTTTTCGGTATAATACCTTTACCTTATATATCATTTTAAAGAGCGTTCTAATCGTTTAATTTACAATTGTTTTACAACAATTATGTCTTCTTTTCAGAACGTTGAATACAAGATGGAGAAAAGCAAATTCGCACAATTTTCTTATTTCAATTCAAGCTAAACTGAAAAGCTGATGAAACAGATCGCAATATAAACGAAGCGTTTGGTCCAGAAACCACCACTGAACGCACAGCACAGTGGTGGTTTAAGAAATTTCCTGGTGGCGAAGAACATGTTGACAACGACTAATATAGAGACTTAGTCGAAGCAAATCCACGCAGAACTGTTTGAGAGCTTGCTGCTGAATTAGATTAAAGTATATGATGGTTTCCTACCACTTGAGAGAGACTGGAAAAACAAAAAACCTAAATAAATGGGTGCCTCACACATTGACTGACAACCAAAAGAAACGCCGTCATGAAGTGTCGTGTTCTCTTTTTTTACGCAACAAGACCTGTTTCTCGACCGGGTTCTAGCTTGCGATGAAATGTGGGTTCTTTGCGACAACCAGCGATGCTCAGCTCTATAGTTAGACACCGACGAAGCACAACGACAAAGCCAGAATTGCATCAAAAGAAGGTCATGCTGACTGTTCGTTGGTGTGCGACAGGTCTAATTTATTACAGTTTTTTGAATGCAGATAAAACCATCACGGCAAAGAAGTACTGCCAACTAATAGATAAAATACATCAGAAAATGTGAAAGATTAAAAAGTAAAAAATAGAAAAAAATGAAAAAAATGAAGAGTAATAAAAATGAAAAACAAAAAAACAAAAAACAAAAAGAAAATACAGAGATGTAGTTAAATGGTGACAGAGATGAAGAACTAGGGTCCTTGTATACAAAAGTAAGGCAGAAAAATATAATGTATGTATGGGTTTAGCCAGCAGAGCAGAGAGTTCGGTGAACAAATCCCGGAGGATACAAATCTCTAGGTCAGGAGACTGTCTGCAGATGTTAATATTATAGTCCTGAATTTCCTTATGAACAATCAAGCCAATAACAACATACTACATTTAGACTCGTGTTTAACGAGAAATGAGGTTTTCCTGTGTGGAGGTTCAGTGAAGTGTGTTATTAATGGTAATTAGACAGATTTGCACATCCAAAGTGAGAACTCGTCTTATCAAGAGATATGGAGAAAGGCGACATTACTTCATTCCTAAAATAACCCGATGAAAAGATTGAGGATTCGGTTAGTTTGTGGTGTGTGTTTCCTTATTATATGATGCCATAGGTGTTCCTTGGTTTGGTGTTGATGAATTGCGCTCTTTATTCGTCATTGGCCTATAGGTAAAACGACATGTTTTAAGTAGCAAAATACAGGCTGGGTGAAAATTCGGGTCGAATTAAGCCGTTCGAAATAGGTTCAGATGCATTCAACGGGAATGAAGGCAAGCATGTTGTGATTAATAGAGACTAAGTAACTGGGTGGAGGCGGTGTTTATATATATATATATATATATATATATATATATATATATATATATACATATATAAATATATATATATATATATATACAGGGTGACCCCCCCCAAAAAAAAACAAAGGAGGCCAACTAGAACATATTCTGTAGAACGGAGAAAAAAGAAAAAGAAAAAAGGCCAAAGACCCTAGTGTTTTGATGTGATGTTTTGAATGTAATAAACTATTTATGACGAAAGTTTCTTTTCATTCGGACAAAACACTAGGAAACGGGGCCTAATTAGAGTTGGCGCCCGTTTTTATGGGTCCCCCTGTATATACATGCATATATATATATATATATATATATATATATATATATATATATATATATATATATATATATATATATATGAGCAAACAGTTAATGAAATATGTTAAGCTTTATCTCCTATTTGGTTTTATCGAGCTTTTATACATGGCTGAGATAATTTTATAAATATTAATTCTTTAATATTTATAATTTACTTTAATTTTACCATCTTGGATCATTTTGCTAAATTCAATTGTAATTTTCATTATATATATATATATATATATATATATATATATATATATATATAAATATATATATATAAACTAAAAAAATATATAAAAATATTTCGTAGTATGATATGGCTATCACGTATTTTTATGAGAAGAATGGTGTACATTCTCTGAGTGATGTTGCCTCTAGTAAAAACACTAGGTTGTATACTCAACCAGACTGGATGAATTCTTGTCCTGTAAGACCAAGAGAACACAAGAAAGATTTCTACACTTATATAAAAGGATCTTTTTCACTGAATGTGCTTATGTGTGTGTGTTAGTTCATTCCCTATAAACTCGAAAACGACTGGGCCAATATGTATGATATTTCACACAAAGGTAGATATATTTTGTATCAGATTGTCTTCTATAAGTATCGATAATCAATAATCGAAATGATCCGATGAAAGAACAAACAAGCGATTTTGAGCAAACTTAACACCTTATACAGCCTAACATCGCAAGTGCATTTAAGAAGTTTCATTACCACACAAACCGAAATTCCTAACAGAGAAAATCAACAGTAGGCTCTTTGATATAACAGGAACACGTTCTAAATATTTTTGTTTAGAGTACAATTTCATCATGATATTTGACTTTCTCATTTTAATCTATCCAATCAGTCAGGCTAGGTATATAAAATCAATATCAAGTTCTTTGATATGACAGGGGCGCGTTCTGAATAAATGTTTCAGTTTAGAGTACAATTAAATCATGGTGCTTGACTTTTGCATTTTAAACTTTAATTCAAGCCATTATATATAAAAAATAATTACTAAAATCAGCAGTAGGTTCTCTACAGTGCAATGTAGTCTACACTATATTGTGAACGTATTCACTGAGATGAGACATATAAAGCTTTCTCCTAGTGCACCGTGATGCGTCCTTAATTAGAGCAAGCAATCAATCGGTTTGATTGAAAAAAAAATGAGTGATTTCATCGATTTCGATGACAATAAAAATATAAGTCCTGGGCAACGTCGGGTCTCCCTGTTAGTATACTATAATATAGTTAAGTAGTCAGTTAGGGAGAGGAATATTACTGTTCTTCCCTTCATTTCACAGTTTGAGAGGTAAAGTAAACCTTTAATGGGATATTCGAATATCTAGGTATCTCACATAGAGATCAAGTGTTGGCTGTAAGAATGCCCCATCCCCTTTGATTTTTTAGAACTTTGTGTGAGGTATAATATAAATATATAATAATTAAACAAAACAAAACAAAAAGAATCAAAATTATTGTTAAATGTGCAGTTTAATGGCCTGAACATGATAAAATGAAAAACTGTGTTCGGGTAATAAATATTATTATCATTTGATGACTGCTAGTTTTATGTACTTTTCTTTTCCTGCTTTATGAATTATCCGGAAACTTACATAAGGTATATAAACAAAAAGCGAGTGGGGATAGGTATAATAAATTGAAATATAACTCAATCCCTAAACCAAGGAATATTTTATATGTATTTTTACTTATTAAAATATATAGGAAACAAAAAGCCTGTTAAAGCGTGGTTTAGTATCATCAACATTTTGAAATTAAAAAATTGTTTATAGGTTAGAACTACTATTTTATCTTGTTGTTTTTATTAAATATTATTAAATGAGGTACGATTTTGAGTTAAAATCAATACAGCCTTACGCATGTAAACTTAAGAAGAACACGCTTGAAATGAATGCTGAAATAACAATAGAAAAAATAATAGTCTTCATACAAATGGAAGATAACAGGTTTTTAATCATAAGTCCACATTTTAAACTCGTTTTTATAAATTACAAGCGTAATACTGAATAGATTTTAACTTGAAATGGTTTCTATAAAACAACAAATTAAATAATATTCATCAGATGTACACAACTTTTTGATACATTATGTTCTGATCACTAAACTGTAGTTTGACAGAATAACCTACTGGGTAGTTTGAATTACCTATTATACACTGTTCCTTTGAGTATCTTCAGTCTATCCATACAAGGGGTTATCAGGATAACCTAACCCTAGGATATTTAAGCCTACAAGTAAACCATGACCAAATATTCAAAATAACATTTCCCTAAATAAGTTCTACACTGGCTCAAACAAAGAATAGTGTACTTTCTAATAATGCTACATAAAGTAACCGAATAAGTCCACCGGGCAAATTATTCTCGTAGTATATAATCTTCCTGATCTACATCAATGACCTCCCTAAACACCTACTTAAATCATTCGTGGACATCTATGCTGATGACACGACCATCTACGGCAACACATCTAAGGCTGTAAATGACAAAGTTCTCTCTGATTCTCTCTCCTCTGATCTCGAGCGCGTGGTTCAGTGGGGGAAGATGTGGCTGGTTACCTTTAACGCATCCAAAACCAAACTCCTATCCTTACATCATCAACGCTCTGATCCCCAGCTGGCATCAATTGTGATGGATGGCTCTCGTCTGGGCGAGGCCCCTAGTTTTGACAAGCTTCTGGGTTTGACCTTTACTCCTGATCTGAAATGGAACACGTACATCAAGTCTGTTGCCAAGGTCGCTGGAAAGATGGTGGGATCCTTCTACCGCTCCAGAGATATCTCACTACTGATGCAATTCTCTATCTATATAAAAGCCAAGTACGTCCAAGGATGGAATACTGTTGCCATATCTGGGCAGGAGCGGCCAAAAACAGCCTATCATGCCTTGACAGAGTACAAAATAGATTTCGTGGCTTAGTGGGGGATGCCCTTTTCTCTACCCTGCAACCTCTCTCCCACAGAAGAGACGTTGCGAGCCTATCCTTGTTTTATCGTTATTTTCATGGACGGTTCTCGTCTGAGCTCCAATCTCTGGTCCCCCCTCGCCAATCTTTCACGAAAAACACCCGTCTAGCTGAATCCACTGTGAAAAATTTCCCCCACTCTATATCTGTGCCTAAATCAAAACGCGGATTCCATGAACAAAGCTTCTTTCTTAGAACTGCACGCCTGTGGAACTCTGTTCCGTCTGCCTGCTTCCCTCCGGACTACAACTTGGATGTCTTCAAGTCCAATGTTAACAAATTCCTAATGAACCGCCCCCTTAAGTAAACACTTCATCAAATCTCCACACTAACGTAATGTACTTGCAATAACCCTTATCCCTGAGTGGCTTCCGGGCCTTGATAAGTGGTGATCACTGTGTAAAAAAAAAATCTATATATCTATAAAAGTGAACGTGTCTGTGTGTCTGTGTACGTTTCCCTACGCAATAACTCTCTCAATTTTAAGTCTACAGAATCGAAATTTGATATACAGGTTACTGAGATTTGGGAAAATCTTTGTGATTGGTTTTCGGTCAGAAATTTGGCTGCTAAGGGGTCAAGATTTGACTTTTGAAACCTCTAACAGACTCCTCCGCCAATTTTGGGTCTAAACATTTGACATTTTAGATATAGGTTCCATGGACATGGATATAACTTAATAATTTGATTTGAGCCGAAAACAATAAATGTTAAGGGGTCATAATAGGGGTCAAATTAAAAAAAAAATGACCTCTGCGGTCTCTACCAAATTACTCACACAATTTCTGATCTAAACATTTGAAATTTTACATGAAGGGTATTCAGAGATAGGGCAAGCTTTTTAATTGGTTTGGGTCGAAAATTTGAGCAACCAATATACAGATGTATGTATGAATGCTTGTATGTCTGCCTAAAACCTTCGACAGAGGCGACGGATTTTCACACGATCAGTATTGTCTCAAAGCTCGACCCTTCAGACGACAAATACCGAAACATTGGCTAAAACTATTAATTTCTTCACCTTCAACTGAGCACTTTTCTACGGGGACGGTCGCTTTTTTCACCGATATTTTCGAAAGTCATCCCCTCTTTTCGATTGTCTAGCCTTAATTTAAACCTACGTCACTTCCGTTTTGGTCGTCGTCGTAACAGCAAATACACGTTTTTTTCCGTGCTTTTCCTCCTTCGCGGTAAGGGTTCGAGCTTGCTTTATTGCTACCACTTTTTTTTTTTTGCTCAACACACACCTCCAAACACCTGGGCAATACCGGGCACTCATGCTAGTATATATATATATATATATATATATATATATATATATATATATATATATATATATATATATATTCAGTTGAATGATAACTTTTCGTTTTCTTATAATGAACTCTACTCTCTATTGCGTATTGAGCTTTCCTATTCGGTTGGGATTAAATCACCTATATACAAATATTGGTATTTATATTATATAGTTTACCATAGACTACATCCCTTTTATTTCATTAATTTACACACACACACACACACACACACACACACATATATATATATATATATATATATATATATATATATATATATATATATGTATCCACATACAGCACTCTTCGCTGAATCATAGCTCATCAGTGTTATCCTAGCCGGAGACTGAACTTACTGCAATCCGGTTGACAGTCGGCAGTTTTAACCTCCGGCCCATGGGATTAGTGCCGTAAAAAGACCTCATCAAATGTCTATTTATATAGACATTCTCCTACCATTTTTGCACTACTCGAGTTGCTTGTTTATTTACAAACACACAAACAGCGTGCCTCGCGTTAACACTAATTAAGCAGCGGGTGGGATAACTTTACGACAGTGCTCTACTCAAATAGTGATATATATATATATATATATATATATATATATATATATATATATATATATATATATATATATATATTGTTTTTATTTTATAACCTCAAGATATTGACTTCGTCCATTACTGCTGTTTTCAGAGATAGAGAGCTCCCCTGTTTGGATGGTAAAAGTTCAAATAAAAAGTGAAAGTTCAAATGAAAAGTGAAAGTTAAAATGAAAAGGCAAGAGGTATGATATTTTTGGGACACGTGGATGTTAAATAAACAAGAGAAATATACATATAGAGAGAAAAATATAATTCTGAGAAAATAATTAGATAAAGAAAGAAGAGATAGAACAAGAAAGAAAAAGACAAAAAGAAGAAGGGGAAAAAGCAGCGATATGTGCCATGAACAAAATCAGTTAAATTAAACTGTTACAGCAAGGGGAATACGTATTTGGTATGAATTAAAAATATGTCAAGATATATATATATATATATATATATATATATATATATATATATATATTACTAACTAGCTCTACCTACGTATTAAGCACTTTTGAAGTAAATACTTAAAGTTTACGCATAAATGTATACTTTCGTATATTAATTTTATGTGAGTAAATTAAGTAGTTATACATATATATATATATATATATATATATATATAATTTTATGCGGGTACAAAATTTAATTATGGCAATCGTGACAGGAATACCCTGTTGATTTTTATGATTAAAAGTGTGAAATGAAAGAAAAAGAACAACAAAAACAACAACAAAAAAAACAAACAAACAATTTAACAGGGAAGGCAAGCTAACCGGTTTCGCCCTCACTTTTCATAAGCTGGATCTAGGGATTTACTTCCATTTTCTTAAATTCTTTTAAAATTTTATCAATAAAATCGAGTTAAATATGAGACGATAAGTTTGCAATAATATAGTGTATTAGAAAAAAAAAAACAAAAACAAAAAAACAAACGGGATACTGTATATATCTAAACTACCGAACACTGACTCATTAACTATTCTTAGTCATGCTCACTCGACCTATCACCTGACGATATTGGAGACTATTCACGTTAGCTTGAAGAAGCCTTCTCTCTGCAAGCAAAGGGAATATTAGGTTAGAACGTGATCAGTTTCTAGGTGATATCATACGTTTCGGTTTATCCCGTTTTTTTTTTCAATACACTATATCACTATTTTTTTTAAACGTATCGCCTCCCATTTCATTTTAAACGTATCCGCTTCATTTCACATTTTATTAATAAAATTTAAGAAGAAAAAGAAAAGAAAAAGAAAAAAAGTAAATCCATGAAAAGTGAGTGCGAACCGGTCTCCCTCATTTCCCCCTTTTAATCATGAGCATAAAAACGGGTCTTTCTGTCATAATTGCAATATATATATATTGTTTTTTTTTTTAATATAATTGTCCACTGAGACGTGTTCTGTCGTCTACAATTCATCTGAGTGGCTGCATCTAGCGAGATTCGAAACCGGGACCCCAGGGTAAGAGGCCTAAACTCTTACTACTCCTCCAACTCACTGACTGTTCGATACATCGAGTTTACGTAGATGTTATTTATTTTTTATTTTTTTGCTATACGTTTTGAATGAATTCAATTATTTACGAAAGTGCATTTTTACCTAAATGCGAGTTGGGAATACTTTTCCCTTTAACCAAATTGGTACCCCCCTCTTATATGGGGAGCGGCATATATATTGTTTTTAAGGTATAATTATCTACTGACACACGTTTCGTCGTCTACGATTCATCAGAGTGGCTGAATCTAGCAAGATTCGAAATCGGGACCCCATGACTTCATTTTCTTCCGTCGCTATAACATAAGCACACTTCATATTAAATGCAATGCTCATGTTGTTCTTGACAATACCCAAAATCTCTGTAATCGCCTAATATGGTCCTACCAAGGCTAGAGACCACGTCATAAACATTTTGTTAAACATAAGCAAATGATGCTTAAAGGATCTGCTCAACGTCAAAACACAAAAGATAACATGAAATAATTACTAGCCGGCGTATATCACAATGTTTGCGAATCGAGGCGAGTTTCAGTCAGTTGTAGTTCGTCAGCGGAACTCCTCATTAAAGATTAAAACTACGGCAGCCTAAGAGATACTGATGGCAGGCGTATGCATATCGCTTTTCAATAATTGCAGCGTGCTCATTTAATGAGATCGCAAATAAACAGTTTGGCCTCGACATTAATGAATAATAAAACATTCACAAACGTAGTGGGAAATGTAAATAAATACAATTGTCAGTCCCGATGACTGGAGCGAGTGACTCATTAACCAGTGCCGGTAGATATCAGTGTATCGAAACGGGTGAAAATCGTTTCCTTTGCAAGGATTCTCCTCTTTCAGCCTATCTGTTATCGGGTAAGCTGATCCACCCCATTTCAGAGGACTTTCCCATAAATATAGTTCTATCTAAATCTCGAGGTATCGATAATTATACCTGTGTGTTTATCCGCCTCCATTTATTTAAAAGTGCATCTCCTCCAAGACGCAAGGCACTCGGGTCAAATGATTGCATTTTTTTGTGAACCGTGGTTTATATACTATACTAGCGGGGGTACCCGGCGTTGTCTGGGTGTGGTGAGGTGTAGGTGGGGGTAAGGGGTTAAATCAAAACAATAATAAAAGGGAAAATAAAGAATAAGCGAACGAAATAACCTGTTTAGATGTTAAAACTTAAAAAAAAAATCGGAAAAACAAAAACAACAAAAAAAAAACAACGAACGTGATGGAAAAGTAACAAGGCCGATAGCCATTAGTCGCGTGCTCTCATGTAATGAATGAATGCGTGAATGTAGGATTGCCATGAAATTCTTAAAGATAAACTAAAATGACCGAAAAATAAAATCCAGATAATTATTAAAATACATTTTCTATAATGTGATTTAAAAATGAGGGCATTCATTTCACGTAGATATTTTAAAATACATTTTAAATCTAAAATCTTGCTGAAACAAAAGTATATATATATATATATATATATATATATATATATATATATATATATCCGTTTTATGCATGTAAATACATTTATGAAACAGTGTATATTGGTATATATTAATTTAACGAGGCCGATAGCCATTATTCACCTGCTCCCGTGTAATGAATAAATGCGTGAATGTAGGATTGACATGAAATTCTTAAAGATAAATTAAAATGACCGATAAATTGGCCGAAATGACTTAAATAAATAAAAAGTAAATGACTTAGAATGACTGTAATGAACTTAAGGATGAATTGAATGACCTTAAGAATGACTTGAATGCTTAAAAAATAATTGGAATCCTTCAAAAACAACTTGAATGATCTGGAGAAGGATGTGAATGGCTTTGAGACTGACTGGTTGTAAAGTGGGTGATCATTTTACATTAAATTAATACAGAAACGTTATCCCCCACTTTATATCACAAAGTTACAAACATAAGTACAGCATGTAGTAAGACAGATACTACACTTTTATCTTGATCAAAAGGCCAAGAAAAGGGTATTTCTTTGTTCCCCCACCGAGCAAATTAGGCACAAATCCGATTTTTAATGTCAGGAGTGAAGGGGAAATTGGGACCAGCTCGCCGGCGAGTAGTGGAGCAGGATAGTGACAATTGGTATGAAGGGGTGCCCCTACATTGATCAAGGTCTTATATGTGGGGGTTCCCCCCACATATGGTCTTTGCTTGCAGTATATGCCGGAACAGATACTACACTTTGATCTTTATATGTAATTTATTTCGTTTAAAGAAAAAATTGCAATTAAAAAAATTCCAATATAAAATTAAAAAAGTAAAATCTCTAAAAGACAAAATAAATTTAGGCTTAAGGCCCTATAAGATCTGGGGAGGGGAGTGTTGCAGGGTCTTTGTAACTAAAGTAAAAATTCTTTACTCTTGACTGGCAACATTTGCCACAATACTTCATTCACTCTGTGGACTCTAAACTAACTAATGAAAACCACAGCGTTTGATCTTGGCCAAAAGGCCAATAAAGGTTAACAAGCTAAGAACAGCATCTATTAACAACATAACTTTGATCTTAACCAAAAAGGCCAAGCACAAAAGTGTTACGGACAGACCGACCGACAGACCGAACGACTGACGGACCGACGGAGTGACTTATAGAGTCGCTTGCATGGTACTAAAAAAAGGGAAAATAAAGAATAAATGAACGAAAAATGGCACAAATAACCCTGTATAAATATTAAAACTTTACAAATAAACAAAAAGTGACTGATATGTCAGTGCGAACGTGAAACCTTAAGGCAACAACCTTTTCACTATACCCACTCCTCAATGATCGCGTGAACGAAGTAACGTTCTTTTTTCTATTTAAACCAATTCAAGAAAGGACGTTTTTTTGCGAATGCGTGTTGGTTAAATTGTCATGAAAGAACAATTTTTTGGTACCCTCTCTTATTCCGAACGTCAATTTCTATAAGAAATAATTGATCGTTTTTTTTAATGTTCACATATTATTCGACCAAGGCATCGCTCTTTCAAGTGGTACATGTTTCGATCCGGTCCGATTCCGTTGAGAAAAGATTCATCGAGATATACATACATACATACATACATACATACATGCATGCATTTAAACAGAGAGATGAGATTTATATAATAGATAAAAGTGACCTAAGCACCCTGTCTGTCTGCTTGTGTGAGGAACGGTCTCTTTCAAATTACTCTCTCAGCTTTAAATATCGTGGCAGTTATGGCCTCAGAATCATTACGTTTACTTCTGTAACATCACTTTTAATAACACACTATCTGTTAATGATGCCACTGTGTTGATGATTACTGGTTTGCAAGACTATAACACTATTTCAAATTCTCAAGTAAAAATATTTACACTTTTAAACACTCCTACACATCGATAAAATTATGTTGCATGGATTTTCAAAGATTCACCTAAATAGTTTTTTAGCTATCAAATTTAATATTGTTTCCAAATTTTTAAGATGAACATTGATAATTTGCATTATTTGGATTATTTTGACTACTGTTCTTAGCTTGCGTGGTGTAACAGAAAAAAGTAATAAGTAAAATTCAGTTCTAAATGACACTCTTCCAGAGGTTGAAGGTTCAATTTTCAGTGCAGACGATACTAAGAATACAATTGCGAATTACTTAAGACATCTACCTGATCAGGACTGACAGAACAAAATCATATTACTTCCGTGGACTAAATGCAGATTTCCGTTTAAAATTCTGTAGAGATTCTCAAAATTGACAGAAATATTCACAAAGTCCGATAAGAGATAGCCGAAGAAGGCCAGAAGTTATATCGACCGAAATGCTGTGAGAAGAGCATTCAAGATGAGAACAGTAATCTGAATAATAATTTATAAAGAGCAAAATGTAAACCTAGTAAAGCTTGCTTCACTTATTTTGTCCTTTAGTCCTCACATTCCATGAGCGATGTTTCTGACAAAGAGGGAAGAATTGCTGTTTACTGCCTCGGAATCTATCCATGTAACAATTATTATTGGCGCTGACTTCATTCAATTTTGACCTTGAAGTGTTTTGTTTAGTTTCTTACATCAAATGGAGTCATAGCTTGTCTGAAGAATTTGTCATGAAACAAACACTACAAATAATACAATTATAATATTATTTCTGACTACCAATTTTTATTTGTTATTTATATGCCATGTTATTGGCAATATAATAACGTACTTTGCTATAATTTATTTAATGAATTAATTAGGCCAACCAAGACAATTGCCTCGGTGAAGAAAGATTTATTTCACTGACTGTTTTTAGAAGTATAGTTTTAATTTTAATTGCATGCACACATACAATTATCATGGAAAGGGTAATATTAATAAAGGGATTTAGCTAATGAGCGAAAAAATCAAAATTCTTAAAAAAAAATTTTTTTTTCGAATTTTTTTTCATTCCATATAATGAACTTTTTATCAGTTTTTGAGGAACATCTATTCATCTCTAAGAACTGTTTAAGTAAATATTGAAAATCTATGCATAATTATCTCATTTTAATATTTTATGTATATACATGAAATTTTAAGATTATATCATGTGTAAACATAAAATATATACGAAATAAGCAACGTTGAGTCTGGTCATTACAAAAATGGGTGACTATTTAGGAATTCTTGGTGCTATATGTACTCTCCGCTTATCTCGGCATTGTTTCTAGTCGTCCTGGACTTCTTGTCACCAGACTCAAGCAGTGTCGATTCAGAAGAGGTGTAATTGGGAATTGTGCAAACCTTGCTTTATAATTCCATGCGTAGTTACACTTACATAGGGTATCCATTGTCTTTCGAGACTGAACGGCGGCCTCCAATCATGTTGACACATCGAATCCTGTTAGATCACCGCAGTTAAACAATTTTGAACCTGGGTAGTACTAAAATGGGTGCCCATCTGGGAATTTCAGGCGCTGTATGTGCTTTCCGTTTATCTCGGTATTGTTTTCAGTCAGTCTTTGGTCTCTCCTTGTCACAGGACCCGATTCAGGATCGGTGTGGTTAGAGATTGCGCAATTCCTGCCTCACAGTAACACGCATACAAGAATGTCCATTGTCTTATAAGACTGAACGACGGCATCGATACACGAAATAATAGTACAAACACACAGACGCAGACAAGGACACATAAACACACACACACACACATACACCCACGCATTCTATCAAATATACTGTTTGATAGATCGGTTTTAAGCGAAGACAAAATGAACTTTGTTTTAATTAATTCATCGCAGCAGGTGGCAAAATGTCGCATTGTAATTATTCTTTTGTATTTTCTTGTTTTCAGATTGTATCTGAAATGCAGCACGAAAAAAAATCAGGTGTGGCTCATTCTTGCAATAGAGCCCGGTTATTCTGCCCCCTCCCCCGCAAGCCCTGGTTAAGAAATTAAAGAAACTAAAACAAATATATCGATAATAATGATATATTATGTTATGTTGAAAAAGAAAAGAGGCCGGAAAGTAGATTATGAGGTAGTTAAAAAAAATAGGTTACCGGGTAACTTAAAACAAAATGTGTTACTAATTAACCTTTTAGAACTGGTAAGAAAGAACGGTAGGTCGATTGCTTTAAAAACGGATGTCAAAAACAGTGTTGGCTCTATTCCAAAAATAAAGATGTCATGGGATATTGTCACAGAGACTGGTGAATACATTCTGGATAGACACATGTTTTGAGATAACAAAAACGTCAGGGGAAGTACAAAAATCAATTCTCGTAATATCATGTAATCTATGAATTGGGGAAAGTACTCAGACCTTATACCTAAATTGTGCAAATGCAAACGAAATATAAAACAATATTAGGTTTTTTCTGAATTTTGGAGATGAGGATTGAGAATTCGTATTATTTGGATTCTCTTTACATCATCAACATTCTAATCCACATTTGTCATCAATTGAAATGAATGGCTCTCGTCTTCAGGAGGCCTAAAGTTTTGACAAGCTTCTGGGCTTGACCATTACTCCTGATCTTAAATGGAACACGTATATCAAATCTGTTTCCAAGGCCGCTGGAAAAATGGTGGGATCTTTCTATCGATCCAGTAGATATCTCACTGCTGATGCTATTCTCTATCTATATAAGAGCCAGGTACGTCCAAGGATGGAATACTGTTGCCACATCTGGGCAGGAGCTGCTAGAAAGAACTTGTCCTGCCTTGATAGAGTTCAAAATAGACTTCGTAGCCTCGTAGGAGATGTCCTTTTCTCCTCCTTGCAACCTCTATCTCACAGAAGAGATGTTGCGAGTTTGTCTCTGATGTATCGTTATTTTCATGGAAAGTGTTCAACTGAGCTTCAATCTATGGTCCCCCCTCGCCAAACTTTCACAAGAAACACTCGTCTAGCTGTAAACACTATCAATAATTTCCCCCACTCTTTATCTGTGCCTAAACCTAAACGTAGATTCCATGAACAAAGCTTCTTTCTTAGAACTGCACGCCTGTGGAATTGTCTTCCGTTTTCCTGCTTTCCGGCTGACTACAATATGGTTTTGTTCAAGTCTAAAGTAAATAAGTTCTTGATGAGCCGTTCCATATAAGTTATTAAATTTACCAAATTTTCATTACTAATGATTACTATATTGACCAACTTCTACTGTACACTCTTTAACCCTTATCCTTGAGTGGCCTCTGGGCCTTGATAATGTGGTGATGCCTTTGTAAAAAAAAAAAAAAAAAAAAAAATCGGGTTACTTTTCTCATCTTGAGTGTTATTTTCACAGGTTTCGGTCGATGTAACCTCTGACCATCTTTGTAGCGTAGTGGATAAGGTAGTCAATACAATTCAGTTGTAAATTATACTCTTTTGGAGGTTGCAGGCCTAATCATCAGTGTGGGCGACAAATCAAATACAATCGGGAACTAGATTGCGAATTAGAAAAATAAACAAACCAGAAAAGTTGTGAATAATCGTTATTCAACGCGTTTTTATTTTATTTTTTTATTTCTTTTCCTTTTGTTCGAAGATGGAGGCAGAAAACCGTAGCTAATAGAGGAGGAAACCGCTGGACAATCACAGCTGAGTGACGTAGCTTTCAGCAAGAAAATTGGACACTCATTTTATTCTCTTTTATGGGTTTTCTGCTATTTTGTGTGCGTGCTGACTCCATTTGCAAAAAAAAAAAAAAAAAAAAAAAATTGAAAAGGCTTCTGCGGCTAAGGTTTTCGCAAAATAGTGTCGCTAGAAAGAAAGCCTGCATTCCGTTGACAAATCAACAAGAATTTTAAGTTAAATTAGAATTGAAAGTAGCCATTAGTCATTTTCTCTATCAAAAAATGCGGATGAATATTAAAAGAAAAGTATCGATACATACACCCACAAGCTTTATTGCACTAAAGTACAAACATAAACAAACAGGGGATTGTATGTTATATTGCTATGATGGCTGCGCATATGCATTTATGCCATTAACGTTTCATCTATCTGATGTCGATATTGAAGATCTCTTAGACGTGCATCAGAAGCAGAGATGCGTCATTGGATTCCTGCCATCAACGTACGTCAGAAGCAAAGATACGTCACTGGGTTTCTCAATGTAGAAAAAAATCACAATTCACCTGCGTTTGTTGAACATTTATGAAGCTGATGCAATTGATGTACACAAAGTTTGCAGATGGGTTCATCGATTTCAGAGTGGCGATAGAAATGCGAGTGCCAAAGCGTCCGATGGACTTTGACGACCAAAGCATCGTTCATTGCTAGCAAAAAGTGCATTGAGAATAGTGTTGACTATGTAGAAAAATAAATTCTGGAGTACGAAAAGTCGCTCATTTTAATGGTATCAACCCTGTCTTCGTAGCTCTTCAACTTTTTAATGTTTAAATTTAAAAAAAAATAGGTCTTAATTTTTGAATGACCCTTGTATATATTTAACCCAGAATTCAGCTCGTTAACGGTCCTCAAAATGATTCTTACGTGAAGATACTGGATATTTTCCTTCGTCACTGCTCAAAATCAACTCTTTTATTTATTACTCTACCTAACGATGATTCGATGCTGGATTGAAAACGTTCTTGACATCTATCAAACACACACACACACACACACACATTTACTATCAAAAGTAAACGCCCTGAGGCCCTCAAACGGTTAGTGAATATGTATGAAAAAGTTTTACAAAAGAGCTGTTTACAGGAATGTACCAATAAAAGAAATAAATTAGACTCTGAGAATCAATGTTAAATCTGGGAGTGAGATTTATAACCCATTCCGTGGGCATTATCGTATTTTGTGAATGAATAATTTCTAATAAATATGTGTATTCGGTTGCATTTTTATTGTGAAGAAAAAAAAATTAAAGGAATCGTTTTGGAATCGGACATTAGGCTATTTTTTTCCGATTCCGATACTGATTCTGATACTCAAAAAGTTCCGAGATTGCCAATTGCCAACAGTAATATATATGGCCAACGACGCTAACTGTGAACCTGAAGATCTGAGGCAGTCGATGGAAGACAGGAAACTCTGGAGTCACATTGGTCCGGGCAATCTCTCTCTCTCTCTCTCTCTCTCTCTGTATATATATATATATATATATATATATATATATATATATATATATATATGGGGTGTATAGAGGTGTATGGGGTGTTCAGGGAGTGGTTAGTACCTTTGGTAGGAGGTTCGTCATGTTCTCTTCGTAGGACAGCACATCTGCCACTGGACCTCACCTGGCACTCAGCTCTCACCTGTGGCTCCCCGTAGCTGACGCATGCAACAGCCTGGATACTGGCTTTGGCGAGCTTGCTAAACCAGGTGAGAGTAGCCGACGGGTCACAAATCCTTGGTGAACTAGGATCGGGCTGTTTAAGCCCTACAGCATACAAAGCCTGACTCCCGGCGGAACAAGCGGAAGAGTTCATATGAAGAATCAACGGTTGTGAAGGCGGTGGCAGCAAGTGTCGCTGGAGCACCTAGAGCAGGATGTGACACCTAAACTCATCCTGATTATCCACTGCAGTCTGGCAGTCTCCCGTCGTAACGGTTCTCCGGGCCACTGGATCAAGACTTCCCAGGCCAAGAGAGTGGGCTTGCCCCTGTGCACCGGCCTTCTCACTATAAAACCTTCACGCGCAGGCCTGTTTTGTAACTCATCACCGATTACCGATCTGTCTAAAGCACACTCTTCAAGTCCTGCGGCGATGGGCACGTGGCAAAAGCAACAGATGTGGGTGAACACTGACAGTTGTAGTCACAAACCTACACGTAGGCAGTCCATGGGTAAGTGGTCGCTCTTTTCCCTGAAAGGCAACAGAGAATTCAGCAGCACCTCTGGGCAACTGGGCAGCCTCTTTAGGATAGCACTGCCCACGCTCACATGAGGGAGAGGGTTAGAAAAGGTGCCCCAAACAAATGCTTGCCCTTCTAGTGTCTGGTCAGCTTACCGCTGTTGATGGACTCATCCACATAGCGGTCAAACAACAAAAACACAGAAAAAATTATCATCAGGACATGGAATGTTCGAACTTTGTTGGATAGAGCTACTTCCTCAAGACCTGAAAGAAGAACAGCGCTCATCGCAAGGGAACTCCAGCGTTACCATATAGATATAGTCGTACTTAGCGAGACCCGGATTTCTGACGAGGGATCTCTGAGAAAAGGAAAGGAAAGACGAAAACAAGACCGGATTTATGGTGTCGGGTTTACCAGCAGGACAGCTTTTCTGAAGTGCATGCCTGCGCTACCAGTTGGAATCAACGAGCATCCCTCTCAGCAGGATCAGACATCTCACAATCATCAGCGCTTACGCTCCTACACTCACAAGCCCAGAAGATGCCAAGTAGAAGTTTTACGAAAAGTTTGACCAAGTTATCAGGTCAACCCAACCTAGCGACAAACTAGCCATCCTTGGAGACTTTAATGCAAGGGTAGGGAGGGACTACAGCAGCTGGGACGGCGTTCTGGGCAGACACGGAGTAGGCAAGATCAATGACAATTGTCTGCTCCTTCTCAGCAAGTGTGCAAAGCACAGTCTTTACATCACCAACACCTTGTTCAGAATGGCAGACAAGTAGAAGACCACCTGGATGCACCCAAGGTCAAGACACTGGCACATAATTGACTTCATCATCATACCCCAACGAGACATCAAGGACTTTCGTGTGACCCGTGCCATGAGAAGCGCTGAGTGCTGGACTGACCACAGATTTGTTAGGGCTGCACTGACACTACACATTGCGCCACCCCACTGAAATCGACCTAAAACTGTTAGACCCTCTTACAATGTTGCCAGAATTAACGCCCCATCCTATCAGGCACGATTCTAGCAAGTGCTAGATGAGAAACTCCAAGATCGTGTGACCACTGAAGGCAGCACAGAGAAATGGGCCTCTTTCAAGAAAGCAGTAAATAAGAATGCGAAGGAAGTCCTTGGAGCAAAGACCAAAACCCATGAAGAATGGTTCGATGAGAACGACAAAGTGACCAGCGAAGCCATACATAACAAGAACAAGGCTCACATAGAATGGCTACATGATCCATCATCCATCTCCAAGCATGAGAAGTTCAAGGCCCTCCAGGCCAAAGTTCAGATCGATCTCCGAACAATGCAAGATCAGTGGTGGTAGAACAAAGCAGCTGAAGTCCAGTACTATGCTGATACTAATAACATAAAAAAATTTTTCAGCTCATTGAAATCTGTTTTCGGCCCCTCTGCACCCGGCAGTGCCCCACTACTGTCATCAGACGGGAAGACGCTCATCAAGGACCAGGAGGGTCTCAGCAGACGCTGGCAGGTGCAATCAGCACTTTGCTGAACAGGCCCTCATAAGTTGATTCAGAGGCCCTGAATCAGATCCCCCAACAACCCATACAGAATTCACTCGCAAACCCCCCTACCATCGAGGAGATCAAGAAAACGATCCATCAGACAACCTCTGGAATGGCAGAGCATCCGGAAAGGATGGCATCCCTGCTTAGATCTAAAAGGCAGTGGGTCCTAATGGTCTTGAAGCCTTCTGTAACGTCCTTCTAACTGTCTGGGAAGAGGAGATAATGCCAGACGATTTTCGCGACGCCCTAATCGTCTCCCTCTATAAGAACAAAGGAAGTAAGTCCGACTTCGGAAACTACAGGGACATCTCTCTCCTCTCAATTGCTGGAAAGATCTTTGCACGCTTAACAGACTTATTACTGTTTCTGAACAGACTCCCTGAGGCACAGTGCGGCTTCAGGTTTCAGGCTTCAGGAGAACTGTGGATATGATATTTGCTTTAAGACAGCTTTAAGAGAAGTGCATTGAACAGAAAAAACCCTCTTTACTCTGTATTCATCGACCTGACCAAAGCTTTTGACACCGTAAACTCACAGCAAAGACAAAAAGGTTGAAAACTCTCAACCTAGAGGTTATCTTTGCCGATAACTGTGCACTAGTGGCCCATACAGAACAAGATTTGCAACTGATGCTGGATCGCTTCACTGGGGCATCCAAGCTCTTCGGCTTGACATTCAGTCTTGGAAAGACGGACGTGATCCACCAACGTGCACCATACTCCAACCCTACTCCTCCCACAATCACCATTGACGACACACCACTTGCCAACGTTAATCACTTCAAATATCTGGAAAGCACCAGATCTTGTGATGGCTCCTTGGACAGAGAGATTGACAACAGAATCAGCAGGTACTGGGAAGATTTCACAATCGAGTGCTCAATGAACACATCCACCTATCTACGAAGCTTAAGGTCTACAATGCTGTGGTCCTTTCCTCTCTGCTCTATGGTTGTGAGACGTAGACACTGTACCGCAGGCATATAAAGAAACTGGAGCTCTTCCACATGCAAGCTCTTTGCTCCATCCTGGGAATCAAATGGCAGGATCGCATCACCAATCTGAACGTCCTTGACTAATCAAAGTCACCCAGTATAAAGGCCACCATCATCAAAACCACCTTTGTTGGGTTGGACACGTGATTCGAATGGACGCATATCGGATGCCTAAATGCCTGATGTACAGACAGCTCCAGGCCGGCAAAAGAGACCAAGGTCGACAAAAACTGCGGTATAAAGACACTGTTAAAGCCAATCTGCAATAGTGTCCTATCAAACCGGGAGACCTAGAGGGACATGCTATGGACAAACCAAAATGGTGAGGCTCAACTCGCAAGTTTGTTGCCAACTTTGAAGAGGCTCGTAGCCAGAAACTCACTGCTGCCAGAGAGAGACACCAGAGAGCAGCTTCAGCGGTGATTACAACAACTGCCTTCTAGTGCCTCCAATGTTCTAGACTATGTGCCTCTAGACTGGGGCTGCAGAGCCACCTCCGTGTGCACAGATGAGATGCAGAACACAAACGTCATCTTCGGACAACCACTATATATATATATATATATATATATATATATATATATAGAGAGAGAGAGAGAGAGAGAGAGATAGAAAGATAGATTGTTATTTTATTATCTACACGTGCGTTTCGTTTTTGTGGAAACGTCAATTTAGAGATCACTGTTCAAAGCAGTTGTACGATTTAAACCCTAGGACAAGAGCCACTTTCAACTCCAATTTGGAACGCTCTAACCAATGAGGCTAATTTGTTTTTACTTATGTTTATGAGCATTATCCTATTTCAACTTACTTGTGATTGATCAGTGCAGTAACAATCGTCCCTTAGATTCTAATTTCTTTTTTTTTACCAGTTTTTCTTTTCAATTAGTGCAAAATTTTAATTCAGAATTTCATTTAATTATTATTATTATTATTATTATTATTATTATTATTATTATTAATAATAATAATAATAATAATAATAATAATAATAATAATAATAAATGAATGAATGAATTAATTAATTTATTTATTTACTTGCTAGGATTTTAAGCATGGGTCATTGATGTTTGCTTATTGGTGATGATAAGGGGTGTTCCCGAGAGTCTGAATGGCAAAAAGTATCCCTATATTTTCAATGTTATTATAACTCAAAATTTTTATCGGAGTTGATATGATTGATTTCTTTCTAACAAAAACAATGGTGTATCCTAACGTCGGAGTGACAGTAAGTTTTCCAAGATATTCTAAAATTTTCTGCCTATTTCTATAACAATTCCGAATGAGTTTGAATTATTGCAGCAGCCGTTTCACTGACAACAACCGTTGGCTTTCTACGCAATGAGGGTGAAAACAGCATCCCCCGCCCCCTAGGTTTCGACATTTTTTACATCCTTCCAGTGTAGGTCTGACTAATCCTCATCTTTTCATGACCAGCTCGATTTATATCAGCCGAGATCGTGTGCTTTGTTTGGAGGGGTTTGCCAGATTATGGAGTTTCAAGCCGTTTCAGTTTTACTTTTTCGTTCTATTTCTATCTCAAGTCACCTGCGGCTTGTTGGCATTCCCTGGGTATGTGTTTGGTTTCCGCATTCAAGAGTTTCCCATGATATTTCGCTTCTTTTCTTCAGCGCAGTGTTTTATATTAACTCTCCCTTTGATTCAAATTTTTCCCCTAGTTTTTCTTTTCTATGTTTGTGCAACTGTTGCTTGTTCTCCTATAATTATTGGCATTACAGTAATATATTCTACATTCCATATTCCTTTCAATTCTTTTGCAAGTTCCACGTATTATTATTATTATTATTATTATTATTATTATTATTATTATTATTATTATTATTATTATTATTATTATTTAATTATTGCATTTTCTTCTGACAGATAAAAAAAAATATCTTCTCCCCGGGGAGTTCATCACATGGTCATGATGACATCATCTACCATCATGGTATTTCTTTCAAAGCCCAGGTTTTTATTTTTTAATATTATTGTCATCTTTAGTTTTCGTTATCTTCACCACAATCTTATCAATATCATAGACTTTCCCATTTTTTTTCAGCTTTCTCCCCTTTTTATGAAGGTTCATTTTCAACTTGGAGTTCCGTTTCGTTTTTCATCAGCTTCCTTTCAGCTTCCATATTCATTCGTGTTTTTTACAGAATATTTTCTTTTTATTATTATTATTATTATTATTATTATTATTATTATTATTATTATTATTATTATTATTATTATTATTATTATTATTATTTTGTTATTCGTTTATTTTATTTTAAAATGTTTTGTCAAATGTCTTTTTATTACATTTTCCTTCAGCTTTTTGTTTTTTGTTCCTCTCTTTTTTCTTGTCTACAAATTATTTCTGAATGATGATGATAACAATATTTTCCCTCCGGTTCGTCGTTCATTTCTTTCTCTTAGATTTTTTTTGAACTTCGCTGTTTATATTGTTTCTGTTTCCTTTTCAATTGTACCTTTTTTATTTCTACTTCTTTATCTTTTGTTCTCTTTGTCCTCTTCTTAAATATTTGATATCCTTTCGTAATCGAGTTTTCCTTTTCTTAACCCTTTTTATATTGCATTTTATACGCCATCATGTCGGCCATCTTTTATTTGTTGTCTTCGTTTTGTTAATTTTGATTTTCTTCGCACGCCGTTTTTTTTTCATAACCACCTTTTCTTATTTTTATCTCATACTTTTCCCAACTTCATTCATTTCCCTGTTTTACCTATTTCTTACGTCATTTTTTTCTATTATAATATATATATATATATATATATATATATATATATATATATATATATATATATAAAAGATGAGACAATAGTGTCCGTAGGTATTTAATAATTATTATGATAAATAATAATAATAATAATAATAATAATAATAATAATAATAATAATATATATATATATATATATATATATATATATATATATATATATATATATGTATGAATAAAATATCAATACGAAAAATATATAAATGTTTATATCTTCTCTGTATTTATTTTTCGTGTGTTGACGTGTAGGAATACAAAAAGTCTTTTGAAAAAACCTTGAAATGTTTCTTTCAAAAGCACATGATTTTCAACCGATCCTTCGGTCTTCTTTATATATATATATATATATATATATATATATATATATATATATATATATATATATATATATATGGAAGTTTTAAAAGCCAAAAGCAATACGGAAAGGATTGGAATCACAAAAGTAAAGAAAAGAAAAACAAACAAGTAGAAGAGGTGCATTTGAGTAGAGCAATGTCTAACCGTTTATTTATCTATCATTCCTCACCTCATTATATAATTAATTTGCAACCAAGTGGCTAGTATATCCGGTGGATATAAAGTCCGTTGGAGGTATTGAACTTTGATTAATTTCGGGAGAAAATCCCTACTTTTTTCAAAAAGAAAACAAAAGTATATTCAAGGTATGCATATATGTGTATTTATATATTAGTGATGTGGCGATTCCAATATTTTTTCCGATTCCACAATGAAAAAAATGTCACCCTACGTGTGAAGGGATTGGTGTAAAATGCAAAAAGTCCGTAGAAATTGTTCATAGAATCCAAAAATTATCCCTTTTACAAACCGTTCAAAACTGTCGCACTGACCTAATATTTCAACTTCTGTTTTATCGTATTATTTGATTTGGATTCTACAGACAACTTTTCTCATCTTTAGTGTAATTTTCGTGACGTTTAAGTCGATGTAAATTCCGCCCTCTTTCAGGTGTATTTTGTTTAACCAGGGAATCTTCTGTCAAACTCGGGCATCAGCACAGCATATAAAAAGAAACTCTTTAGTTAGTCAATGGTGGTAGCATTCTCTTGTTTTATTAGTCACTAGCGGGACTACCCGGCGTTGCTCGGGACCGTATAAACAATGAGAAAATTGAATTTGATTTTGAATATATTTGTGATTCTTAGGAGATACACGGAAAATGCACACACGCACACACACAGACTCCGCGCGCGTGCACACACACATTTTAGCTTTTATATAATAGATGACTAGGCAGAAGTGTTAAGTCATTTGCAATCGTATTCCCGCACTGAGGATTGGACCTGCAACATAAAGAAAAGTGTCACTCACAACTGAGCCAGAGGAAGATATTCCTTGAGATTCATTTGTCTTCATCATCTTTCCCTTCATTTTCGTTTCTTTTAGTTCATCAACATTTTTGCACACATCCACATCACGTTTGAGTACATAAAAAAGATACATCATCACGCGAAAAGACATCACTCTCATATGTGCGCTTGCTGAAGTGCACGGTCCTTTTCCGCGTTTTTTCTTCGAAATCTAGTGGTCGATGGCCCTTTATGATCCCCACTACTTCTTTCCTACAGACAAGGCTTTGCTAGCCTTTTTTTCTGCTCTATTCTGAATTTTATCGCAGGTGCTCGACTGAGCTTCAATCTATGGTCATCATCAGCGGCCTTGCTGTATTAACAGCATCGCCGACCACGGCTCTCCAAATTTTAGAGTCATGATAATCTCGGGAAGACAAATAAAAACTGTAGTTTCCCGTTGTTTCCCGTCTTTATTCGGCGGTGAATCTCGCCCCACCGAGTTAAACGCGCCTCCAGACACCAACCTGTATATTTCTAGGACTTGTCGCGGTACATACAACGCCTAGCCTTCGAAAAATGGCAATTCATCTGATACTGGTCAGGCTCATCGTTGCTTAACTTCGGTGATCTGGCGAGAACCGGTGTGCCAACGTGATTGCTCCGATATATTATCTATGGTACTCACCTTTAATATATGACTCAATCACGTTGACACACCAGTTCTTGCCAGATCACCGAAGTTAAGCAACATTTAGCCTGGCCAGTACCAGAATGGTGACCATTTGGGAAGGCGAGACGCTATCTGTACCGCGAGGTAAAATACCAGGTTGAGAAACTGGCGCGGCCTGTCCTTCTCCCGAGTGTAGATGGGACTCTATTAAGCCGTGGTAGGCGTCACGATAAAAATACCCTTGATAGCCCTGGAGAAGCATCACCTATTCAGCTACCGACAAGATTTGAATTACACTACAAACTCGTGTCGTAAGTTCAATCTCGGCTACGGCCACGCTGAATGGATAGACTCATCTGTAAAACATTTACAACAAGAACTCTTCTGGTTATAACCACATCAACTACATTCCCCCCCCCCCTCTCGCTCTCTCTCTCCATATCTCATCTAGCTACAAGAATTTCTCTTTGTTTTTCTGTATATCTAAAAATAAATAGTCTTTTTCCTGGCTTAAATGCACCAAACGTTAATGTTATTGTCTGCTTTCGTTTTCATTTGCAAATCTCAACCAGTCTCGCCAAAGCCAAATACAAATCTAACCCAAGTAAACACTATGGGTAAATATTTTAAGATATAAACAACTTAACACACAAAGGCTTTTACCAAAATAGCTGGGCCGGAAAAGGGTTGATATGCCGTAAAACAAAACAACCAAACTAAATATTATGGATAAATAGTTGAAGATATAAGGAACTCGAACCATTAAAAACATTTTCTCCCAAATTTCTAGATTCGGCTCGAAATAAACCGAAAAGGGTTTCATTTGCCGTAACACAGAACAAACAGAAGCAAACAGAAGTACCCATTGAATTCATTCAAGAAAAACATTCCTTTATGTTTATTCAACGATTACACTTTTGTTAAGTGTTACGTTTCCAAACATTTCAATCATGAATAGAAGATAAAATACGAAGTGAAATATTTATTCTTCTTATATGGATTACGAAAGTCGTCACAAAAGTAAAACCTGACGAGACGATTAATATCGTCGAAACGTTGAGTAATACGAGTATATTTTTTCATATCTATTAAAATATAGTCGTACTCCTGTCTGTTTGTTCACAATGTCGTTAATATATTATTTGATTAATATATCTATATATGTGTGTGTGTGTATGTATATACACACATATATATATATATGTATATATACATACATATATATATACATACACATATATATGTATACATATATATATACACACATACACACATGTATATATAGACTGTTTACGGACTTTCATGCTATACTTATATATATTAAAAAAGAATAACCACTCATGAGGTTATCTCATTTGCATATTACATTGAAGAAAATCTGTTTTAATAATTAGCTCTAAATTTCTAATGGAAACAGCTGGTAGGATTTTGTCAAGTATTCTATTAAGAAATATTATATATCATTGATTTATAAAGTTGATTTACTTAATTTATTTTAAATCTAATTTACATTAAATTTTATTTATTTTTAATAATTTATACAACAAATATAAGCTGCGTTTTAAAAAATAGATAAAAATGTTTTATGCTTAAAAATCCCAAATATGGTCAACTATCAGTGTATCTTAAATAGTACGTGACTAAATCCTCTGCTCCGCAATATGTTCGTTTTTTACCCGTCAGTGCCGGGTATATACAGCTAGTGTTTATATAATTTCTTTTATAATAGCTCTACACATTCATTGAGAACTTCTGCAAAAAAAACTGTGTTTTATTCTAATGTATTTGAATTTACTTAAAACATATATATATATATATATATATATTATTAAAACATATATACATATATATATTATTACGTGCATACAAGGTATACAAAAATCAATAAATCTTATATATATATATATATATATATATATATATATATATATATATATATATATAGAGAGAGAGAGAGAGAGAGAGAGAGAGAGAGAGAGAGAATGAGATTAATAGATAGGTAATGACGGTGCCTTTTTCATGAATTCCCAGCTTCGATAACTTCCGGTTTTGATTTACAACTAAGTTAACTGATTTTATTATAATTTTTTCCAACCTAAATGGATCTCCATTCTTCATACAAATATGTTTCTCTTCCTTCTTCCGTGTTTCATGTTCAAGGTTTTTTGTGAAAATATTTCTTTGATGTATATCCTATTTTTTTTTTACCTTTCCATATCTTAGTGTTGCATCTTGGCATTCCGTGTTCATTATTCTACTGTCCTTCTGGGAATTTGAACATTCCATGCTTCCCTCTCCCTCTTCCCCCCCCCAACTTCAACTTCATTGATATTTATACCGAAGCATCATTTTCTAATTGACATGTATGTATATGCTTGTATACACGTGGTTATAAATCTGCGCAAGTAATTATTCTGCTTCAAATAAATATACATGTACACTTCCTTACATAAATATCCAAACGTGCAGATGTACTTATAGTGGGGCAGATTATCTCAATATTCCATGCGAATCTTTGAGGGGACGTCAAATCCTGGCGAAAATGAACGAACGTTGCAGTTTTAGGCCTTAACGTTAAATAAATTTGAGTTATGTACCATTCACAAAAAGAAATGACTAATTCCATCATTTGCCCCAACCCAATTTAGCCCCAAAAGTCCCCAAGGCCTTAACATATTTAAATTTGAGTTCAGCACCATGCAAAACTTCTAAATAGACATACACAGAAAATTTGGGAAAAATATGGTAAAATAGTCCCAGAAATGGAATATTGTATTAGCCCCCAAAGAGACCCTGGGGATCACCCAATAGTTATCGTGAAGTATAGACAAAATATATATATATATATATATATATACAGAAATCAGTTAGTTACAACTTTTCAGGAAGTTTTATAAAAACCCAAGACATCAATTTTTTTTAATAAGCACCAAAGTGTCAATTCTAGCCATTTTAACCTGAAAGGCATCCCTAAGAGGGCAACCGGAGTTTTCCCGGAAAATCCGTTCATTTACTTTTTTACTCATATCATGGTTGATGTTTGTGCAAAATTGCAAAAAATTCCAATGCGTAGTTATTGGAAACATGTGGATAGACAAACGGACGATCAAACGAACGAACGAACGAACGGACAAGGGTGAATTTACAGGTCCATCCCCCTGTTGTCGGGGGACCAAACAAATATATGTGAAATATTTTAATAATAATTTTGGAAATTTAGAAACTTAAAAAAATAGAATTTAATTATAAAAATAAGGACTTCGAATAAGGACAGTGACCTCGTTATATGACGTCAGAGAGTCAACTAACAAAGCAAGAATTTTCAGATATAGGCAGAACAGAACAGTTAGAGATTTTCTCTTCTAAGCGTTGGAAAGTTGGAGATTAAAAACAAAAACAACATTTTTTCTCCCCGTAAATTGAATAAAACGCAATTTTAATCGCTTTTTCATTCTTTGTTTTAAAGATTCCCCCGATAGAGCTTTTGGTCAGCTGGTTCCTCATTTCTCTTTCTTTCCTCTCCTATTCCCCCTTCCCCCCTTTTTTGGAGAGAAGATTAAAGGAATATATATATATATATATATATATATATATATATATATATATACTAGCGTGGGTACCCGGCGTTGCCCGAGTGTTTGTTTCCGGGACGGGGGGGGGAGTTTTAAAAAATGTTATGGTAGGTAAGTAGGAAGGATCAAACCCGGAGTCATGAGTAAAAGTAGGAAAATAAAGCGTGAAAAAAAAACAAACATCTGCAACGTTAACAGTTCGGCCACCAAGAAAAGTCTATTCCAGTTGTTTAGGAAAAAAAAAACAAAAAAAACGACTACGGTAGGTCGGCGCGAACGTGAAAATATAATGTGAATTGTCCAGCACGCTAACCACTACGCCACAGAGCACTGCAGCTTAGTTTAGTGATTTTAAATAACTTCACATGAAAGAACTACGAAGCCAAACCGGTGTTCTCTTCTCACCTGTTCCTTGATAACGATCCCCAAACGGTGTTAAGTGGTGGCAGGGGGAGGAGGAATTTATTAGAGAGAAAATATTTTACCACTTCCATTGATCTTAACCGATTTTGGCCGTGACTTCTCAGCAGAAAAAGTATAGAAATCTAAGATTATCGAGGAATTTGAGAAATAATAAGCCTATAACACACCTCATATATTGTTCTGCCGTTTGTGCATATTATATTTGCATGAAATATCTTGATTTTTAATCCTATTAATGTCAAAATCAGACGCGAAAAAATGAGTTCATTTTATTTATATATATATATATATATATATATATAAGAAAGAAAGATAGAAAAGATAGAAAAGAATAGATAGAAAAGATATATATATACATATATGTATATATATTTATATATATATACACACATTTACTTTTAATCATGAATCATAAAAGTCTTCCCTTCCTAATTGCAATATTTACATTTCGTATCTCTAAAAACATTATGATATATATATATATATATATATAGTACTGAGCACCTTTAATAGACAACTTATATAGCTATATGAAATAATAATATAGATATATATTACATATATATTATGATAATTTAAAAAAATCTGAAAGTGTGATGATGATTTTCACAGTAATAACTCATGAAAAATACAATAATATTAAGACTAACACAAGTTCTTGGAAGCAAATTAATGCTGTAATTGCAAAGACTTAATTTATATAGAAGTAAAGTAACTTACCAACAGTGTCATTTGAATTAAATGTTTATTTTAAAGGTTTAAAAACGACCAAGACTATACATTCACACACACATACATCATACATACATACATACATACATACATACATGCATACACACACACACACACACACACACATATATATATATATATATATATATATATATATATATATATATATATATATATACATAGGAAATTTATTACTGTGAGTCCAGAATTAGTTTACATATTGTTTCAGCTAGAGGAAGATCCTCAAAGAGAGGAAATATCCAAGTAGCATCGTCAGAATTCATAGATGGACTAAGTTATAAAATCAAATAAGAATGAAAAAATCGTAGATGAAGGGGAGTTAGAAAAGAAGGGGGGAGTGAAAGGGAGAGGACGTTGGAATTTAAAGTAGTAGGAGTGTATATAATAAGAAAGGGGTTTATAATTAAATATTAATTATGCGTTAATTCTTATATACGTTTTATTTTTTATTTATTTTTTTTTTTTAGTTTATCACGGTTTAAAATTAAAAGACGCTATTCTTATTTATAACGGCATAAGTAACAGTTAATTTAAAGGGTCATCATGGCAACAGGTTGGAGAGTTAATGTAAGTGGGCATGGTGTGGAGGGAGGAGGAAAGAATGGGTTGCAAATGGGGTTTAAAGTGATTTAGCCGGGCGGGGAGAGATTGAAAAATATTTGTTGTTTATTATTTATAAAAAAAGGAAAGAGAAAGAGAAGGAAAAATAGGAGGATAAATTAATGAATTATACGTTACAGGTTTATTTTGATAGTATAATGATAGGTAAGAATATCAGTAAGTTAATAAAATAAATTAAAAAATTAAGGAATTGTTTATGATAAATAAATAATACATACACATCAATACACATGCACGCGTACACCTGTAAAACGTACGGAGACACATATCGATGGGGGAGAACACATGCCTAAGTATATATAAAAACACAAAAACGTAAACATAAATATATATATATATACATATATACATACAGATACATGCATATATATAAATAAATATATACATACACGCACATAAATATATATATATATATTTATATATATTTATATATAAATAAATTAGCCGGGCAGGTAGAAATTATACGTTACAGGTTTATTTTAATAAAATAAAATAGGTGAGAATTTCAGTAAGTAACTTAAATAATAGATTAATAAAATTAAGGAAAAGTTTGATAAGTAAACATCACACATACACGAAAACAAACACACGCATACATATATCCAGCATATGCACATACGTCAATGGGGGAAGAGCACATGCCTGAGTATATATATATATATATACACATACGTAAATATACACACATATATACATATACACATACATATACACACATATATATAAATACATATACACATAATTACAAATTTCTAAAGATTTCCTATCGTTTCTGAAATGGAACAGGGACATATATTTTATTACATCAAAACATATTTAAAAACATTTTTATTATTTGTGCTTTGTTTTCTTCACTTCATTCATCCATCGGAAGTCTCGAAATAAAGACGCTACGTTGATGAACACATAACTTGGTTTATTACTTTTTTATTTCTAGATTTTCTCAGAATACTATATCATTTTATCTCATCACATATATATATATATATTGATATCACAATGTGTATATATATAGGTATATATACATACATATATTGATACCACAATGTGTATATATATAGGTATATATACATATATATATATATATATATATATATATATATATGGATATATATATATCCATATATATATATATATGGATATCACAATGTATGTATATATATATATATATATATATATATATATATATATATATATATATATATATAGTCATCCACATACTGTACTGTTTCGCTGTTTCACAGCTCATCAGTGCGGCTAGACAGGCAACTAACCCAAGCCAGGATTGAAACTTGACTGCTTGTACGAAGTCAAGGCTACTAACCATTTCGCTAATCGGCGGCTGCTGTGCGAGTCGTGAATTAACGATGTTTTGAAATACCTGAGCTCGATTTGTTTACACAAAGATCATCGCTTTATACGCTAATGGTAATTCGTGCATCACTTCTCAATATCCTTAACTCAAGATGATGAACTATATATATATATATATATATATATATATATATATATGTCATCACAGCGTTGCCCGTATGAACCCCAATGTTGTTCGCCTTCTTTCTCTTTGCCAGAAGTATCACCTGACCATTACCAATACACTTTTCCACGCTCCAAAGTTTGACACATGATCGACCATGTTGTCACAAGACGTAAAGGAATTCTCGTTAACTCGGAGCTTTCACTCAATGTGCTTTTTGTCTGACCACGCTCTTCTTTGAACTGTGTCACCATCCGTCTGAAGCGAATCCAGTTCAAAAAATCTACATTGCAGAAACGTAGAAACACGTAATGAACTGTCGAATACAATGGACTCATCTCTTAATTCAGTATCAATTTCTGAGAACATTGAATCTTCGTGGAAATCTCCAGGAAATGTGGTCCACAGCATATCACAGCAGGTTCTTGGTTTCCCAGTTCGCAATCACCAAGACTTGTTCGACAGCAATAATGCCGAGGTAAAAACTATTATTGAGCAGATGCATAGAACGCATAAAGAATAGATTGGTGACAAACAATCAACTCCATACAACAAGCATGCAAAAATGTAAAGCTAAGTGTGATTAAGGCAAATGCAAAATACCTTTTGAGATGCCAGGGCAGCAGAATCCCGGGAAGCTACAGACAGGAAAGATAACAAAACATTTTATGATTATCTGAGGAAAGTGTATGGTCCCAGAGAAAGTGGTACTCAACTAGTGCTTGCTTCTGATGGTACAGCACCGTAGATATTATTAAAAAAAAAACATTTTCCAAATTTCTTTTCTGACTCAAAATCGATTGCATAAATTACAATTTGTAATCTAAACAAATTAAGAAAGTATTAATATTATATGATTCAGGCTTTTATCTGCTTCGTGATTGTATATATTCACCATGCTTTTGTTTGTACCCTACATAATAGCACAAAACGGTATTTTTTTTTATTTTGAAAAATATTCTCACATGGAGAAAAACAGTGAGTTGTACATGGTCCTTGTTGAATTTACTAAAGCTTTCGACACAGTGAACAAAGAGGTATTTTGGAAGGTACTGAAAAAGCTTGGAATACCAGATTCAATGGTTAATGTTATTGTATCATTTCATAACGGCATGGATGGTACTGTGATCTCAGATGGATCTTCTTAGGATCGTTTTGATGTCTCAAATGGTACAAAGCAAGGGCGTATGATCGCTCCAGTTCTATTTGCGCTGTATTTTTCGTTGATGCCTCGGCATGCGTAGAGTGATTTCCATGGTGGTGTGAACTTACAATTTGTTTAACCATCAGCGCTTTAAGGCAAAAACGTTGGTGAAAACCGAAATGATATATGACAAGCTATTTGCTGATGCTGTTGCATTGGTCGGTACATCGTATGCTGAAGAAGCGCAAGAACTTGCCAATAGGTTTTCTGAAGCCGGCAAATCATTGTGCCTATCGTGGTTGTGACGTCAGGGGCAGTCTAAATAACGAAATGACGTCGTGAACGCGAGGATTGAATGACTTGCAACAAATATCAGCGAAAAAATCAACCTTCCCTGTACAAAAGTGCCCGGTTGAGGATGAAGGAATGAATGTTTTTGGCCAATTCGTCGATATTTGTCATCCGAAGGGCCGTGCTTCAAAATGGTACAAATCTCGTAAAAATCCGTCGCCTCGGTCGAAAGTTTTAGGTATACATACATACATACATACATACATACATGACGATTTTATTTGTGAAATAATGTGTGAATTTGTCCATATAATCATTTACTACCCAAAAAGTGTTAGTCTCAACCAAACTTTTTATTAAAAAAAAGAAAAAAAAGAGTAAGCGTCTTTAATATATGTCGGTTGGACTGTGTTTACATTTGACTCGTCGTCGATTTTATTTGTGAAATAATGTGTGAATTTGTCCATATCATCATCATTTACTACTCCAAAAGTGTTGGTCTCAACCAAGCTTTTTATTTAAAAAAAAAGAGTAAGCGTCTTTAATATATGTCGGTTGGACTGTGTTTGCATACATACATACATACATACATGCATACAGACATTTAAATAAACAAGTGAGATTTACATTTTAGACAACACAAAAAATTATTTAAAATCTATATCTCCCGTCTTCATGCTAAAGTTATTTAGTTCTTGTGTATTCATTATTGATTCGTTTATGATTCTTCTTTTAGTTTGGAGGACATACTGTTGTTGCATTCAAATGCATTAAGTCATCTTTGGAGTCATGGAAGAATTCTGATCATTGTCGAAATACACCTGAAAAAAAATTGCTGATCACATATAGAGCAAAAGTCTAGACGGAGCAAAAACAAAAACAAATGGACATAAAAAGAGAAGAATAAGATGGTATACTACATGTTCAATTATATGAGTTTAAAAGCATAATCTGGGTTATTGATTTCGTATTGTTTTGCTTTATTTTCTTCGGTAATATATTTAAGCAATCACTTATTTCAGAAATCAGTTGATTGCTACTAAAGTTCAATTCTGTTTATAGCATATTTTTGGACTTTATTTAGAACCTTATATTCTGGAAATCTCTTTCTCTCTCTCACTATATATATATATATATATATATATATATATATATATATATATATATATATATATATATATATATATATATATATATATATATACGTTTTATTTTTTTATTACCGTATTTTTCTGTTTAGTTACATTATTGTTTCAGCTACACGACCGTTTTTTGGCCGTCAGGTAGCTTCCTCAGACTTTTACAGAAACCTTTCTGTAAAGTCTGAGGAATCTACCTGACGGCAAAAAAAAAACGGTCGCTGAAACAATAATGTAACTAAACAGGAAAATACGGTAATAAAAAAATAAAACGAATATTTGCTCTACAGCTATTTGAGCACTTTCTTCAGGTTTTTATTAATTACCATTTATACTATATATATATATATATATATATATATATATATTATCGGAATCGGGAATCGGAAAAATCGGAGCTTTTTTGGGTTTCGGAAAAATTTTAGCCTTTTTTCTGATGCCAAAACATATTTCTTTAATTATATTTTTTTTTTATTGATTTTGGTTTAAGAAACACCTTCCACTGCTTTTAGTAATAATAAAATAATAAATATTTATTGATTTGAACTTCCAGTAAGACTAAAATCTCCATATCACCCCTTTACAAGTGTTTTTTTACGTTTGAGAAAATATAAGCACATTTAAGATATGCTTTTTTATGATAATCAGGGCAAAATAACACTTTTATAGTTAAATATCTCAAGATTTATAAAGAATCGGAATCGCGAAAATATTGGAATCGTCTCATCACTAATATATATATATATCGTAATCAACATACAGTATTGTTTCGCTGTTTCACAGCTCAACAGTGTGGCTAGGCAGGCAACTGCCTCAAGCCAGGATCGAAACCTGACCGCTCAAAAGACAGTCAATATATGGCTGATGCTGCGAGGGTAATGAATTAACGATGTTTTGATATCGTCAAAATGCCTCTGCTTAATTTGTTTACAACAAGAGCGTCGCTTATTAGCTAATAACAGTTTGTATATCACTTCCCAATATGCTCAACCCAACATAGAGAGTATTATAGTCATCCACATACAGTACCGTTTCGCTGCTTCACAACTCATCAGGTCGGCTAGAGAGGCAACTGCCTTAAGCCAGGATCGAGATCTGATCGCCGAAATATATATATATATATATATATATATATATATATATATATATATATATATATATAATTTTTGCTCTGGACAACGATAAGGTAGAACTGTTAGTATTATATACACTATTTGTAAACAGTATATATATATATATATATATATATATATATATATATATATATATATATAACTACTTCATTTACTCACATAAAACTAATATACGAAAGTATAGATTTATGCGTAAACTTTAAGTATTTACTTCAAAAGTGCTCAATACGTAGGTAGAGCTTGTTAGTAGTTTCTAAAATATATATGGCGATTAATCTACACTGAATATTCTGCGTTTCATTCACTATAGGATTCGTCAGGCTTATGCGCATAAGCCTGACGAATCTTATAGTGGATGAAACGCAGAATATTCAGTGTAGCTTAATCGCCATATATATTTTATAAACTACTATATATATATATATATATATATATATATATATATATATATATGTGTGTGTATACTGTTTACAAATAGTTTAAATAATACTAGCAGTTCTACCTCGTCGTTGTCCAGGGCAAAAATTCTATATTTCTACCTTCCTTATTCGTCTTTTTATCTTTCTTTCTCTCTTCCACGTTCTCCTTCTATTCCCTCACTCCTCTTTCTCGTCCGCTCAGCCCATTCTTTTCCCCGAGAAATGAGTAAGCTGAAGGGAATTAAAAAAATCAATTACGATTAATACGATATAATTGTCGCAGTAACAATAATAATGATAATGTTAAAATGTTCTTGATTAATAATAGGAGGTATGACTCCAATGATTTTGACGGTCGTTTTTATAACCACGGTTATAACAATCAACCAATGACAGGCTTCCGACGTAATTATAAAATATCGAATTTTGGATTCAAGTTAGCTTGTTGTCATCCTCTGTCTTAAAACAACTGAATCCTGACTGCATTGATCCTTTGCTGCCATTTTTAAATAAGAATTACTCAACACTCGAAATCGTGACTACCTCAATTTTTCGCCGCCATCTTCGTTACTAAGAATTACTCAACACTTGAGATCGTGACTACATTGATTCTTTGCCGCCATCTTTGTTACTAAGAATTACCAACACTCGAGATCGTGACTACATTGATTCATCACCGATTTGATTTACTGCCGTTATTTTTGTTCAACATACTGTCTCAACACTTAACAAATAATAATAATAATAATAATAATAATAATAATAATAATAATATTAATAATATTAATAATCATAATAATAATAACTAGCAAGACCACACGGCGTTGCCCGGGATCGTATAAGACAATGAGAAAATTTTTTAACATATCTGTTATTTTTTAGGATAGAGGAAGTTTTGATGTCTATGTATCATTTGCCATCTTTCGCAAAAGCATATTTTACCTACCCTAGGACTGGTATTACACAATATATGTATGAAATAATTATACCTTCCCTAGAACAGGAAATTTAGAGCACGTCTATGGGAAAAAAATTCCTTACTTAAGGCAGGTAATGTACAACACATATTTAAAATAATTTTCATAATTTTCTGTTGTGCTAAATTTTCTGTATGTAACAGGTAAGAGCTTGTTTGTTTTTACATCAAAGTTCTATAGTGAAGAATCACGTTATTTCTTATATAAATGTCATACTACTCGAATATAATTTTCGGTTTGGATAAATTATGTACGCCACAGGTAAATTTTCTTTGTTTTTCATATGGATACTATACTGTACAAGTACCTTATTTCCTGGGTAGGATACTGTACAAACACATTTTTTCTAATTAGAAAATGAAAGAACTCGATACTTTTAAGTAATTTTCTGTTGTGCTACATTTTTGTGCGTCTAGCGTAAGAATGTGTTTGTTTTTTCATGTGGGTTGTATAGTGAAGAAGCACCTTGTTTCTCATTTAAAAGTTATACTACTTGAATTTGTAATGTAATTTGTGGTTTTAATAATTTTTATGCACGTCTCAGGTAGGATTTTCTTTGTTTTTCCATATGGGTACTATACTACACAAGTACCTTAATTCTTGGGTAGGATAATGTAAAAGTACCTTATTTCTAATATATAGATGAAACTACTCGATGATTTTACATATTATTCTGTTATGCTAACTTTTCCGTATGCCATAGGTGAGAGTTTATTTTTATACTAGATTGCTATAGTGAAGAAGAACCTTATTTCTAATTTTAAAAAGTCATACTACTCGAATATATTATATGATTTTCGGTTTTGATTACTTTTATGTAGTCACAAGTAAGATTTTTTTTGTTTTTAATATGAGTACTATATTGTACAAGTACCTTATTTCCTGGGTAGGATACTCTACAAGTACCTTTTTTCTAATTTAAAAATGAAAGTACTCGAAACTTTTATGAAATTTTCTGTTGTGCTAAATATTTTTTACGAAGGGATAAGAATTTGTTTATTTTTCATCTGGGTGCTATAGTGAAGAAGCAACTTATCTCTCATATGTAAGTCATACTCTCCGAATATTTAACGTGATTTTCGGTTTTAATAACTTATGTACGTCACAGAAAATATTTTCTTTGTTTTTTTCATATGAGTGCGATACTACACAAGTACCTTATTACTTGGCTAGGATTTCTTGTACACATAGACACATTAAAAATGATCGTTGTATGTGCTTTTTGGAATACGACATCTATATAATATACAAACATACAATACATAAATTTATAATGATCAGTTAATTAGTTTAGGAGCGAATCTAATGCCTACAAATATATAATCATATACACATACTAAATATCCATAATGATCGGTTTATTAATTTAGCAGTGTATGCAATAATACAAATATATAAATATATGCCCATAATTAAAATTCATAATGACCGGTTAATTAATTAATTAGTTTAGGAGTGGATCCAATACATACAAATATATAAACATATACACATAATTAAAATTCCTAATGATCGATTAATTAGTTTAAGAGTGAATCTAATACAAAATGCCATTACATGATCAATTTACCTGATTTTTGGAATATGACAAATAAGCGATATACAATATATCAGATATATTTGGAATATGACATTTTTGTTACGAACATCAGAAACATTCTTCTGTATTTTTTTAAAAAATGAAAGTGATCTTGTGTAATCATTACATAATAACATTTAAAGATCAAGAATATCGGAATTTAAAAAAAAAAAGAAAGAAATGATGGAGCTCGAAACCGTAACACTGGTGTTAGTAATCAGTTATGCTATACACTGCACGACAGTGACAGCTAGTTTAAGATCGTTATGCCTCTTTTACACAATGTACGCATGCGTACAATGACGCCATTGTGCTAGGGACGTCAAGTTGTCATTTGTTTAAAGTTTGAATCCCGTTTTTTAATCACTTTGAAATTGTTTTAACCGATTAAACACCTCTAATAAAATTCTGCACCAAAAATGCAATCTTTTGAGCTATTGTACTCCGTCCAACGACCATCGGTCAAGGTGGAAATACAATTTGAAAAACGGAGACTGACACACACAAACACACACAGACTTAGTGAGATTTATATATTAGATGATAATATAAAAAATTATTATAATTAACAGATTAATACTAAAAAGGGAAACTACCTCATTGTGTCACAGCAGCAGGACACGTGACACTCAGTTAATAGCTCCCAGACACCATTACCACTCACCATAGTATTTCTATAGATATAATTTGTACATCAATACTTAAATAATTTCAAACTCTATTATTGAACAACCCGTATATATAAACAGAGAATCCAACATAAATTCTAATAATTATCTTTTTTGACTAATTGTCAAAGAATACATTTCTCCATTGTGAATATTGAATAGTTGTCGTAAGGAGACTCACAAATCTTACATCCTCTGTGCTGCATCTTCAAGGACACAAGATGATGTCATGCTTTCAATTCTACAATGTAGAAATATTGGATCTGTTACACTTAAATATGCCATCCGCCTGCTTTCTACACAATATGTGGACATTAATAATCGTCTATATTTGACATCTGTCTTTATTGCTCGACAGTGATGAAAACGTAAAGTGATGAAAACGTTAAGTGATTAAAACGTTAAGTGATGAAAACGTTAAGTGATGAAAACGTTAAGTGACGAAAACATTAAGTGATGAAAACGGCCCAAATATTTAATTTGCATAGTCTTCATCTATTGCAGAAAAATTTAGCATGGAATTTCGTTTTATAATTTGATTCATTACACTGGTCAATAGCAAATTTGGTGTCTCAGTTTTGTAAGCTGATTTTGGACAATTTTGATGTGCTGAATCCAAAAATAACACTCTTTTTGCTGGGTCAGGTCGACATTTTAAGCTATCGTTAATTTTCTATTTTTTAACTTTTAAATACCCGAGAAAGGTACAACAGAAGTATAAACCATTTACTGTTTAAAGTTCTATTACCTGAACAAATTAAATTTTTTAGCACTAGCTATACAAAGAAGAAAGCATTTGAATAAACAATTTTTGATTAAATTTTAATTAGGGAGTCTAAGTTTTGCGATATTTAAAGATAAGAGAAGACTTTATTTGGCCCATATAGGAATTCAATGGTAAAACTTGTTATTAAAACACACCAACATATGAAATCAGACGAGAAGGTAAGTCTTACGTATTGGTTCTGTGTGTTTCAGAGTCAAATTATTTCATTACTGTGCGATTAAAACTTCGCAGGACATAGATATAATTGTGCCGAATTTTTTTGATACAGACTTTAAATTTCATGGAAAACAACGTACACAAATTTAATTTTTAATTTTTTTCAGGTATACAATGGCGACTCGAAGAATGTGTGTAAATAAGCCAGATGTTTTTTGCTATGTTTGTGGTGAATACACACTTGCCAAATCACAATACTGTCACCACCTTTATCAAGCGCGTTTACTATGCATATTTTGGCATGAAGCTCGGCGATCAAGACAAAAGTTGGGCACCTCACATGGTTTGCAAAAGATGCGCAGAGCATCTCCGTCAATGGAGCAAAGGCACGCGAAAGTCCATGAACTTTGGAATCCCCATGATTTGGCGAGAGCCTTCAAATCATGCAACCGATTGCTACTTTTGTGCTATCAATGTCATGGGGATTAACAGAAAAAATCGCACGACACTGGAGTATCCCAATCTGCCGTCAGCTATGCGCCCTACTCCTCATAGTGAAGAAATTCCTGTACCTGTATTTGAAGATACAAGTATTGAAGAAAGCAGCAGTAGCCATGATGAAACTCAAAGCATTACCACTACCGATGATCATCATGATGCATCCTTTCCCGATGACAATGATGAGCAGCCGAAATTGTTTTCCCAAAACGAACTAAACGATCTTTTTCGTGATTTAAATTTGCCAAAAGACTGTGCCGAACTTCTTGCATCTCGTTTAAAGGACAAGAACATGCTAAATGGTAAAGTTAAGGTAAGTTTCTTCCGTACGAGGCACCAGGAATTTTTAAGATATTTTCCTCAAGAATTAGTCTATTGCAATGACATAGTAGAGCTACTGAAACATCTCGGCGTACCTGAATATAAATCAGAGAACTGGCGACTTTTTATCGACAGCAGCAAAACGTCTTTGAAATGTGTGTTCTTACACAATGGAAATCAATTTGCATTTGTGCCATTGGCACATTCAACAACATTAAAATAACAGCATGAAGCAATTAAGTACGTCCTAGAAAAAATTTCTTATGACCAACATAAATGACTGATTTGCGTTGACTTAAAAATGGTCAACTTCTTGCTTGGTCAACAGTGTGGATTTACCAAATACCCATGCTTTTTATGCCTCTGGGATAGTAGGGATGGTACTCAACATTACGTGAAAAAAGAATGGCCAGTACGTGAAGAGCTTGCAATTTGTAGAGCAAAAAATCTGATAAACAAGCCTCTAGTTGACAGGGGACGTATTTTATTTCCTCCACTGCACATAAAGCTCGGTTTGATGAAGCAATTCACAAAAGCTCTGGATAAAGATCGACGGTGTTTTCAGTTTCTGTGTAAAACCTTCCCCAATTTGTCAACTTAAAAATTAAAAGCTGGTATTTTTGGTGGTCCTCAAATTAGGCAGCTAATAAAAAAACTCTCCCGCGTTTGAGGAGACCATGAATCCTGTTGAGCAACAAGCGTGGACTTGCTTTGTTCAGGTTGTGATGAATTTCCTAGGAAACACAAAAGCTGAGAACTATAAAGATCTAGTAGCAAACATGTTAGTGGCCTTTAGGAACCTTGGCTGCAATATGAGCATAAAAATGCACTACCTGTACTCGCACATGGACCGCTTTCCAGAAAATCTTGGCTCTTTAAGCGATGAGCATGGAGTGCGCTTTCACCAGGACTTGAGAGAAATGGAATCACGCTACCAAGGAAGGTGGGACATGGTGATGATAGCGGACAACTGCTGGAATTTAAAAAGAGATGTGCAATACGGACACAATATCAAGACACTCTTAATAGTCTTGGAAGAGATATCTGGATGATTTATTTATCCTTTGGAAAACCACATGAGTTACATCAAAGACTTCAACACGAAACTCCAAAATCTGAAATCCAAAATCAAATTCACCTTAGAAGAAAGCCCTATAGAATAAACCTTTCTAGGCATACTAGTAAAAATTAAAAAAAAACAACATAATCACAGACCACAGATATATCATTGAAGTAAATACTGAAAGCCAATACCTAAACGACAAAGACACAGCCACCCAAAATATCTTCACCTTAAATACCATCACCCCAAAAGCTGTCTGAGATCCATAGTCTGGCACACAGAATCTGCATAGTCACAAAATACTCCGACTAAACTGAACTACAAATAACTTTAAGGAAAAGAAGATACTCACCAGAACCAATATATAAACAACCCAGAACTATTTACACATATAACAAAAACCTTGTCCTACTCAACCAAAACGACATACTAAACAACATACTAAAAACAATAAAATAATAAAACGCTAACCAAAAACAAAACATATTTTAACCTCCTCAACTCAATTCTAGCCTCTAACTCAATGAACATGAACGTGGGGTTACAAAATGCAATAAACAGCAAGGTGAATAGAGGGAAACACATACACATTCCAAAACCCCACACAAGCATTCCTCCAGAAATGTAGGGAATGAAGTAAAATGCACAGCTTCAGCAAATCCTACATAGGCGCCACCAAAAACCTCAGCAATAGAACGGCCTTACATAAAAGTAGCATGAAACTGCAAAAAATAGACTTCTAAATGTTTCAAACCCCGTACATGCACGCAGTGGAAATAACTCTTAAAGAATGACAATCTTCCAAACCGACAATTATTTCTACGTACTCACACAGGAAAAGAATATTATAACAAAATTTCAGACCCAAAATAAAAGTAAATCCACGCAGATATTTATTATGATGACCCCATTTTTGACAGCATGGGCATGGTTTACGTGCATTGGTTTCCCAATAGACAGACAGTCAACAAGGAATACTACGTTGAGGTTTTAAGGGAGTTCTGAAAGAGATTCCGTCGGAAGAGGACAGCACTAGCAGTGTCAGATATTTCGTGAAAACTATTGAATAATTCCACCCGCTATCTTCCGAAGCTTATAACTCCTCGAAAAATGTAATTCAAGCCCTAATTTTTTTTCAGTTAAAGGAGCAAGGACCAAGGTTTCATTAAAAAAAAACAAAAAAAAACAACGTGCTTTTTTTTAAAAAAAGGGTTTAAACTTCGGACTTTACAGATAAATTTCTAAAAAACACTTTTTTTTGTTTTAAATTTGAATATATAATTTATTGATCTTTTATCTCCAATTGGTGATATATAAAACTTTCGTACAGAAATTAATTATTTACTTTTTAATAGACATTTGAAAATAGGGGGGGGGGCGTGAATTAATAAAAAATCGTTTGTCTAAAATATTATATTCGGTTTATTGGAAAGAGCATAAAATTTCCCATTGACTCTTAAAATATCGTAAAAATAGAATCGATAGAAAAATTTTGATAGATTTTGAAAGTTTAAAAATCGAAAAATACTGAACTCGTAACATTCAATTAATTTCATTACTATTTTTAAAAAAATATTTCTATTACTTTTTATACAACTTTAATAGTTTACTTTGGAAATATAACCCATAAAGAAAATAAACAACCCATTTTTAAAAGAGAAATTACGAGTTTTTTATATTTTATTTACAGTTTCGTGTTAGAGGTGTCAAAAATTCCTACAAAAATTCTGATACACCTAAGACGGCATCCTCTAAATTGGGTCAGTGGCATTTCCACCAGGACAATGCAGTCCACAAGTCCATCCTTGTCACAGATTATTTGACTGTTTTCATAAGTACAGTTTCTCACTCTCCCTGTAATACATACCTTGCTCCATGTGACTTTTAATTATTCACTAAGCTTAAGGAAAACATTAGACACTTTTGTTCAAAGACAATTGAGATAATGAAAGAGGCTGTGACGAGGGTCATTGACACGCTCACACAAGACGACTTTCATGGGACTTTCCGGAAGTTGTTGGAACGGTGCAACACGTACATTGCAGCCGGAGAAAATTACTTCGAAGTGAGCTATTTCACATATGTACTCTCCAATAAAAGTGTCCATACGAGAAAAGTATAGAAACTTATTTAAAGCACCCCGTATATCTATATATGAGGTCGCTGCAATTGTTTTTGGTGATTTACAATTTGATTTTGTCAATCAAAAACTGTGTTTTTGAAAAATCTTTATTCATAAGAATAACGACCTTTGCTCTCTATAACTTTATTTCATCTGTCAACGAGCTTGTAAACGCCTCGCTTGTAAAATTGAAAATCTGAAATCAGAAACTAACTCATATTCAATCTCTTTTCGTGATGCTGACCTAATACCATTTAAATGGTTTTGTAATCTTCAAAATCGAATTACGTGATAACACAAAGGAGCTAGATCAGGAGAATATTTAGGATAGGACACGATTTCGTCACCAATTTCTCATCGGAGATATTTGGTCAGTATGTTGTATAGTTTCGGTCACGGCACCAAAATGAGTTTGTTGTATAGTTTCTCTAATAAGGGTATGTGTTGTTTGATGATTGTCTAGTTGTTCCGTCTATTTGTTGTATATTCCTATTTAAGTGTTCATATGCTTTGGTGTGTGTGTGTGTGTGTGTGTGTGGTACATGTATTTTTAGACATACCTTCATGCGTCGTTGATGTTGGTTCACCTGGAATTCATCTCGTGTCTTAAAGCGGAGGTTCATTCACTCCAAGACTGGTTTTATTGTATTTATTCTCCTTCCAGATGTTGATCGCAGAAGGATGGAAAGTGAATCTCAGGCCTGCATGATTTACTGCGAGGTCTTATTGCCACAAACGTTAGCGTTCCCCCCAGTGAAGGAAAGGGGACGACTGTTAAGCCGTCCGTTGTCTTCTATGTCCAAACCCAATCTCCTCGTTCCAGCTAACCTGATCAGGTTACTCACACGCAAATACGATCAGCTGTCCCTCACTTCCGGCAAACGTGTCTACAATATAATTTACAGACCTCCCTCTATTTCTCGATCCATTTCCTAACAAGTAGTGCTGTATGAGGATGAGCATTACCATGATGGAAGGTGACTTCCATTCTTTTAACTAAAGAAGGTCGTATTCGGGTCAACATTGTTGAGAATATTATCGAAAATATAAATGATGCTTTAATAATGTAGAAAAAAAGTTAGAAATTAATAATGGTGATGTGTTTTAGTAGTAACAATATGCATAAAATAAAATACAATGCCATTAAATGCCTCTTTTATGAACCGGCAAAACTTTTGTACCGATCTGATAAGTATTCCCAAATGGTCACTCATTTAGTTCTGACCATGCTCAATGTTTGTTTTCTGTGATCTAACTGGAATGGATGTGCCAGTGTGATTAAGCCGTAAAACAACAGACATTTGTTTTAATTGTGTAAAAAAAAATGACAGCAAGAAATCGGATCTATTTATTTAATTTGATTTAATGAAACTTTCATATTCTGAATTCTTGGCAACAGCAAGCGCCATTACTCTCATATTTATCGGGAATCGGTTCAATAACACAACTGATATGCTGAGAAGTATTTGAACTCATCCTGTTTTGGCATGGCCGAGTCGGGTAATGTATCATTTTTCTTTCAGGCATTAAGTACCTACCACCAACATGTCTGGCCAACAGAGAATCACAAGGCCGATTAACTTTTGTCGACCATTTCAAATAAATATAAAAATCTGACATATCAAAGCGCAAAAGTTTGGGTTTAGAAAGGGAAATGTACAAGATTTATTTCTGGTTGCGAACGATTTTAACATCCAAAAATCAAAGGCGGGCTGGGGAAGGCGGATAATTTGAATAATTCACGATCAGAAAGTGATGCTTTAAGGTTTGGGATTCACTTATATTGATTTTCTTTTACAGTTGATACTATGAACATTTCTAAAGAATAACAGATAAATACATAACAACAAAGCAATCAATTTCATCAAAATCAACTATAAGAAATGCAATCTGTTTTATCCTCATCGAGGCTAAAAGGCCACTTGTGGATAATGGTTGATGAGTGTACAGTGAGATAATGGTTGATGAGTGTACAGTGAGACAACATCGATAATGTTATTGTCAGCTGGAAAACAGTCCCACGGGTTATTGATAGATTCCTTAAAAGTGTATTACTTAACAAACATATTGAACTAGTAGAGCTACTAGTCGTTGGAAGGGACCATAAAATAGAAAAGTTTATAAAATTTGTGTAACATTTTTTTCTTTATCAAACTTCTACATTTCTAACTTTCTTAAACCAGTTATGTATCCTTCTCTCTTTACCCCGTCTCATTAACAAACATCTAACCCCCACCATTCTGACGAAGCCAGGCCTAGTTTACAGCCAGAGAATGAATACTTTTGTTTTAATTTCAGATAATTATCCAACGTAACGCTGAATAAGAAATATACAAACTTTATGAGCGTTTTTTTTGTAGGTTTTATCTTTATCCGGACATAATGGCACACATACACACACGCACACAATGTCTGTTATAGAATATAATTAGCAAAATGCACGTCTAACGAGAGATATTATCCTCTATTTTTAAAAATCAGTTTTGGTATATAAGGTGTGCGAAACTTACCAATAACTGAGGTGTCTTCCTGTCTTGAGAATTCATAAGACCTTGGCGTCATGTGTGGCCAAAAGTGTCATTTTTGCATACCGCTCACTCGGAGACAAAGTCGAGACTTTTAGAATTTCCTATTTTGAGTCCCTAAATTTAGAAGTTAGTTTAGGGCAGTTTTCAGTTAAAGACAGTTACCAGTTTATGACAGTTTGTGGTTCAGACTAGATTATGAGTTTTAACAGATGAACAATTGAATTGATCAACCAACTGCAAAACATAGCTTCAAGAGATAACTAAGATATAGACATTTGCATTTGGAGGGTCGTGATGGTATCACACGCCAACCCAGATTTCAACCAATCTACACACAATACACATCAGAGTCTGTGTTTTCTTTTCTGAGTTTGCATTCTATTTTATTTTTATACTTGTAAGACACTGGGTTTGGCAACACCATGCAATGTCTCATGCCTGTTATCCATACAATCTGGCTGTATATCTTTATATCAGCCAGGTTGCATGCAGTTATATTACTTCGAACATACATAAACAACATCTACTATGCTCTCTAGTGTCCAGAATATTCCAATGTGCCATGAGGCAGGCACGTCCAAGGTTGGAGTATTGTTGCCACATCTGGGCAGGAGCTGCTAGAAAGACTTATCCTTCCTTGACAGAGTTCAAAATAGACTTCGTAGCCTAGTAGGAGATGCCCTTTTCTCTTCCCTGCAACCTTTTTACCACAGAAAAAATGCTGAAAGCCTGTTTCTGCTTTATCCTTATTTTCATTGCAAGAGCTCACCTGAGCTTCAATCTATGGTTCCCCCCCCCCTGGCCTGACTTTCACGAGACACATTCGTCCAGCTGAAAACATTATCAATAATTACCTCCACTCTTTATCTCTGCATATACATTAACGTAGATTCCATGAACCAAACTTCTTTTTTAGAACTGCATACCTGTGGAACCGTCTTCCGTTTGCCTGCTTTCGAGCTGACTACAATATGGTCGTCTTCAAGTCCTACGTAAACAAATTCTTGATGAGCTGCTCCCTTTAAGTAATCCAATTGACCAAACTTACACTACTATGATATTGTCCTATTGACTACTGTACACTCTTTAAAACTTATCCTCGAGTGGTCTCTGGGCATTGATAAGTGGTGACTCCTATGAATAAAAAGGTTTTATGTCGTACAGTATTAAGATGCTGGGTGCGTATTCTGCTAGTTAATAACACACTTAAGTCACCCCCAAACAACATAATTTTACTAAGATGTCATCACATGTCGAGGACAAAAACCATTCGAGGATAAGGATTAAATGAGCGACATAGTAGACAGTAATATACAAAATATGGGAAGCCATATCCCATTGTTAAGTGTCTATAATTTATTTCTGCAATAACCGAGGGTCGTTCCAAAAGTAAAGCCTCCTAATTTTTAATTAAAAAAAGTTAAAAAAACTATGAATATGTCATTGGTACCAATAAAACGAGTGATCTTTTGTGCTCTAGGACTTCTTTTTTACGTATTTACTATAATTCGCAATCCACTTTTTTTTATTGAGATTCTGGCTATTATAATGGAAAATATTCAGTTGGGAATAGTTTGAAACTAAATTTCCCTAAATTAAAAAAAAAATTGAATACTCGTTAATGGGCCACAGGATTACTGGTGATGATTGTATTGACTATTTACGAGGATGATTTAACAATAATTTGTTTGCATTAAACTTGGAAAAGACGATGTTGTAGTCAGTTGGTAAGCAGCTCTACAGACTGGCAGCTTTAAGAAAGAAACTTTGTTTATATAGTTTTTTTTTAATATATTATTTAATTGGAATTCAATATAGCGGTTTCAATCCTCCCCAAAGCCGGCTAGAGGCTTACTTGACGAAAACGTGGTGAAACCGCAACAACTATGGAAGGCAGTAATTGCTGAGAACGCAGTTAGAAGATTCAGTTCTTATTCCGTCGCGGTTTCCACCTGACGAAGGCCCGGGGAATAGTTGGCCGAAACGTCGTGAAACAAAAACTAAAAAGATGAGGATAAAAGTCTGCATGTTAATAGATGTTTATTTTTTAGATTTAGGTAGAGAAAAGAGAGAACACTACTGATAAAAATTGTAGTGTGGCCAGGGTTTGTTTGGAATGTTTTACAGGGATGGACTCAAGCACCTGTAATGTAAATAATGATAAACTCGAGAAAAACAAGCTATAACTTTTCTTTGGGAAAGAAGTAGTAGCGAGGATGATTTCAATGATAGCGAGGATGATTTCAAAGTCGGTTCTGTACTTTATTTTGATGGATAGGATGTTCCAAGCACTATCTCCTAAGATGTGGCATCAGTTTTCTATGTTAGGACGTATTTAGCTTTTGTGCACGTATATGATTGTGTCAGGATTCACATACATACTCGAGCAGTAGAATAATCAAACTATTTTTCCAACGACCTTGGTAAGGATTTGATGGAAGGCTTCCGTTTCAGGTGTGGAATGATGATCAGAAGCTTATCCAAGGAAGCGGTTTCAATTAGTGTCAAGTGGAATACAGAACGCTGGTAGTGGAAAGAAAGAAGCTTTTTTGGGACTCATTAAACTTTCCAAGTTTGCATCACTTTTATGTCTCTTTAAAAATATTTTCATTAAAAACTCTTGGGTTGACAAGAAACCATTCTTTCCTTAGAAGTCATAAAACAGATGTATTTAAAATTAATGGACCGCTATAATGAAGGCAGAGTAGTGTTATACAGCGATCTATATAACGTGTGCCCTAATTGTGTATAGGCGCTATTATATATCTGATCACCTAGAACTGTTCGTTGTGAGTGCGGACGTTTCTTTATGTGAATGGTTGTATATCTATGTTTAGAAATCCAGCGACAGTTAAAAAAAATGGGATAATTAACGTAACGAGGACAGCTCTTTTCGAATGACGATTAACCCTTTTTATGGTTTACATCAACAAATGCAAACAATCTTTTTTCATTGTTTGGCGTTTTCTCTGCCCTCCATTCATGGTGTTGCCATGTTGTCACGCTTCGATTTTCTTTTGGAAAACATCAAACCACGGTCTACCTCCTTTATATATTAAAGTTTATATTTCATGCCCTGGGGTTTGAGACTGCTAGCTCTTGTTAATCTCATGTCCCCTCGCTCCCAGACGTGTAGACAATCTCTTTCGATATTGCCGTTAGCAAGCCCCATTATCACCCCTCTAAAGTAAAACCTCGAGCACTTCTAAACTCTTTCTCTATCTTATTACCCCACCACCCATGTCGCCAAAGAATGAAAATCATCTGATTTAAATTGTCTGTATTTTTTTTATCTGAAAATTATGTGTCAGCTAAAATTCCTAATTGATGTTTTGTAACATTATTTTCTATTAAAACAGTTTCTTAATACTTTCCTCTACAGGAAATTTAATAATATTTATAATAATGATCGTGCAAGATTATTTGGCGTTGCCCCGGCACGCTTATATACTAGAACAGTATGTTGAATTACAACTGTTATTATATCAAATAATAAATTCATATATATTTGTTGTTTTTTTCGACATATCAACGAAGTGAAACAGCTGTTTTTGCTTATATTAAATATGCCAACAAACAGAATATACAAGATGCACGGAGAACAACCATGTATTGTTAAGTGCTTGTAATTTATTACTGCAATATATAAGGGTTGCTCAGAAAATAGTACCTCCTATATTTTAAACTCCAAAAGTTAAAGGCTACAGAGACGGGATAGGAAGCAATAAAATGAGCGACCATTCGTGCTCTAGAACTTATTTTTCTACATAGTCACTATCATTTTCAATCCACTTGCACCAACAATTCAATGAAGCATATCTGCTTTTGATGCACGTCGATAACAGAATTTGCTTTCTTAGAGTCTCACACCGTCAGTATTGACAAAAAGATACAGGAAAATTACAGATAATAAGTGCATGAGTTCAGTCACCATAACAACACAATTTTGCAAATTAGAAGCCATTACTTTTAGAACGCCCCTTATATATATATATATATATATATATATATATATATATATATATATATATACATGATGGTAGCAACTCGTTCTCGAGTATTGCCATTACTTAATATATCTCTGGCTCAAATGACGCAACCATGAACGCAACTAGCAGCACATATCAGAAGGTCACCTCTGAACCTTCTGAAGTTCAGCACATCAACTGATACCGGGTCCATGTTGTGGTGCCAGGCGAGAGCCTTGAAGTTCCAGAACCTTTATTGCCATTCACGCCTATAGCTGCATCAGTCCTCATTGAATGTCTGTTTGTCGTTTCAGGCCACAGCCAGCCTTTTTGTTATCGAGATACACACTGATTGCAAAGTGTGTATTCCATTGCATATCAAGTAATGCATGTGTTTGAAGCTTTTTATAGCGAGGAAATACTTTGCACTGAGACAATCCCACTCTCTAAACAACTGCCACATTGAACCAAAAAGAAGAGCAAGTCAACATCATTGGAAGCAGCAGTCGACGCAGGTTTTATATCAGGGATTTTCTTGTCCTAGAGAGTTTGTCTTCACGACGGCTTACGAGATCCCTCTCCACCGACCATGCCATTTGATCCATGACTGGAACTTAGGTTGCTGGGCACCAGAGCATACTCAGCACGCCGATGGGTCATGTATGCCGCGGCTTACAGAGCCTAAGCTCCTCTGGGGGTTTCTATCAGGGTTACCTACCCTTAGCCTTTGGTTAAATAACCTTGGCCCACAAGGCAGTGGAGGTCCAGTTATACAGTGCAGGACACTCGGCGTTCATCAGAGCCCCGTCTGCATGGCAGTGGTCACGACGTGCACGTGGGGTTGATTTGTCTGGGAGAAGCACAGTATGACGCTGACATCTGTGTGCTTTTAACACAAGTCCACACCAGACATACATAAATGCATGTATATATATATATATATATATATATATATATATATATATATATATATATATATATATATATATATACAACGGTTAAATGCAAACCAAAAAGCATAATGAATTTAAAAAAATAAAAACATGAAAATAGAGGTTAGCTAACCAGGTTATCAAAGCTAAATCGAGGAAAATACGATTAAAACAAACAAGAAAAGTCATGAATATGGCGGGGGTAGGAAAAAAACGAAATAAACGGGGGAAAAAATTACATAGAGACTAAATTAAGTCCAAGAAGATTTTCTTTTGCTTGCAAAGAGAAGGTCTCAAAGACTTAATAAAAAGAGTCTCTAAAATTTTCAAATGATAAGGAGAGTGCGACTTACTAAGGATCGTAAACATGTCAGCACTGAAATACGTGGCACACGCATGGTTATTTATAAGATGGTCGCAAATCGCAGAACCATACGTATTACTCAGAATATCCGAGGGTGAAAATTTTGCATAACGAATCTTTGAAGACACATGCTGTTTCAAACGAAAATCTAATCTTTGCGATGTTTCTTCCAACATAGTGCGCATTGTAACTACATTTAAATAAATAAATAATATAATTATTATGGTGTTGGTGTTGGTGTTGGTGGGGGAGAACATCTTTGCGAATAGACGGCAACATAGGCCTAGTTGAAAAAACAACACGCGGGTTCGATGAAAAATAACACTGTTGCACAGACAAAGAAATTTGCTTAGCAAATCGGTCACTGATGTTACCTAGCTAAGGAAGACGTAGGTACACAGGACATCTATTAGCTATAATTTCTTTGGGTTTATGAAAATTGGAAACTTTCTTATTGATAGTAGTTTTAACAATATCCAAGGGGTAACCATTATTACAAAGGGTCTTAGCGATAAATTTGAGTTAGTCATCCAAATTAACTTCAGAATCATCAAGGCCCTATGTGCTAAAGTTTTGATTAAATTATATTTTTGGTGTATACGGCAAAAAGAGTCCCAACGCGTATAGAGACCCGTAAAAGTTGGTTTACGATAAACAGAAGTAAGTAAACACGAGGATGTATTGGACACAAAAACATCCAAAAACGGAAGATTAGAATTTGTTTCCTTGTCTACCGTAAACTAAAGGACTGGATGAACGTTAAATCGTCCGCATTCGTCTCGTCCTCAAATAAGCGGAAAATGTCTTGTTTGCATAAACCAGACAATAGACCCTCTTCATTAAAATCCACAAAGATATTAGCCAACGCTGGTCCCAATGGGGAACCCATGGCCACACCATCCGTCTGTCTGTACATATGTCGTCAATGTTGTGGTCCTGTTTATGGGGTTACAATGTTAAGGTGAAAAAGACCTGGTGTTCAGTGCGAGTGGTTAAACTATGCGCGTTCTGTCTGCTCGACAGCAGAAATATCTGGCTTAGGTAGTGCCAGAGGAATCCATATTATCAGAGATATAGGGATGTTCACTATCCTAGAACAAATATATATATATATATATATATATATATATATATATATATATATATGCATAACGATCGCCTGTTGTTCAATTAACTCGTTGTTCAATTAACTCGTATTTTTCTATCTTCTTTGAAAAAGTAAAAATTGGCCCTACAAATTTTTCCACGACGACAAACAACTTTTCCGAGGAAAAGTTGTTTTTCAAAAAAATTCTGAGTAAAAAAATCTATCTATGCTAAGGAATTGACCTAATTCATTTCTAACATTTGGTTTGTGCAATGTAATTTTTATTGCCCTAGAAACTTTTTCTTTGTCCAAATCCTTTCTTTTTAGACTGTTCGTTGATAGTGATCATTGTTTGTTTTAAACACAAAAAAGCAGTAAAAAAGAAATGAGCTTTTTTGCGGGCTGGCCGACGTTCACTAGTGAAACTATTTATATTTTGTCTCTTTACAAAAAGCCATTTTCGTTTTAAAGTATTTTCTGCCCAAAAAATTATTACTGTGACCTAAAATTTCTCTGTCGATAGTCTGCATGATTTTCGTTTTGTCGGTAAAACAACGCGAAAAAGAAAGTCGATCAACTCTACGAAGGATCGAAATTGCATTCGCTTAATTACGAGAATTAAGGACAACAACGTAAATTCCCGACTGGATTTTGCAACGAAAAGGGATTTCAATTCGTTTTATTATTCCAAATTCTTCTGGACTAAAAATTCTTCTTAATATTTTTTTCTTCTCAAGAGTTAAAATATATTCTTAATTCTCTGTTGTTCTCTGTGGAAAATTGAACATTTAAAACCACATGTACATGACTTTTTCTTCCAGAATATTAATTCGGCATATCCTCTCTGTAAAGTCGCCGTTTTTCTGTTTATCATTTCTTATACCCAGCTTTGTTTTGTGGGTCTATTTATTTTTCAAAATGGAAGAAATTTCAAGGTAACTCGTTGAAATGATACGTTTACAACAGACTAAGACTTTTAAATTACATCCAAGACTGCACCCAGCGAGTGAAGCTGTGTCGCAGAAATTTGTGGGGGTCCTAACCATCTACAACTGCAGATCGTTTGCCTTGTCCTTAATTGTGGGTTAAAAACGTTATATTGAGGTCCAAGACAGGAATTCGACCCAGAGGAAAACACCAATACTAGACGAATTTAAAAAATAATTCTTTGTAACCGTTGGACCCAGGACTCTCTAATAGGGTTATATTGATTGCCGTTCTTACGACGTTTATTGACCAAGTTAGCCCTCCGCGGGATGACTCATGGGGTTATTATAACCTCATTAGATTAAATATCAAAAGAAGTTTGAAACCATGACAATTATTCTTATTTATATAGGAAAAGAGAAGTTCCCCGAAAACACGTCTGTCACATCTCGCGGACAGACCAAAGAGGAGGAGAGCTGCAGAGAAAGAGAGACTCTAGTCTTTCCGTTTGTCACATATCATTAATTTTTTTATCACTGGTGGCTTTTTCTATTTTCTAAACCAGATAGTTCCAATTATGTTAGCCAACAAAAGGTTTTCTAGAAACGATTGGAGAGCAAAGGGCGAATAACTCTTTTTTTAAGTGCACAGATTTCAGATTTAGATTGGAAGCAAGTTTAAAACAATCAAAACATTTTCACCTATTCGCCATTGAAAAATAGCCTTATCGGATTAAATACGCAGAGGTTTGAAACCGAGACAATCATTTTCATTTGCAAGCGATTGGGCATACAATCTACATTCAAACTCTCATCGGAGGCATATCTTCTGTTAAATATAGTTTTAGCCTGTAGCCGTGCGAATGCTAACTTATCTGCATACAAGATGGTGGCTTGTTAGAAGAAATTTTCAGAATTAATACATTTGCGGCTTAGAATCAACAGAATAAGGTTTCCTCTTTTTATAACCGTCATGTCTTTCTGCTTGTTTACGTTGGTTTTGTTATTTGTTCGCTGCTAACATCTTTTCTTGTCAAATCCCTTTTGGTACTTAGTGGGCTTAGAGGCAGAAGAGCACAATGTTATCTGGGAACGAGGGATATCTTCTGAAAATAGCTAGATGTAAATGGATTGAAGAAGGGGTGGGTGGAGATAGAAATAGGGTGAAATTGGAAGAAAGGTAGAAGAGAGAGAGTGGGGGGAAGGTAAAGGAAATGAATAGTGGGGAGGAAAAGGGAAAAGGACGAAGTGGGAGGAGATAAAGAGAAAAATATCAAAAAGGAGACGGACTTCTGAATGAAATAAACAGGCACAAAGAGAGGAAATAAAGCTTAAATATGAAAGGGGACGACTGTAATGTGTGTGTGGGGGTTGTGTGTGAGTGTGTGTGTGACGGAGAGAGCGAGAGACTATAGGAAATGAAATGGAGAAAAAGTGAAAACGAAGAAAGAAGTGAGGAAAAATAAAATGAACTAAAGAGACAAGAAGAGAGAGAGAAAGAGAGAGAGAGAGAGAGAGAGAGTAGAAAAGAAATATAGAAATAAAGAACGAAATAAAGCGACACAGAAAGTAAGAACAAAAATAATATGTGAGAGAAAAAAGAGAAAAAAAAAGAGAGTAAAAGAAAAAAGAGAAAGAAAGAAAGGGAGAAACAATGCAATAAAGTACGAGGTAGAGGAGAAAGAGGAAACGGTATGGGAAGAGGAGGTACAGCAGGAAAGTAAAGGAATAAGATAGACGACATTGGAGAATGAGGCCAAGAAAGATAATAGCGTAAAAAAGAGAAATACATTTAAATGAAATTAACAGGTATAGAGAGGGGGAAAATAAAGAAAAGGCAGAGACGAAAAAAAGGTAGTCAAGAGAAAAAAGAAAGTGATAAAAAAGAAAAAAAAAACCCAGAAAGATAGAACAAAGGAAACAAAGCGAGAAAGATAGAAAGAGAGGAAAAACAATTAAAAAAAATAGAAAGATAGGAAAAACAAGCAAAAAAAAAAAAAAATACCAAACGATATAAAAAATGAAATATATAAAAATAATAAATAATAAATAAAATAATAAAATAAAAGAAACGGAGAGTGATAAACAGAAAAAGAATATTTGAAAGGAACATTTAAAACACGATAGAATATTCGACCTATCTATGTATAAAGTTAAATTTTTCCTAGCTCTGACACGAACATTAAAACGCACTGTTTGTATTCGTATTTATTTGCTTCCCCGCAAAAGCAAAATGTGACACAAGGTCGTTTTAATGTGGGGTAAACCAGCTCCCCAAAAAGAGACAGCCTGGGAGTAGGCAAAACTGAAAATTAGCTCAGTATAGAAGGCCACTCGCTTCATTGACCAAGGACAAACCAAATCAAGTGTAGCACCAGAAAAGACACTTCCCTGTGATCAAAACCCGAAGGCCAGATACTTTTCCTATTACATAATTTATTGAAACGAATTTTTAATATACCCAATCATGGATATGCGAGCGACTACATAAAGATTAACTGATTGGCGTATTCCTTTAAAAACAAGCGTTAATTAATTACTTACTTTTTTATTATTTCTTATTAAATGATTGGTTTCGTTTCACTATTACACTGAATTGTATGGATGCATTGTTTAGTAATAGCTACGTAAAGATCGAATTACTTAACTATGATGAATTAAAAAAATAAAGTTAAAAGGTTAGCTCACCAGTTTCAAACCCTTTTTTTTAAATTCATTCTTGTTAATTAATTCGGTATCTACATAGCTTTTATTAAATCTTGTACTCCTAAAAGATATTTATGCATAGTTTCTACATTCTGCATAATTGCTTACAATTTAAGATAAATGCGTTCTAGCACATGGAAACATTTCTCTCTCTCTCCCCCCATATCTCTCTCTCTCTCTCTATATATATATATATATATACATATATATGCGTGTGTGTGTGTGTGTGCGTCTGTGTGTGCGAGTGTGTGCAAAACTCTCTGCCAAACTCCTCTTTAAATGTTTAATATTTACTATTTGAAATTTGATATATAGTATTTGCAGTTGTAGTACACTTTTGATTTTATTTTTAGCCGACAGACTTTGCTGCTAAAGGGGTCAGAATTGAAAACAAAAAAAAATCGACCTTGGCAAAGTAAGTCGAATAAAACACTAATCCCACTGTTAGTTTTGCCCATGCGCAAAATTAAGATTCTTGGGTGAAATTTGTTTAATCTGAATTCCATCTGTTCGTAGCTCAGACGGTAACAACGCTGAAGAGAGTAAGTCTGGCGCACTAAACGTTCTGGTTTTAGTTTTATCGAATGGTATTCAAGTCATATTTTTCAATAACTTCTGAAATCATTACTATATATTGGATAATGATCAATAGAAAATTGGCTCTCTAATAATAAATAAGAAATCTACATGAATTAAAATATAATGTTTTTGCAGAATTAATGACCGGGCAACGCCGGGCGGGCTGCTCGTATAATATATATTTATTAAGAACTATATAAATATGTGTTTATACGTGTATATATATATATATATATATATATATATATATATATATATATATATATATATATATATATAACTACTTCATTTACTCACGTAAAATTAATATACGAAAGTATACATTTATGCGTAAACTTTAAGTATTTACTTCAAAAGTGTTCAATATGTAGGTATAGCTAGTTAGTAAGTTAACAAATATATATGGCGATTAAGCTACACTGAATACGCCGCGTTTCATCCACTCTAGGACGCATAAGCCTGAAGAGTTCTAGAGTGGATGAAACGCGGAATATTCAGTGTAGCTTAATCGCCGTATATATTTTATAACTTACTATATATATATATATATAGTGGAAATGGTAATTGATAAAAACTGAAGAAAGTGCTCAATACCGTTGTAGAGCAGATATGCGTGTTATTTTTTATTACCGTATCTTTCTGTTAAGTTACATTATTGTTTCAGCTACTTGGCTGTGTTTCTGAGGATGCTACAGACGGCCAAAAAAACGGCCAAGTAGCTGAAACAATAATGTAACTTAACAGAAAAATACGGTAATAAAAAATAAAATGTATATATATATATATATATATATATATATATATATATATATATATATATATATATATATATATGAGAGAGAAGAAGAGAGTAATTGGACCAAAATTTGAAAATAAAAGCAGAAGAAAATTTTGATGAATGGATAAATCTCATTGAAAAAATTGTGATAATGATGATCGCGTTATGGTTATGTTGTAATGTTCTTGTGATAATTATGATGATGGTGTAGCGACTCACTACAGACATAGAGTGGCTGGAAAGGAGCGTTCCAGTTGTGCGTACATCTGTTATCTAGACCCACGCAAATTCTGCGGGTATAAAAACTAAAACCTTGCCTTTTCGCACGGACGTAGTACATAGCACACCCACGTGACAAGCATGTCTACTTTTCATCCAACCGCTGATCTGGTCCCTTGTCGTAAAAATGTTATTATGATGACTTTATTGTAATTATGGTGGTGGTGGTGGTGATGATGATGATGATGATGATGAGGAGGAGGAGGAGAATATATTCCTAGGCAAGCAACCATAAGCGATCGGACAGAGCATTCTTTTGCTAGTTTTTTTTTTGTTTATAATTTCCTACATAGATTCAAATGAGACGCCCTTATTGAATTCACAATTCTTAAAGTAAGCCAATCATATTTAATACAAATAAACACCAATAATAATAACAAACTGTTATTTCGATATTATTCAAATCAACAAAAAAAGGAGTATTTTCCTTTTTAAAATATGCGTTACGTATCTACTTCTAATAGCACCAGAGCAACGAAACTTGGCACAGTTATTATTAATTCGGGGTCGACTGGAATTTTTGAACATTATTATCAACAAGACATCTACTTTTGCAATTGTTTTTATGATGATGATGATGATGATGATGATGATGTCGTGATGTTGTGATGATGATAGTGGTGATGGTCTTATGGTGGTGATATTTATTGTGATAATGATGCTGTGATTATGATGATGTTATGAAGATGTTGTAATGTCATTGTTGTGAGCATGATGATGATGATGTTGATAATGTCGACGATGATGATGATGATGCTTATAAATAAACATTAGTCTGTATGACTTATTCACCATTCTAACCTGAGCTCAGTCGTTCACAATTATTTGAACAGTGCTTGCAATCATAAATTCAAACGAGAAAAAATGTACTTATATTTTTTTCAGCCATTTTCTTCCTTCCACTATTTAACGAAAGCAATTAAAACTGTTGATTCAAAAATGCCATCTTAATGGAGATATTCAAAACGATTTGTCCCGTAGGGACTCTTTTCAAATTACTCCAGAGAGGTCCAGGGGGCATATATCAATTTGTTTTAAGTGATTTTCATAATGTCATTATTAATAAAAGACAATATGGAAAAAAAACTATACCAACCATATACATGTAGGACCAATTGGTTTGTTTTTCGTATTTTCCCTACTTTTTTCTTAAGCCAATTTACTTTTTCTCCGTATTCTATTACCCAGGAAATGCATATTAGCTGACACTGGCAAATGACCTTATTTTAATTGGTTTTAGATTTTCACTTAGAACGAATTTAACCGTATTTGCTGAGAGTTGCAATTCAAATGATAAGAATAATACTACAACGCCAAAAAAAAAGAAGAAAAACACAAAGTGATTTACTATGTCGTTGACGAAGCTTCGCAGACATACATCTAAATAAGTTTATCATAGAAGGAGGTTAATTTCTCTATTAATTTTAAGCATGACTTTAGATTAGTGGAAATTCACTCCAATCTATATAATTTACTGTTTTTGAAATGAAGAATGTCTCTCACGGTCACTACTATTAAAATTGATCCTTCCTTATTCTGTAAAACACGTGTCAACTAAAAATTCTTTAAATGAATAAAACAAGCAAGTCATTCCTTTATTTCATTATTTTAAATTGCATCCATTTCCTTTATTTTAAAATAATAAATATAATGGTGGAACAAGCTATGCATTTTATTTATATCGATCCAATTCATGCAGATATCTATAACCATATATATATATATATATATATATATATATATATATAAATGTAATTTTGGTTCGTTAAAAGTGAATAAAACCATATTTCTACGTTACCAATGTAATTGAAATTTTCAGAAATTCTATTTTTAAAGTCACGGAATGTTTGCATTTTATTAAAATAATTTAACATTGCGAATTATAAAAAAATATTAAATTAAATAAAAAATATTTTTCCTAACTGCGAGATTATTGCCATTTTATTTCCGGTAGAAATTAGCTTTTCACTTATTGAGATAAGTATTATTTGTATTAATTTTTATGATACTCATGCAGAGAATGATCCGTGCTGAAATAATTTTATTATTTAAAAAGTCATTCTTAACTTGGGGAGGGGAGGATGTTTTGTAACTATTCTGTACTTTAACCTTACAATTGAATAAAAAAAACATATCGTAAAACTTAAATTACACGTGGAAATATGATTTAAAAAATAGCGCGGATCGCTCTCTGCATTAGCACCATTTTTATTTATTGCGGACAATTATTCTCAACTTTATTAGTTGTTGTTTTACGACTTTTCGGTCAACTATTCCTCTAGCCTTCATGAAAAGAAGTAAGTACGTAAGACATTATTCATTCCTTTTATAAATGTTCAGTAACTTTTTCCTTTTATTATTCTTAAAGAGTAAAACTTTTCTTATTCATGAAAAGAGTTAAGCCTACGTAAATAAATAAATGTTTGTACACGTGACAAATTATCAATAAATGGCTTAGTTACATTTTTTTAAAATTATTTATGAAAAGAGTTAACATGCTTAATTTCTATACTTATAGGTTTTTGGAATTTTTTTTCACTGGATTATTATTGATTGGACACTAATTAAACAGATTATTTAAAAAAAATTAAAAGAAATCATTATTTCGACATTTAAAAGTGGTGCTCACTTTTTAGTTACAACTTTCTGATAAATCAGTCACCCATTTTGTAAGTAATAAAAACGCGGTATATCAAAACCATAGAAAGTAAAAATAATATGAGCCTCTACCGCATTTGTAAGTCAGAAATATATTTGTTTCTCAAAGAAAAGAAAATAGATTGAACATGACTTTGTTAAATGGTAAGGGCTGTTCCCTTTTCATGTAAGTATAAAAATAGAGAGATTTAGTTAAAATGAAAATGACATAGAATAGACGAAAGTCGAACCTCGTAAATAAGGTTTAGAAATAGATTACGAGAGAGAATTAGAAAATGGAATGTAAAACAAACCATTGTTTAGCTTAGAGATAAAATAGTTTCAAGAAAAGTATGTGCGTTGTCAAATCTGCTATGAAAATTCAATTGAAAGAATGCAACTACAAGATAATATAATAAACATGTTTTTAAGATATTGGAAATATAGGTTACTGGGAATATAGGTAAAAATTCCTTTTGTAAATAAAGGAAAAAGTTTTGGAGACGCATGTCCAGAACACGTGAAGGAAGACACGTGTTTTAACATGTGTATGACGTCATGGAAAATGGGAAGTTCTAGATACAGTTAGAAACTTTGGAGAAACTGGGGGAGAGTTAGAGAGAGCCTGAGGACGACAGACGACAGTACAGACATGGACATTCGAACGTCTAGAAGCGAGACGGTCACTTTTGAAACTTAGAATGAAGCTTTGAATTCTTGATGAGAAAACCACGACCGGTCGGGAGAAGAAATAAACCCATCATGTGTTTATATAAAAGCCGTCTTTGTGTTGTAATTCTACCAAAAGGTAAAGTGAACATTGTTATATATGTCTTATGTATATAATGTGGTTTAAAATGTCTTAAAATACACATCTTACATACACAATATGAACATTAAGACTGTCTGAACACTATCTCCTCACTCAAAGAGCTTCCATTACAATTCTAAGAATGAACATTTTTAATATATATGAATAACGTCATGAAACGAACAATCCCTTCATAACAGAAACAGCAACATTCTTTATAACTCGAACAACATCTCTCACAACATCCCTCTTAATAAAATTCTCTCTCTAAGACTCTAAGACTCTCTAAGCATCACTTATAATAAGACTCTCTCTTAAAATATAACAAACACGATTTGGTGCCCGTTGATCAGTTTGCATCAACGATGCAAAACCGAACCTGTGGTATATACAATAAATACAATTTGGAGCCGTAGCGACCAGACTACCCAACAAGGGTGAGTTTACAAAAAAAAGAAAGAAAAAACATCGGAACCACGGAAAAAAGAAACACGTTTTAAAAGGGTCAGGGATAATTAAAAAAAATAAATAAATAATACCACGGAAAAAACATCACACGATCACAGAAATGCGAACAAAAAGAGAAAAAAATTGAACACACACGCACACAGAAAACTAAAGTTTACAAGAAAATATTAAAAAAGAAAAAAAGGCCGATATGCCGTAATGAATGATAAAAGAGATACGGTCAGTTCAAAAACAACCCACGAATATTTCATTCATAAATAAAATTAAAAAAAAGGAAAGAGAAAAATTGTTGTATTCGGATGTGTGTCATTCATAAAAATATGTGTTAATGTCTGAATTGTTTAGAGAAATTGTCAATCATAATAAATAATAATTTAGTGTCAAAAGTCGAAAGTACATTTAAAATTCTCGAGTATTAAAAGGAAGAACGAATAAATAAATAAAAAAATAAAATACAGTATAGAAAAAAGAAAGATGCACAAATGAAAATCAAATTTATGCACTGTGTATAATTTTCGGCTTTTTAGTGTGTTTTAATTGTTCTGGTCTTTGAAAAAGGGACAATTTTTTGTTTTGTGTCAACGGACTTTTGAAATGTATAATGTAACGAATTTTTATTATTATATTTTTGTGTTTTGTTGTAAAATGTTTAAATGTATTAAGGTATTTTCTTTTGAAAATGTGTTTTACACAATATTGTAAATTTATACTTAATGTAAATGTTATTGATGTTTACAGCAAGAATTCAAAGTCATCAGTAAATATACATTAGATTTAAACAGTCTAGGAGAAAATAAAACTAGTTAAGACGTATGGTTGCCTTACAGATCCAGTTAGAATTTTAGAAGGGAGACAATAATTAAAATTACGAAAATGGGTATTTAGAGAGTTTTTAGATGTGATAAGCCGTAAGAAAGATGTTGTTTTCTTAGCATTTTTTTTTTTTAGAGATCCTATAATTTTTTTCCAAGAAAAGTGACTTGGTAGGGATTGATAAGCACAAGATGTGCCCTATTCGAAAAATTTGGGAACCTAGTTAATTAAGTGCTTAAAATAAGCTGGTTGCACGTAGCGACTCCAAGCAAGTGGTAAGACTTGGCTTAATAAATAAACAGGCGTTGGAAAGAATACAAAAATTCTTAAGGGGACCAGTAAACCGATGATAGGTAATCCCGAGGCAATCACATATAGCTTAATGAAGTAAGAGACAGGCAAAAATATGCCGTAGATTACTTAAGAAAGATATAACCTTATATTTTCTTTTAGAGAGGCATAAATGTGGGATATATCTGCTGGATCTTGGAAGTTCTGGGGAGAGAAAAGAAAAATCACAAAAATCGGGCAATTAGATAGAATTTAGGCGCAATTAAGGTGTTATGGCGCAAAAGGTGTTAGTTAGTTAGGGGTGATATTTCTAAATCCTCGTCGAAGTTTCAAGAATCCAAGCAAGGAAATCCGAGTGAATCCGTATGAGAGAAAAAAAGGTATATCTTGATAGTTAAAGCCAACTAAGAAGATTGGTTATGAGCTTTGGTATGTCCCGTATAAGATAGTTATAGAATAAAAAAAAGCCATACTTGATAAGACTAACCATGCGGAAAGAGACGATCAGGACACTTTTGGGACGAAGGGAGTCGTCCATTTCGAGGGAGGTGGAAACCTTTGGTCTGCGGCATATGGGTGGCTGGAAAGCAGCTGATGTGAATCATAGGTAAAGACCCGACACCCAAAAAGTAAATGCCAAGATCAGAAAGGTTCTGATCTTATAAAAATATAATAATTGTGAAGTCGCCCGAGGAGGGCTGACTGAAAGAGATTTTTTTAGCCTGATCTTTCCTAGCTGTGTGGTTGTGTAAATGTAGAAAAATGTACTAAATTTAAAAATGCATACATTTTTTTGTGAAATATGGAATGGAGGGATGTTACATGATAAGGGCTGCCCCCTTTTCATGTAAGTATAAAAGTAGAGAGTTTAGTTAAAATGAAAATGGAATAGAATAGACGAAATTCGAACCTCGTAAATAAGGTTTAGAAATAGATTACGAGAGAGAATTAGAAAATGGAATGTAAAACAAACCATTGTTTAGCTTAGAGATAAAATAGTTTCAAGAAAAGAATGTGCGTTGTCAAATCTGCTATGAAAATTCAATTGAAAGAATGCAACTACAAGATAATATAATAAACATGTTTTTAAGATATTGGAAATATAGGTTACTGGGAATATAGGTTAAAATTCCTTTCGTAAACAAAGGAAAAAGTTTTGAAGACGCATGTCCAGAACACGTGAAGGAAGACACATGTTTTAACATGTGTATGACGCCATTGAAAATGGGAAGTTCTAGATACAGTTAGAAACTTTGGAGAAACTGGAGGAGAGTCAGAGAGAGCCTGAGGACGACAGACGACAGTACAGACATGGACATTCGAACGTCTAGAAGCGAGACGGTGACTTTTGAAACTTAGAATGAAGCTTTGAATTCTTGATGAGAAAACCACGACCGGTCGGGAGAAGAAATAAACCCATCATGTGTTTTTATAAACGTCGTCTTTGTGTTGTAATTCTACCAAATGGTAAAGTGAACATTGTTATATATGTCTTATGTATATCATGTGGTTTAAAATGTTTTAAAATACACATCTTACATACACAATATGAACACTAAGACTATCTGAACACTATCTCCTCACTCAAAGAGCTTCCATTACAATTCTAAGAATGAACATTTTTAATATATATGAATAACGTCATAACACGAACAATCTCTTCATAACAGAAACAACGACATTCTTTATAACTCGAACAACATCTCTCACAACATCCCTCTTAATAAAATTCTCTCTCTCTCTCTCTTTCTCTCTCTAAAACTCTAAGACTCTATAAGCATCACTTATAAGACTCTCTCTTAAAATAAGCCCTAAATATAACAAATTTTTTTAATTGTTTTTATGAAAATAAAGTTTCGAATTAAAAAAAAAATTTTTTACTTATTTAGTTAAAAGTCAGTTTGTGGGTGTTTTTTTTTAAAATTGTTTTTATGAAAGGTGAGTTTTTTTTATTTTTTCAAAACTTTTGTTTTTTATTATAAATTTCTTATAAATTTTATTATAAATTTCACTAACATGCTGGAGAAATGTTTAATAATGACGACATTTATAGGTTTCCGAGTATGCTGAACACGCAAATCGCATTGAAATTTGGCGGAAATAGTTGTATTATGCATTGTATTCTTCGGCGGCCATCTTTTTACGTGCACACGCACCATAGACAAATACACGCAGGTAAAAAAGATGGCAGCCAAAGATTACAATGCATAATACAACTTTTTATATCTTGATAACTACTTATTTCTGCAAAATTTCAATGCGATTTTCGTATTCAGCATAGTCGAAAACCATTTCAAGTCGTCATTTAAAAGAAAATTGAGGAGGTGGACCTAATCCAAAAATTTACCAATAATTTTTCATCCCGTACGCCTCCCGATACATTGCTTCGTCAACATGCGACCATTTTATATCTCCCGAAGACACTTCCGTATTTAGAAAAAAAAACGACCAATTTACCAGAACGTGGTAACTAAAAAGTGAGTACCCCTTTCAAATGTTGAAATGATTTTTTTTTCATAATCTGGTTAGTGTTCAATCAATAATAATCCAGTGAAAAAATTTCAAAAACCTATCGGTATAGAAACTCCACCACGTAAGTAAATAAATAAAAAAATGTTACGTGCGCATACGTTAGCCTTGGGTATTAAGGGAATGACCATTAAATAATTCTTCGGGTCGCCATGGAACTCAACGCCCAAGGAGTACCAAAATAGTTTTCATGATCTGAAGAAATTTTTTTTTCGAAAAGTGGCTGATCACCTTTCCATGTAAATTAACTTAAAATGAGCACCCACTTTCTGGCCACCTGAGGAAGGGGCATTTATTTTCGTGTTTATTGGCTTAAAGGTTTTTTGACAAGGCAGTTTGGTACGCGTATGCATATTTAACAGTTTTCGTTTATGCTCACGCATTGCATAAACAAAGGCTACGTCTGTGAAATGGAAAATAGTCCCAGAGTTCAGGGGTTAATACCATGCAAAAGAAATCAAACAAAAAACTTTTTAGCCAAGAAACACACAGAAAAAAGAAAAAAAATAGCATCCATTTTTTTCTATCGAATTCATTTGCTGTTTTTATTGAAAACTATTTTCCCCCGGATTTTTGATATAATTTTCCATTAAGGGCCGTGCATCTCACGTTCGTAAATAACAAAATTTTTTTTGTAGATTTTGGTGTGCTAAAAACAAATCTGCAAACCGTTTCCGTCGCAAAAAAATAGTTTTTATGATATGAAGAAATTACTTATTCGAAAAAGTGGCGATCACTTTCCCATGTAAATTTAACTTAAAATGAGCACCCAATTTCTAGCCACCTGAGAGAGGGGGGATTTGTTCCTATGTTTATTGGCTAAACAGCTTTCGTTGATGCTCACGCATAGCATAAACGAAGGCTACGGCTGTGAAATGGAAAATAGTCCCAGAGTTCAGGGGTTATTACCATGCAAAAGAAATCAAACAAAAAACTTTTTAGCCAAGAAACACCGAAAAATGCCCCTTTCTCAGGTGGCCAGAAAGTGGGTGCTCATTCTAAGTTAAATTTACATTGAAAAGTGATCACCCACTTTTCGAAAAATTAATTTCATGAATATCATGAAAACTTTCTTTTTGCTACGGAAACGGTTTGCAGATTCGTTTTTAGCACACCGAAATCTACAATAAAATATTTCGTTATATATGAACGTGAAACGGGCCTTAAAGTAAAATAATACCGGATTTTTTTGAGCAGATTTGCCGTTTAGTTGTACAAATATCCTCAAACCAGGTAATCACTAAAAGGGACATTTAAAAGTCGTCACCTGTATCGAGCAAAAGTTTAAAACCACCGATTATATGCCAGCCTACATCATGGTAACATATATTGAGTGAGTTCCTAACAGTATTTTGTATAATTTTTTAGTTTAAACTAATTTTCCCAAAATTTCCCCAAACTTAACGTGTTCGATACAGTCTGCCGCCATTTGCATTTTTCAGATATACTGATAAACATTGAATGTTTTTGAACCGATTATACATTACATAAAACACTAAAATCTTATCCAGTTAGGTAGAACATTTACTTTTCTTGCCTTTGATAACATTTATTTGTTATATATTTATTTTTTGACAACTTCTTTGTATCTGTGTTTAGTAATACAAACCCTTTTCATTTAATGCAACGTTTAGTCGGCTCGAAAAACAGTGTTTATCGGGGTATTTGAAAACTACAAATGGTGGTGGACACTGTTGGTTACTTTAAGTTAGAGAAAGTGAGTTAAAACTAAAAAACTATACAAAATACTGTCAGAAACCCACCGATTATGCCAGCCTATGTCATGGTAACATATATTCGGTGAGTTTCAGACACTGTTTTGTATAGTTTTTAGTTTTCAACTTAATTTCCCAAACTTTACGTATTCAACAGAGTCCGCGACCATTTCTGTTTTTTGAGCCAATTAAACATTTTACATTACATAAAAACACTAAACAATTATCCAATTAGGTAGAAACGTAACTTACCTTACCTTTGCTTTCATTTATTTGTTTTTGGACAACTTTTTCGAATCTGTGTATAGTAACCCCCCTCCTCCCACCATCAACAAAATATTAATTACTAACTCACATTTTTGTAAAACAACAACAACAAAAAAACATTTAGCGTTTCAACATTTTTGCTACGTTCGGCTTCATCCACTGATTGTTAGTCAAGTCCAAACCATGAATGATTGACAGAAACTCCCGAGGATCCAGATCAAATTCTGCAAGAGTACCATTTTTTTTCATTTTCGCCTTCTTTTTCACTTTTTGCAGTGGATTGCTGTACTAATATAAGAAACATGCATTTTCTCTTTTTATTAAATTTTTCCATTACACCAAATTGAGCCACTGCAACGCGTGGCAGGGCACAGCTAGTATATATATATATATATATATATATATATATATATATATATATATATACATATGTTCTTGTTTTTGTATATACAATATTTTACGTGTAGGTTGGTCCTATTTACGTCAAACGGCCAGATGGTGTGTCCGTGATGCTAGATTTCGGGACGCCTTCCCTTCGTCAGGCATTTGATCGACTTTCAAACATGCATGAAAGGTTTTATTGTAAATGGAACTCAATCCACAATGAAAACTGACGAAGGGAAGACATCCTGAAATATAGCATCATGGACACACCATCTGACTGCCTGACTCGAGAACATCCTACATATCAAATATTGTATATAAACACACACACATACACACGCATATATATACATATATATATATTTGGTTATATATATATATATATATATATATATATACACGATCATGTATATTGAATTGGATTAATAAAAGTTAAACTGTATAGTTGGTTCCATCATTATATCTTTAGCTGCGCCAGTTTGAGTCAATCCGTTAGATCTTTGCATTATTCTACCTTCTATAAACTCAAACTTCCTGTTATATACACATTAAACAAGACTTCAAGAAAACTACTTTAACCTATAAGAAATATAATGTTTCCTTGCCGTAAAAATAACTGGAATTTCGATATTATTCAAATCAACAAAAAAAGGAGTATTTTCCTTTTTAAAATATGCATTACGTACGAGGGGCATTGAATAAGTAGTGTTTCTGACTTACTTTTCATAGCAGTAGAGCAACGAAACTTGACACAGTTATTAGTCCTTCTGTATATAGGAACCACTCAGAATTATGTATATCTTCCATCGTTTAATGCAGCTCTGGAGACCGTTGATAGAGAACACTCTAGATTGATCTGCCAACTAATATGTAACTTCGATAATCCCGGCTGCATCATATGAGACATGCTTTCCTTTCAAAAACAACTTTATGACTGAAAATAAATGTGAGAGTCAGAGGAAAAGAGCACGAGAGTAGTAAGGATGGGACAGTACTTCATAGCCACACGCCCTTGTCGTTCTGCATGTTGTTAATAGGAGACTTGTCTTGCAGAAGGAAGATAACTTTGCTGATCTTAGCCCGACTCTTTATTTTGATAGCTTCTTTTAATTTCCTCAAAAGTGAAGTATGATAGGCTCCTGTAATTGTGGTATACTTTGCCAAGAAATCTCTCGTCACTACTACATCTTTGTCCCAGCAGACAGTGAATAAGACATCTGAGTGTTTGCCATCGGAGAGCTGCATCCCTCACTTCTTTAAAGGTGATGAATCCAGGTGCTTCCACTTCATTGAATGCGCATTTTTCTCTGGATCATAGTTATAGACATAGCTTTTTTTGTATTATGGATTAAAAATAATTAGAAAAAAAACTTTGAGTAATCTTGGCATATCTACACATTTATCATCAACCTCTCGACAGTTTCTCGCCCCCGGACATATGCCAACAACCTGGGAATCAATCTAGCAAACACGTCATGGTCATGAACCATAGTACTTTATCAAGGCAAGAAAGGGCACTCTTAGTTGTATCTCCACATATATGGCAACAATAGTTCGATCTCATGACCTATTTGGCTTTAGAAGATTACGTTAGAATTAAAATATTTTCTGGAGCGGTAGAAGTATTCAACCATTTTCCAGCGAGATTGGCAACGGATTTGATGTAAGTCTTCTTTCTAAGACCTGGAGTCGAGGTCATATTATCCGGGCAAATATTAGCCTAAATAAACCATCAGCATAATATATAAGATGCTGTCGGAAATAAATCCTCATATTAAAATATATAAACTTTAAAATTATAATAAAAATTATGCATATGCATTGCTAAAAACGAAGTGGAGATTCTTCAAGTTCACAGAACCTACAGATTATTCACTAATCGTCGGTTCATAAGTAATAGATACGAAGTATCTTTAATAAGTTTCCAAACTTATTTTGTATAGGTATTTTTATTGATAGAACACACGAAACTCTACTCCCCTTTCGAAGAAATCTCCTCTGGCTGCAGTGCACTTCTTGTACCGTTCGAACAACTCCCAGAAGGCTCCGTAGAAGTCTTCTTGTATGAGTGCATCGCTGACCCTCATCACAACCTATTTCATCTCAATCTAAAGTTTTCCTTGAGCTTAGGTAATAAGCCAAAGTGACAATAAGCAAGGGTTGGACTATAGGGAGGACGAGGAACTACCTCAATGCCCAACTTAATCAAATAGTCTCTGACAAAGGATGGAGTTGTGGAACGGTGCATTCGTGCATATCTTCCGCATCTTCAGTTTCTTGCAAAGAATGATGTTTACAGTTCCCACACTGATAACAAACTGTACACTTAATGCCTTTATAGACACACGACGGTCCTTATCCATGAAATTCTTTATTTGGCCAATCAACTCTGGTGACTTCCTTATTTCTCTCATGCCTCTTATCATCCACCACAGACTCCCTGACTTCTTTGAATCTCTTATGCTACTCAGGAACTGATACTCGATTCAGCCAAGATTGACCAAAAGTAGTCTCAAGCATTCCATAGTTTCTGTGACATTTCCAATTTTAAAACAGAATTTTATTGCATATCGTTCTACTAAAGTGTTCTCACGTTCAGATTTCATCTTTGAAAATCACCCGCTATGACAATCAGACTTTAGTAAAGTGTATTTCAATTCATGCTGTGGCTGTTTATTTGAACTTAAAATACAAAAAAATTTGATCGTCATCTCATAAGCTGTATAGACACACGGTATTGAATTTTCAAGAGCCTACGGCAATTTTAAATGCCCGCACAAAAAGGTTTGCAAACATATTTTACGCTCCGAATACATCTTAAATAAATAATTGATAAATCATAGTTGCACTGAAATAACTACGCATCCAAATGAGTAAATACGCTAGAATTTCATTTACAGTTCTTATATTAACTTGTGACCTGTTCATTGTTATTTGAATCAATAGTACTATATTTGGAAATCATGTGTACATAGCCCAGACAGGATACACAAGCACGACTATTTGAGTGTCCAATTTGCATATCTGTTCATAATAAATTTATGTTTCGTCTTATTTTTTATTTAAAATTTTATGGTCCCATTTTTCCCATATATATATACATATATATATATATATATATATATATATATATATATATATATATATATGTGTGTATGTATGTATGTATATATATATATGTATATATATATATATATATATACATATACTTTAGTTTTGTTGCTATTGGTAGGAATGAATTCAATTGATTTTTAATGATGAATTACCTAAACTTTTTAAAAATATTTGTTAAATTTCCAAGTGTTTTAATTAAAACTGAACTAGATAGAAAGAAAGGAGATAAAACAAAAGTTGTGAAAAGACAAGGAGAAAAAACAAAAGTTGTGAAAAGAGAGGGAAATTGAACGCCTGCTCTCTCTCTCTCTCTCTCTCTCTCTCTCTCTCTCCAATTGCTATTTTCTTATTTATTGCTTTTAGACTCAACGAAAAAAAAAATAAGTTAAAATGGTTGACTCCTCTTCACACGTACCATCGTTCATGTGAATTGATGTCTTCTTACTTTCGTTTCTTTATGGTCTTGTTTAAAATGCAAATACAGCGACAAACCTTTTGAAGATTTGTACCTATATAACTCATACAGCTGGATGGTACGACTAATATATGCCAACCAACACCTTACTCTCTGAAGGTGTTTCTCTTGTCAATTATCGGGATATCATATATATATATATATATATATATATATATATATATATATATATATATATATATATAAGATTTTGATTTTATTAGTTCATACTTTTGAAACTGATTCATAATTTACAATTAATCTTCATTTTCAATATATATATATATATATATATATATATATATATATATATATATATATATATATTTCACATTCAGTGGTTAAGGGGCGATTTATATAGGAAAATGCCCAGATAAATATAGATACGGAATCACAACAGGCATTATTATATTTAAATTAGGCGAGAACGATATTTACCAAAATGAAACTAGAATCTATAAATGAATAAGAAATATAAATCAGAGCAGAATGATAATGCAAACCTCAAAAAGAAAATATAAGATACCTTGAAAGTTGATAAAAAATATACGTAGTAAATACATCGTTTCATAGTTCCTCACCATATACTTATTATCTGTGTGTTAAGCCTCCTTGGAAAGCTGCCCTCTCAGCTACATCCCCAATTCAATTCTTCCAAAAATTGCTTTTGCACGTTTAATTAATGTCAGTGATGTACGAACCGTAATAAGAACCGGCGTGTACTTTTGCATGTGCTAGGAAATTTCATTGATTGAGCTAAATTGTAAGATCAGACCAATCCTCCAATAAGAAACAATAATAATTAATTAATAAAAATTCGTTTTTCAAAGGAATATGCAAATTACTTAACTGTTATGAAGTTTGTTTTAATGATTTTTAAATAGAAAAAAGTAAGCTTTCAATATAAATGTCAGCGTGACATATAACTCAACTTTATATATATATATATATATATGTATATATATATATATATATATATATATATATACAGTAATGTTTCACAGCTCAACAGTGCAGCTAGACAAGCAATTACCTCTAGCCAGGATCCAAACCCGACCGCTATTCGACTGCTGCTATGCGAAAATTGAATTAACAATGTTTTAACATTGTCCAAATACCTAAGCTCAATTTGTTTACACAAAGACCATCTCTTCATACGCTAGTGGTAATTTGTATCTATCTATCTCTCTCTCTCTCTCTCTCTCTCTCTCTCTCTCTCTATATATATATATATATATATATATATATATATGCGCGTGTGTGTGTGTGCGTGTGTGTGCCGTTGATAATTTTTCCCCTTAATAGTTTCTATGTTTTGCTGCTTTAAAACGTCTTGAATCTCCCCCTCATCTACCTAATTCCTCACCAAAAGATCCTTACAAATGTTACAAATTATTCATTGCCGCTTTGTTCCGGCATCCGTACAAGGATTCACTTCAACAAGTGTGAATATTTCCATTTCTTCCCCGCGGACTTTACATCCATCAACTGTTTAGGGATTTTTTTGGAAGGCTACCTTTCTTTTATAACTCGCTTATTATAACCATCGTTTCGCCATGGCAACGCCAGACAATCTTATTCTCTTATGCTTTTCCGTCTACAGTCAACGGACACCTGCTCTTACGCCTCTCGTTTACGACATAACGGCTTCGCTCATTCTCTTATAAAGGAAAAGAAAAACAAAGATACAGCAGCTGGGCGCGAGAGAAATACTCCTCTTTTTTCTCTGCAATAACTTCCCTATTTATGCAGCCGCCGTGTCATTTCTGAATGTGAAGGATTGCTTCTTTTTTAATTACATTTATTTATTCTTTCTTTGTCTGCTGGCACCCTCCCTGCATTTTGCATTGTCAACTCTCTCCAATACTATTCTCTCTTTCTTCTCTTCGTCTGTATTCTTATATTATATGCACATGCAAGTTTTGCCTTCTATTCTCTACAGTTTTCTCCCTATTTCTCTCCCCCTCTCTCTCACACACACGCTTTCTCTTCCTCTCTTTTCTTCCGTCTTTTCTCAGATATATACATAATATATTATGAGTGTTATCTTCCCCCCCCCCCACATATTCTCTTCCTTTTTCTATCTCTGTCTCTCTCCATCCCCTTCCTTAATCCCTATCACAGGTACATTTTAAGACTCTTCCTTTTCCCCGTGGCTCCCTCCTACTCTCTCCCTCACTCTCTCCTTCCCCCATCTCTTACATATAGATATGCACATTTTAAGTGTCTTCTCTTCCCTACACCGATCCTCTGTATCCCTGTACCTCTCTCCCTGTTGCTTCGTCTCCATCTTCCGTATCTATCTCCCTCTCACATAAACATATACACAGTCTAAGCCCCGTCATTTTCCCACTGTCTCCCTGTCAACCACATTTCTCTGTCTCTTGCGGTCTCGCATACAATGTTCAACTTAAGCACACCTATTAAAGCAAGTACGATGTGAAAGAGAGAAAAAAATGTCCTTGACACTTTGTGACAATGCCAACCTGGAAAACAAACACAACTCAAACAAAACATTTCATTCAAACGCCTACAGGAAGCACCATTGTGTCACAGCGACGCTAGGGAATCATGAGCTTAATAGATAACAGAGATGAAAACACTAAATATAAGGCAACGCTATAGATGATGAAAAAAAGCAGAGACACTATAGAAGCGACGTCATTAATGCTTATAGAATATGGAGACGACAACAATAAATGCCTAAACAATATATCCACGACAGCACTAACGGCGCAGACAACATGAGGGAGACAAAAATGAAGACAAATATAAACTAGAAACGAAAACACTAAAGACAAAACAACATAAAAACGAAAACACTAAAGACAAAAACAACATAAAAACGACAACATTAAAGACAAAATCAGCATAAACACGACAACATTAAATACAAAAACAATATAAAGACGACAATACTAAAGACAAAGCAAAATAAAAACGACAACACTTAAGACAAAGACAACATAAAAACGATAGAAGAACAACAACATTAAAGACAAGAACAACATAGAAACGGCTACATTTAAAATGAAAACAACGTATAAACAATATTATAGATAAATATGTTGTTCGTCCCTCGGAATGACGATGACTATCTGATAATCCTGTAAGATTGGGTGGGTGGGGGGAGTCATCATCGATGAGTGTGAAGATGGCTGATAAGCCCAATCCTTGCTTGACAATTTCTATTGCATTAGGAACAGTAGACTCATAGCAGATGTGCAGGGTTTCAAAAGATTGTCCCTTCTGTCCTTTCTACACTTCTCTGCAGCAACGTTTTGGTTACTTTCATATTTGCAGGTACCGTCATGAAGAACGGCCCGACACGACCTTATTTAAAGCTGTCTGCCCATATGATGACGGATCAACGTTGAAGGCGTTCAGTGATGCCTTCAGATAAATATAATTATAAGACAACAGTAATAAAAACATATATAAAATAGAAACCACATTATAGACAAATACAACATAGAAACGATAACACTAAATACTATAAAAAACATAAAACCAACAAGACTTAAGACAATGGCACCATTAAGAGGACAATATTAGAGAGAAATACAACATAAAAACGTCAACAACAAACACGAAAACAACGTAAAAACGACACGACTAAATACAAAACCAACATAAAAACTACAATACTAAATACAAAACCAACATAAAAACTACAATACTAAATACGAAAACAACATAAAAACTACAATACTAAATACGAAAACAACATAAAAACTACAATACTAAATACAAAACCAACATAAAAACTACAATACTAAATACAAAACCAACATAAAAACTACAATACTAAATACAAAACCAACATAAAAACTACAATACTAAAGACAGAAAGAATTATAGAGACGACAATAGTCAAGACACTGACAAATTAAAAATGACAACAATAAAGGAAGGATGTAACAAAAAACAACAAAACTACAGAAAGACAAGCACCAGAGAAATAGCCAACATAAAAAGACAGCGCCAAGACAAAAATAGTATAAAAATGACAATAAAAACAAAAATGAATAAAAAGGACAACACTAAAAATGAAGACACCAATAAAGAGACAGCACTAAAGACGGGAATGACATATAAATGACAACGTTAAAAGAAAATCACAACACAAAACCAATAACATTCAATACGAAGAAAACGTAAAAAAGAACAACAACAAAGACGATGAAAACATAAAATGACAACAACAAAAACGAAGAAAAAAACAAAGACAAAGGCAACAGTGAAAACGAAGACATCGTAAAAAATAACTGCACTAAAGAGAAAGACAACGTTAAATAACAACGATAAAGACGACAGAAACGTAAAAATGACGACAATAAGAACGAAGATAACATAGAGACGAAACTAGTAAAGACAAAGACAATATAAAAACGACAAACACTAATGACGACGACCACATAAAAACGACAAACACTAAAGACGACGACCACATAAAAACGACAAACACTAATGACGACGACCACATAAAAACGACAAACACTAATGACGACGACCACATAAAAACGACAAACACTAATGACGACGACCAGAAAAAACGACAAACACTAATGACGACGACCACATAAAAACGACAAACACTAATGACGACGACCACATAAAAACGACAAACACTAATGACGACGACCACATAAAAACGACAAACACTAATGACGACGACCAGAAAAAACGACAAACACTAATGACGACGACCACATACAAACGACAAACAATAATGACGACGACCACATAAAAACGACAAACAATAATGACGACGACCACATAAAGACGACAAACACTAATGACGACGATCACGTAAAAACGACAAACACTAAAGACGACGACCACATAAAAACGACAACAATTAAGACAAACACAACGTAAAAATAACAACACTAAAGACAAAGACAACGTAAAAATGACAACAAAAATACAAAACAGCATAAAACAATAACACTAAAGATGAAGGCAACATAACACAACAACATTAAAGACAGAGAAAACGTAAAACCTACATAAACAAACACGAAACAACATAAAAACCAGAACACTAAAGCTGACGACCTCAAAAAAAAAAAAAAAAACGACAACAATAAAGACAAAAATAAGAATAAAACAACAACACTAAGGACGAAAACATTTTTCACTTTTTTATTTACCCTCCTATTTACGAATGTTATTGCCTTCTTTATACATTATTATTAAATTTTTTACTGCTTATTTTCTATCTTTTATATATCTCTTTTCTTTACATGGAAGTCATCACTTCAAAAGACCAGAAAGCCACTCGAGGATAAGGATTAATGAGTGTATAGTAGTCATTGAGACAACATCGTGTTAATACTTGTTGTTGGGAATGGGATAGAAATGGATTGTTTAGGGGCGGCTCAGCAAGAACTTGTTAACATTGGATTTGAAAAGGACCATATTGCGGTCAGTTGGAAAGCAGGTCAACAAAACAGAGTTCCACAGGCGAGCAGTTCTTGGAAATAAACTTTGTTCCTGGAATTTACATTTAGATTTAGGCACATATAAACAGTGGGGTGAACTGTTAATGGCCCTTGTAGCTAAACAAGTGTTTTTAGTGACAGTTTGACAATGGGGGAGGGTAATAGATTGAAGCTCAAACCAGCACTTGCCATGAAAAAAAAAACGATACGCATGTCTCTTCTGTGAGAAAGCGGTTGCAGGGAAGAAAAAAGGTATCATCTACTAGGTTCCAAAGCCGGTTTTAGATTTTGTTAAGACAGAATAGGATGCTCTAAGCAGCTCCCGCTTAAATACAGAAACAATACTCTATATTAGGACGTATATGGCTTTTATACAGGTAGAGGATTGCGTCGGGAGTTAAATATTTTCTGAAGCGATAAAATTATGCAACGATTTTTCGGCGACCTTGACAACAGATTTAATGTAAGTTTTCATTTCGGATCAGTAGTAAAGGTCAAACCAAAAAGTTTTTTTTTCAAAACAGGGAGCTTCGTTCAGACGAGAGGCATTCATATCAATAAGGGCCAAGTCGGGATTAAAACGTTTTTGGTGAAAAGCCAAAAGCTTGGTTTGGGATGCGTTAAAATTAATCGTTTGTCACCCTTTTACCCATTGCACCAAATGCCCAAGGTCTGAAGAGAGAGACCCAAAGTCGTTGTTGGTCATTGAAGTGTCATCATAGATCGTTGTGTCATTTGCGTACATGTCGACGAATGAACTTAAAATGTGATATAGGAGATCATTGAGGAAAATTAGGAAGAGTGTTGGCCATATGATGGATCCGTGAGGTACGTCAGCATCAATACTTTTGTTACAGAGAGAGAGAGAGAGAGAGAGAGAGAGAAAGAGAGAGAGAGAGAGGTGAGTAAACGTGGAGGTAGACACGTTTACCAGAACCGAAGGTCAGCTGACCAGATTACGTATATGTGACGTGGTCAGGGTTGGCTAGATCTGTGAGATTTGATTTGGGCTTTGAAGAAGACGGACGGTTTTTCCGTTGTCTCCCCCTCTTAACTTGGGAGGGGGGAGACGAACGCTGACGTGTGTAGAAGAAGAACACACACAAGCAGATTTCACTTCCACCTTCTGCAGGACCTCTGGGGAAAGTGAAATAAAAACTATAAAACCCATTCATCGTCTTGGAGTGATAAATCCTCGTCAAACAGGTATCAAGTCTCCCTCCAGGATGAGAAATTTCCAGATGGTCCAACATCGAAGAAGCAAAGGTAGGTTCTGAAAATACATGTCACACACACGATTCCCTTTATGATAATCAAACACACAACCATTTATATTAGAGACAATCATACGCACGCGGAATCTTCTTATGTTATATAGAAAACGTAAATGGTGCCTTCAATGATAACCAATATATAACACATTAAGCTTCTGATTTTTGCCCATCGATGAATACTTCATATTTTTATACTAGTATAAATCTATCAAAGAGAAAAATACATATGCACATAGGGCCCGAGCAAAGCTGGGCTGAACTGCTGGTATATATATATATATATATATATATATATATATATATATATATATATATATTTATATATATATATATGTATATATATATACATATACATATATATATATATTTATATAATTTTCAGATTGTGAGAGATGATATATTCATTTCCAAAGTCGAGCAACGCCGCAGCTCACAAAAGCTATGATAGACAACAAACTGGGCGTCTTACACTCATGTTTCACTCTCACTTGAACCCATCAGTAAACACATCTAAACGTGGAATTCGAAAGCCCAAATGGGGGCAAGACTGGAGTCTTGGACTTGTACGAATAAAGAAAATTATACAGAATATATATATATATATATATATATATATATATATATATAATATATATATATATATATATATATATATATATATATATATATATATATATATATATATATATATACTAGCATTTCAGCCCAGCGTTGCTCGGGTGTTTGGATGTGTATGTTGAGCAAAAAAAAAGTGGTATTAGGAAGGCAGGCTCGAACCTGTACCGCAAAGAAGGAAAAGAACGGGGTAAAGCCTAACGTTTATTCTGTTACGACCACCGCCAAACCGGAAGCGATATTTTTTAAAATTAAGGCTGGACAATCTAAAGGAGAGGATAACTTAAAAAAATATCGGCGAAAAAAGTGTGACCCCACCTGCAGAAAAGTGCCTAGATGAAGATGAAGATATTAATGTTTTTGCCCATTTTTTGATATTTGTCATATGAAAGATCAAACGTTAAAACGATACTGATCTTGGTAAAATCCGTCGCCTCTTTTGAAAGTTTAAGACAGACATGCAAACAGACCTACATACATACATTTATATATTGGTAACTAAAACTTTTCGACCCAAGCTGATGAAAAAGCTTGCCCTATCTCTGAATACCCTTTATGTAAAATTTAAAATATTTAGACGAGAAATTGTCTGAGTAATTTGGAAGAGGTCAATTTTTTAAAAACTTTGACCCCTATTATGACCCATTAAAATTAATTCTTTTGGGCTCAAATCAAGTTATTAAGTTAGATCCATGTCCAAGGAACCTATATATAAAATTTCAAGTGCGTAGACCCAAAATTTTCGGAGGGGTTTGGTAGAGTTAGATCCATGTCCAAGGAACCTATATATAAAATTTCAAGTGCGTAGACCCAAAATTGTCGGAGGGGTTTGGTAGAGTTCTCAAAGGTCAAATCGTAGAACTTTGACCACTTAACAGCGAAATTTCTGTCCGAAAACGTATTACAGAGATTTTTCCTAATCTCAGTACCCTGTATATCAAATTTCGAGTCTTTAGACTGAAAATTGACAGAGTTATTGCGTATGAAATGGACACAGACACACACATACACAGATACACACACAGACACGTTCACTTTTATAGATATACTAGCATTTCAGCCCGGCGTTGCCCGGGTGTTTGGAGGTTTATACTGAGCAAAAACAAAACAAAAAAAGGTCAATTTTTTAAACTTTGACCCCTATTGTGACTCCTTAAAATGTATTGTTTTGGGCTCAACTTAAGTTATTATGTTAGATCCATGTCAAAGGAATCTATATCTATAATTTCAAGTGTTTAGACTCAAAATTGTCGGAAGAGTTTGGTAGAATTCTTAAATGTCAAATCGTTGAACTTTGACCTTTTACTCGCCAAATTTCTGGCCGACAACCGATTATATCGATTTTCCCAAACCTCAGTACCCTGTATATCAAGTTTCGAGTCTGTAGACTAAAAATTGACAGAGTTATTGCGTATGGAAATGTACACATACACACATACAGGCACACACACGTTCACTTATATATATATATATATATATATATATATATATATATATGTATATATATATATAATAAAAGATGCGGAATAAAAGTTACTTATATCTTCTTTACATTATCAGATCAGTATGGAAAAAAGGTACAATAGAGAGAAAAATCTCTTTAGGCCATGACATTTCGAAGGTTAATATAGCCGTTTATATATTAAATGTGTCGATTCTATAATTTTTCTTAGTTCCGATCCAATTAGCGATTCTGTTCTAAATTTCAACTTCCGATGTAATCACAAAGTCTTTCTTTTTTCTTAATTTATAAATATGTGCTTGTTTTTCTTATGTGTTGGGTATCGGATTACGACAAAAAACATGTTAATCTGTATATATTTTGGCAATACACTCAGAGTGTGACTTATAGATTTTAGTTTCATTGGCAGTTCAAAAACATAAATATTTGATCATGGCATCATTAATACGATCCGTGTAAATTAAGTTTTAAATAAAAATAATAAAGATCATAATTTTGGGCAACGGAAAATAGGCACACATTTTATGATACCGATACCAATTCCGATATTTCAAACTCCAAAACGTTCCGAATTTTCCGATTCCCGATTCTGATTCCCATTAATCGCACCAACATTTTTTATATATATATATATATATATATATATATATATATATATATATATATATATATATATATATATATATATTTATATATATATGACCACATAAAAGCGACAAACATTAAAGACGACGACCATATAAAACGACAAATATATATATATATATATATATATATACCACATAAAACCACACACACACACACACACATATATATATATATATATATATATATGTGTGTGTGTGTGTGTGTGTGTGTGTGTGCATTAGTTTTGCGAAATAGTATCCATTTAGGATTATTTTTTAATTTTTTTGTATAGCAATGTTTTTTTAATTAGAAATTAGAAAGCAACATATATATATATATATATATATATATATATATATATATAAATTTTGCTATATTCCAAAGTCCAATGCTTTATTTATCTTACTAATTTTTTTCCACAATAAGAAAAGACTTCGATAAATTTTCAAACAATCAATATTTGCATGTCAACTCTAGATATTTGGTTCTGTGGACACTTTAGAAAAAAAATAACAAAAATTCTTAAAGTGAAAAATCGTTAAAGATGTAATAGGGAAAATTCATGAAATAAAAACTTATATCATAATGTATTTTTCTGATGAGTTTATCGAAGGAAATATCCGATATTGACATACAGATATTGATTGTTTCCTGTGAACGAAACAGATCTCTAAAATGCACCGAAAGTTTTTTTTTGTGTATTTGGGGGGGGAGGGAATAATTATTAAGATGAATAACATTTTAAACCTCGGAATATATGGAAAATTGTTATATATATATATATATATATATATATATATATATATATATATATATATATATATATATATATATATACAATGTCGTCGCTAGAAAAATGTCGTCCGCGCACTTCACTGCAGCTTCAATCAACGATATATTTTTACAACATTAAAAAATAGCAACCATGCATTTTATTCATGATCTAAGCTGACCTTCAAATTTCCCGCTTTTCTAGCGACCACCCTGTATATATATATATATATATATATATATATATATATATATATATATATATATATATATATATATGTATTAGTATATATATATATATATATATATATATATATATATATATATATATATATATATAGTGTTATAATGGAATAATTCCAGGAGGAAATCCGGGTATGAGAGCTCAATGTGGTAAACAGAGCAATAACAATTATGTAATTTCCGTGTTAGATTTTTATATTATATATATATATATATATATATATATATATATATATATATATGTGTGTGTGTGTGTGTGTGTGTGTGTGTGTGTGTGTGCGTGTTTACGTGATTATGTATAATCACGCTGACCCACCGATTCTCGTCAATTAAGCAACTATAAGTCTGGCCAGTACCAGGTGGTTGACCATTTGGGAGTAGCATGCGCTGTATGTGTTCTCGGCTTAGACCGCCATTGTTTACAGTCGTACTGAAATGTCTACTTCCCACTGGTATTTAACAGTGCCGTTTCAGGAGATGTGGTTTGAGATTGCGCAACTCTTGTCACAAAACATTCGCGCCTTACACTATTATCAGTGATGTTTTGTGGTACGCATCGAAATCGATGGTCTGACATCACGCACACACACACACACATATACATATATATATATTTATATATATATATTATTGCTACCGTTATAAACCGAGACCGTGTTTTGCTCTGGTCTTTACCTTCCCTGGGCCACACTTATTGAAAAAGATTATTGACAAGCAACGAGTTGTTGGCAGAAAATAGATTTTTCTATGGGAAATTTGAATCGACTTGATTCAGACCACTTCTGACCGTCCAACGGAAAATCCCACCTGCTCCATGCTGAAATGGCTGCTGCCCGTTTCTTTGGGAATGACAGCTACACATTGAAGAAACGATTGTTCCTGAATTTTTCCACCCATAAGAAAGCTCAATTAATAAGAAAACAAATACGTCCTGGTACATGAAGATGTTTACCTTTAAGACGGAGTGATTCCCATCGATGGCCCCTGGCTTAACAGCGTTGATATTGGGGGTTGCAGAGCTATGATTGGTTCCGAATGTTCTGTTATTAAAAGTGGCTGGCTCCTTGTAGCCTCAGGCGTTTTCGTATTGAAAATCATGGGTGCTGATTGGCCGCGGGCCTTTCGATATTGAAAATTCTACGTTCTGATTGGCTGTGAGCATTTTAATATCCTGCTTTGCGATGGTTTTACATAAAGAAAAAGAAAATTGTTGGAAAAAAAAGGAAAATGAAAGATCAGCAATGATTTTTTTTGTCGGCAAATGATAACTTTTTGCATTTACTGCGCGCACGCATTTTCCTCTCTGGATTTTTAATAATTCGCTCTGCAACTTTCTCACTTCAATTCGAAAATGATAGATTTTTGCAAGAAGCCATTTTTTTTTTGGTAGATGCCTTATATGTGCTATTGCATGAAAATTGTACAAGTCGATTTTCGCAAAGATAGAAAATCTAGAGGAAAATAGTATATTTGAAAAGGAAAAATTTTTAACGTTGAAATTGGAGATTTTGTCGCAGATTAAAAATTGATATGCGAAACAAACGAACATAGGAAAGTTACCAACCTGAAATAATCTCACCCTTCTTTTGTGACGTTTACTCTTTCTTATTCTTCCCGTTTTACTTCTTTCATGCAAGTTTTGCGTCGTATGTTTTTATAACATCGACATGCAATTCGAACGAACGCTAAAAAACAAATGTCTCGAACAGCTTTCCGCGTTCTTACATTGCTACGTTGGGATTCGCCCTGCTCGTCACTTTAACAATCAACTTGATAAACTGAAATCAGAGTTCTCTTATGTCTCACCGGCAACGTCCCTCGATTCTTTGCATAGACAACGCAATTATTTCATTATTGGTATTTATGTGCTTCCCGACGAAATCAAAATGTGACACAAGGTCGTTTTTAATATGGAGGAAAACAAGCTCCCTAGGGCACTCTGGAAATCAGCAAAAATAAAGATTACCTTTGTATAGAAAGGGTTTCCCCTCCATTGACTAAGGGCAAATTAACTTAAGTGTAAGAACAGCTACTACACTGTGATCTTAATTTAAGAACATTAACATCGCAAGTTATTAAAACATTCTGTTGGACACTACTTTGTATATCAGCTCATATAGCTAAACGTTTATAACTAAGCATCAACGAACTTTTATGAAGTAATATTTTATTAGAATTCACAATAATAATAAGCACACTATCTAATATATAAAGTTATCTTATCGGACTTTAAGAGTTAGAACTACATAGCAAATCGTCTGATATCTGGATACTTGATTCAAATTAGCCCATTTTTTAGCTGTTTTCTTCTACTGAGTTATTAGCATGAATATATTTGATACTATGGCAGAATACTGATCGTGCTATGATAATAATGTTATTATTTAGGTACCTATTCTTTACATGGGAGAGGGCCTCTTTTAAAAACTATTCTATACTTCCACCTAACAATTAAATAAATAACCGAATCGAATTTGAATTAAAAATCCATTCATAAATATCACGGCCAGTATTGTGTATAAGTACCATATATTTCATCCCGCTTAGATTTTTTTTCCGAAAATGCTTATTCCGACTAAGACAACTCTGAGAGTGGAGACCTTTTCTTTTACATACTGAAATAGATTAAAGGGGGGTATCATATGCAAGTGTATACTGAGTTCTCCCCCTTGAGTCTTTCAAAGATAATCATGTATATTAATTAAATTATGCGAATTCAAGTGTATCTATGTGTTTCTCGACTCCACGTTTATTGTATATTATTATAATTATTATTTTTTCTTTACTATTAATCGTTTTTAAAGCTTCCTTTTTCACAAAATTAAACTTATCTAAGGAGCAGGTGGTTGAATATTCTTTTTAATGAAAATGAGAAAATAAAAGAGAAAAGATTATATATTAAAAAATGGATCAGTCTCGAAAGACAATGGATACTCAATGCAAGGGTGCTGCGTTTGAAACTGTGACGCAAGAGTTGCGCAAACCATCAACCTCATATCTCCTGAATCGGCACTGCTTGAGTCCAGTGCCAAATAGAAGTCCAGGACGACCAGAAATAATGCTGAAATACACGGAGAGCACATAGAGCACCTGCATTCCCAAATGGTCACCCATTTTAGTATTAACCAGGCTCAATGCTGCTTACCTTTAGTGATCTAACAGGAAGCTGTATGTCAACTTGATTATGTCGTACTTAATAAAATAAAGATAGCATTATGGTACATCTACAAGGAGGGGGTTTATCTTAAAAACTGATCACGTCCAAACCTTATAGACACGTCTTCTGTTTACAAGGATGCTTGGATGACATACTCGAGAATCGAATATAAATGATGTCTGAGAAACTGAACGTTAAAATTATCTATATATTATTCTACTGGTTTCCCCCTTAGTTAGTCCGGACGTTACGTTTTCATAAAGGACAAATACAATTTTTGAAAGTCTATCTGCTCCAAAAATCAAATTTTCGGAATTTGGATTTACAAAAGCCAATCTGGCAACCCTGGGCAATAATATGGGAGTGACCCCTCTTTAATGTAGCCTCGTTTTCGAATATCAATTTAATACTATATGATCTTTGTTGTAATTGCGGAAAAAATAATGCGTAGTAATTTTGACGAGAAGCAGGTCCCCTGAAAAAAAGAAAAAAGCGAAGCGTGACGTGAAAAGAAAACATTCGAAAAAAACAGAGCAAAAAAGAAGAGTATTATCTGCCAAGGACTAACGGAGTAAATTAAAGATTGTCTGTTATTATGTGCATTGAACTATGTAGCACAATAGTACTTTCAGAGTGTTTATAAGTACTTAATGATTAATCTCGTTTTGGGTCACCTCTATATTAGTAACACATGGACATTATTTTCCTACAAATGTTAATAAACTCACATTTGCTGCGTGTTATTGTTTTTTTTCTGTCTAACAAAAAAAAAAACTTACATTTTTTGCTCAATTTAGAAAAAAATATCAGCTTCATCAAAACATTTTTATTGATTAAATATATTTTTTATTCTGTGGAATTCACTGGTAGTTATTATTATTTTTATTATTATTATTATTATTATTATTATTATTATTATTATTATTATTATTATTATTATTATTGGCTCACAAGGAGCTTTCACACATGTCATTAAGGATCTCACTGAATACAGCCTGTGGTTTTCCCTGGAAGCTGAGTAACAACAAGACTCCCCAGATTTTCCAGTACTCACCACCTTTTACGGTAACATTTGCAAGTTAATTTGCATTATAGCAACAGCTACTTACCATTGATTTCTCGCCGGCAGCTGCTATTGGTCTTTACTGGAATTCGAGTGGCAATAAGCCTCCCTATGGTCCCAGTTCTCTTCGCACTTATACAGTGGAGGTCTGATCAGTGCTCACTCCTCGGTCCTTCCTTCCCCTTTGACTTTTCGGTCTCACTTTTTTAAGGGGAAGGGGGGAAGTGATGTGGAAGTGGAGGATGGGGGTTGGGTTAGAGAACTTATAGTGATGCAGCTTCAATGTTATTAGTCCCATGTAGCACTTCATGTTTTGTCTCTGCAGCAGCTTGTCTGGTCTGCTATTATTATTATTATTATTATTATTATTATTATGATTATTATTATTAATAATAATAATAATAATAATAATAATAATAATAATAATAATAATTTCTTTTGTAATCTTGTTATATTTTACAGTGAATTGTATTGTTTGTTTGAAAACATCCTGATTATTCTTTAATCACATATTCTTTGCTAAGGAATAACCCTAACGGTTCGCTCTTCTTGTTTCTAGAATTGCTGAATAATAAGAAAATGTTTATGGGTGTCTTTCAAATCATGTTTTGCAAATTCTGCCAATGATCTCTGAGAATCAAAAAGAGTCTATGCATTTTTTTTATTGTATTAAAGAGAAGAACATACGTAGATCAATAAGATTTTGTGAGGGTTCTTTTTTTTGCAAATATTTCGAAGTATGGTGGAGCCATTACGTTGGTTTTATTCGTTTCTTATTTGTTCAAACGGCGTGTTGAAAGCCCACAAACGTCTGTTATTTGAAAGTTGATAAGAAATACAATGAATGGAGAGATTTCTATTGACATGGCTTCGTTTTTATTAGGTCTAAATTTTATCGAATCCACCGAAAATATTAGGCTACATAACTTAGTTTTGTTCAATGTAACCGATAAATTGTGGAATATGAAATCGCCGATTATCTAGTCGGGATTCGCAGGGAGGCAAATATCTATTTCCCAATTTTGGTGAATAATATATGAAAAACGGTACATAAAGATGAAAACTTTTATTTGAGGTGCGAGAGAAGATTCTGTACATATGTATATAGCAATTTGAAATTTTAAAATAAACGTATTACATACTACACACACACACACACACACACACACACACACACACACACACATATATATATATATATATATATATATATATATATATCCCAATCCTGGATTGAGGCGGTTGTCTGTTTAGCCGCCCTGATGAGCTGTGAAACAGCGAAACATTACTATATGTGGATAACTATATATACTATTAGTTCAGCCCAGCTTTGCTCAGGTCCTATGTACTGTTCATAAGTTTATGTTCATATGTATATATATTAAAACAATTAATTCATGTCCAGGTAAATTACATCTAAAATTTCAAGTGTATAGACTCAAAATTGGCAGAAGAGTTTGGTAGAGTCTGTAACGGTCAAGTCTTTCAACTTTGACCGCTTGGTATCCAAATGATTAAAAAGCTTGCTGCATGTCTGAATACCCTTTATGTAAAATTTCAAATGTTTAGACCCAAAATCTGCTGAATAGTATGCTAGCGACCGCAAAGGTAAACTCTTTATAACTTTGACTATTTGGTAGACAAATTATCGGCCAAAACCGATTAAAAAGTTTGTCTTATATCTGAATACACTTCATGTAAAATTTCAAATGCTAGACCAAAAATTGGCTGAGAGGCCAAATGTTTTTTTTTAAACTTTGATCCTAATTTTGACCCCTTAACATTTATTTCTTTGGGCTCAAATTGAATTGAAAAGTTTGATCCATGTCTAGGTAACTTACATCTAAAATTTTAAATGTTTAGACCCAAAATTGTCGGAGGAGTTTAGTAGAAGTTTAAAGGACAAATGGTTGAACTTTGACGCCTTGACAGCCCAAAATTTCTGGCCGAAAACCGCTTAAAAAGATTTTCCCAAATCTCAATACCCCTTATGTCAACTCTCGAGCCTGTAGACTTAAAATTGACAGAGTAGTTTGGTAGAGAAATGTACACACACAGAGACAATTTCACTTTTATTTTATTTTTGACAATCCATCATATGGGTTTTTCTGACTAGATGACCGACTTCAAGGATTGTTATAGTATTCACACTCAATTATATTATTTTGTTTCCTTCTAGACAGGTATGTGCCAATGTCAAGAGCACATACTCTAACCAAATGACCTTTTCAATATACCCGGTTTGGGTATTTAACATAATGTTTTTAATAGAAGTAGAAGCATATATTTATTTTGAAGTATTTATCTTGAAAATCCAAATATATATTTATTTTATTTCTAACAATTCTTCAGGTTTACTGTTTCCAACTAAGTGGCTTAACTTCAACCAACAATTTCTTTTAGGCAATCAATTATGTTATGTGGTATTTTTCCAACCAAATGCGTGTCCGGGTCGAATGTGATTACTATTAGCAAATTAATATTTCTGCCGTGAAAAATTAAAATATGAGATAAGGTTTGTTTAACGTGTGATGTTTAACTTTTCTTACACAAATGCAAAAATAGTCATGAACGGATTGTTAGTATTTAACATTGAGAGTACTTAAGACGACCCCCCCCCCATTTGTTAATTGAGGAGGCGATTGAAGGTAAACAGAAAGTGGGGTATTTTCTATGCGAATGTTTTCCCGAAATACTGCCAATGTATAGTCTTTTAGCAAGAGAATTTCCATATCCTTTTCTTCAAACTCTCTTGCTATATGCCTTCTGATTAATCAATTATTTTTGACTTTGACTTTCCATGTCTCACTGGCTTTAGCAAATAGGGTACATACCTTTATAAATATTTGTTAATATTTTCTCTTCTGAAGAGATGGTAGACATCGACACCCTATAAGTTAAGGAGATTAAATTTCTAAAGTATTCTTTGTCTTCTTACTTAGAATAATAAAAATCTTTGATATGAAACTCAAACATTTCACTTTAAAAAGGGTTTTTTGAAATTCATTGAATCACTACAATTAATTTATTTGCTCTATCTTGCATATCGAGCAATTCTTGTTTAGATGGGATAATAACTATAGAATATTACTGTCAGTAATATTTTGTAAATCGTATAATCACAGATTTCCACACCAACTGATTGTTAAATAAAATTATTATGAAGTATATATATATATATATATATATATATATATATATATATATATATATATATATATAATTATTAGAAAGGATCTCCGCTTATCAAGGCCCAAATGCCATTTGAGAATAAGAGACAATGAGTGGTAGATCGTCACTATGACAAAACCGCAATGATTGATAAAATGAGACTTGGATAGAGTTTTATTCTTTAAGTGGACGAGCCAATAAGAACATTTGTACATTGCACTAGACAACGTCAATGTTATACTCAGTTGAATAGTTCCAACTAAGAAACTTTTTTCATGGAATTTTCGTTTAGTTTTAGGCACAGATAGATAATAAGGTAAATTGTTAACTGTTGCAACTAGTCGAGTGTTTGTTGCGACAGTTTTCGTCAATTGGTCACAGACTTGCTATTTTAGGGTTTAAAACGATGATTTATTTGTTAGAAAAATTATTGCGTAAAAATGTGCCTGTAAAAACCATAACTCGTTCTTTCTCCACGAAGAGTGAGTCACTGATAAAGGCGATGCTCTAAGTTACGCATGATGACGACCCCCCCCCCATATGCTACTTGCTGGCGTTGCCTGTTTCCATGTGACCTCCCCAGAACATCGACACGCCTTACACAAAAGATTCCCTTTCACACACATTGAGAAAATTATAAAAAATGGTCGATTAATAACTGCATATATTTAAGACAAGAGCAGCTAATTAGTATTGTAATGCGATTCAATTAAGTCAGGCCATATGACGCCAAATAAACATTCATTTTAATGACGACGGTGGTAAACGAACTCCCAGGGGTAATACTCTTGCCGATCATGTTTTTCTGGACGAAATTGTTTTCACATTGAACCTCGGTGAGCCAAACCGCATATTCTTGGAGGGTGGTCATAGTGCTTTCCCTGCGGTAACCGTGCTGAGTCAACCAAATAAAATACATTATTGAAGGTTCATTGTAACACTTTATGCTACAATTATCACAATTTATGTACAACTTTATCGTGTTGACACACCAGGTCTTATTAGATCACCAAAGTTAAGCGACGTTGAGTCTAGTCTAGTCAGTCATATATATACACACACACACACACACACACACACACACACACACACACACATATATATATATACATATATATATATATATATATACAGAAGGAGATAAAGAGAGAGGGAGAGGGAGAGGGAGAGAGAGTGTTCAGGTTGACGAGAAAGTTCTTGCAATTTTTTACTTTTAAATTAAGATGAACATATCTCGGCTCAAACAAAGATTTATTGATCGAAATAAGACACATGCTTGTCAACGCATCAGAATAAGACACATGCTTGTCAACGCATCAGAATCGACACATGCTTGTCAACGCAAAACAAGTGTATTTATGCCAGTAACATTAAGTAAGTTGCGTTCTAGCGGCGGCGATGAAATCGCTGAAGGTGTTTTAGATATCGCTTCGGTTTTTGAAGCATTCCTCACGCAAAAAATTGTCGAAATGCTTGAAAAAGTGTCAGTCAGTAGGTGGAAGATCTATAGACTATAGCTGATGAGACAGAATTTCATAGCCCAATTCGTTCAACTTCTGCAAGGTCGGTTAATCAACGTGCGATCGGGCATTGTAGTGGAGGAGAATTGTTTTTTTTTTTCTGTTGACTAATGTTGAATGTTGTTGCCGAAGTTTCTGATGCATTTCATCCAATTGTTGACAGTGCTTGTCTGCGGTAATTGGTTTCGCCTGCATTAAAAAATAAAAAAAAAATACCGTAATGGATGAGACCGGTTGGAAACCACCTAAGAGTCAGCATGAACTTTTTGTGCAAATCTGGCTTCGAGAAGTGTGGTGAAGATTCGTCGATATCTACCCACTGAGCTGAGCGCCGCCAGTTGTCGTAAAGAACTCACTTTCAATAGGAAATCACAAACAGTCGAGAAACGGATGACACTTTCGGTTGTCATTCAATTCGTGAGACATCCGTTTATCAAGTTACTTTTTGTCTTTCAATCTCTCTTAAATGGTTAAAAATTGTTATATAGGTTATGTTGTTTTTTTCCTTAACCCATGGAGTTTCAGTGAATGGTTCATCTCATCGGAGAAAATGTTTTTAGCAAAATAGATGTGGGTAATTATAAATTTTACAATAACCAGATGAACTGAAAATTTAAATTAAAGTGATGATGTAAAAAAGATACTCAAAGTAAAAATAATTAATGTACGGCAACAGTTGTAGAACCCAATGGATATTAGTATATTCCAGAATGAATTGCGTTTTTTATTAAGCATACTACAGGTTGGAAAAAAATCCAAATCATGTGTATGTGGTAATCCATTATTTTCAATATAGTAGAATCTTTTGAAAAGTCCTTTAAATAACTTAATATTCAGACAGGCAAAATGCTAGGAAGAATTATCCGAAAAGCAGTCATTTATGTAGTTTTCGTAGATAATTTTCTTCTGTAGTTGATTTATATAAGATTAATATATATTTTTACTATATTGAAGTTTATAAAGTGTTAAAATTCTAATATAATGTTGGATAAACCAAAAGGGACAGAAAAACACAAATGATCTTATCGGCATATATATATATATATATATATATATATATATATATATATATATATATATATATATTAACCAATTTTACACATTATTAAGGCAGTAGTTTTACAACGTCAATATTTGAGTGTGAATCTGGCATAAGTTTGTTTAATTTGTCATTGTTTATAGATTCATCTTCGAGGGTTCCATTGCTAGAACAAATCTTTCGATCTATATATTTTGACAAAAAATGTTGAAAAAAAGTAAAATTTGGCACAAAGCCAATCATAAGTGGGAGGGAGTGTCTATAGTCATCTTTGTTACTGTACCTTTGTTGACTAAGCCAGAGTTCTCAGTCACCCAAATAATACATTCATACGAAGAGCTGCAATACTTAAGATTCCCAAATCACGTCGTTTTTAATAGTTATATATATATATATATATATATATATATATATATATATATATATATATATATATATATATATATATACCAGTGGTGAAAAAACCGGACTAGAGTGCTCAATGTGTAGCCAGAGCAGTATATAAGAAATTTATTACTGTGAGTCCAGAATGAGTTTACATATTGTTTCAACTAGAGGAAGATCCTCAAAGAGAGGAAAATATTTCCTCTCTTTGAGGATCTTCCTCTAGTTAAAACAATATGTAAACTCATTCTGAACTCCAAGTAATAAATGTCTTATATATATATATATATATATATATATATATATATATATATATATATATATATATATATATATATATATATAGGGTCTCCCTAAAGAAGCTGATGGTTTAAAAAAAATCTTAACTTTCTTGATTTTTTATATATTTGTTTTATTTGTAAGATCATCTAGAGTAACCCTTCCAAACTCATCAGGAGTCGTTACACTACCGAGGAGCGGATTTTTGTCGTAGATTCCTATTTTCGGGGGAATGAGTCAATATCAGAAGCTCAAAGAGAATTTCAACGAAACTTTAACACAAGAAATTCCCCAATGCAATAAAAGCTATGGTGGCTCGATTTCTTGAGCAAGGGTCTATATGTAATCTCCCTAAATCTGGTAGACCCCGCACGGCAAGAATTGCCACAGATTAGTAGAGAGTGTGGCTGACGATCCATTAAATCTGCTCCAGGACATATTCGGCAACCGAATAATTTCTCGTGACTATGAGATAAATTGGCCACCCCGCTCTCCAGATCTCACATGTGTAGATTTCATCTTTGGGGTTACCTCAAAGAGCGGGTATACGCAAGCAAACCAGCCACAATAAATGCCCTTTAAAACTATATAATACATTAGGGCCATAGCCCTGAAACATTAAATGATGTGCTGGACAATGCCCTGCAGAGAGCACAAGAGTGTGAAAATGAAAATGGTGGACATTTGAGTAACATCATTTTTCATAACTAAAATTAGACCTTGGGAAAAACATACCCTAGATTAAGTTATGTAAATAAAATTAAAATAAGTAGACTATGGTATCTTACTATATCTCCCCCAAATCACAGAGAGGTGCGTCTACCTACATATAAAAATTGGTAAGAATAACTTAAATATTGAGTAAATTAATCAAATTTAAAATCCGTCAGCTTCTTTTGGGACATCCTTTATATATCTGTAAAATTCAAAATGTATAATATGCGTTTTTATTGAAAGATTCATTTGGTGTAGGATGTGGATAATCTAAAAAACAAAAGTATGGCCCGCCACTGTTTTTAGATGGTAAAGTTTTCCAGTCTCATAGGTCCTGAAAACAAGTTGGCCGATCTCTAAAGGGGTCTAAATTCTAGACATGGAGGAAATAGAGAAAAATAACTTTGGACAGTTTGGGGGTATGTGATGTCAAAAATATCCATTTGTATTTGTTGAACGAGGATCGTTCCTCCTTTGTTTTTAACTAAAAAAAAACTTGTAGAGATACAAATATGTGCTCCAGAATTGTTTATTCTATATAGGCACCACTATCCCCAATGCAATTTTTCAGTAATGAATACTGGCTGTACATGTATTTTAATTTTCTCCTTCATTGTTATCCTAAATTTATTCTAAATTTATACAATTGTTTGCTATTTCACTCCTTGAGTTTAATAGGTTTTCAGGGTCTTTAAAGTTATGAATTTCGCATTTTTCATTTAGTCATAATCTACGCTTAATCCTCTTAATTTATACGTGTACTGTCCTATTGTAATATATATATATATATATATATATATATATATATAGTAAAACTGGTAATTAGTAAAAACATGAAGAGAGTGCTCAATATTATTGCAGAGCAAATATGTGTTTTCTTTTTATTACCGTTTCATCTGTTTGATTACATATGTTTCGTATGTTGGACCATGTTCACGGTCCAGCAGCCTCGTCAAACCTTACAGAAACCATATATATATATATATATATATATATATATATATATATATATATATATATATGTATACATATTCCCCTTACCTCACTCTTTTTTTAACCAAGTAAGATCTGTGACTTACTTGTAGATTCATTAAATACTTTTATATGCAAAATCCGATCCTGCATTTTGCTAATTCCTGCCCTCTGATGAGAAGGAGAGTATTTCTTCGAAACTCGGCGGATTAAGGACTATCCACTTATCTTGTGCTTCCTTTTTTAAAATTAAATATGTTTTTAACTCTTTTTCAAGATGTCTTTTAACACTTTTTTTTAATAATTTGTTCATATATATATATATATATATATATATATATATATATAGTAATTTATAAAATATATATGGCGATTAAGCTACACTGAATATTCAGCGTTTCATCCACTCTAGGACTCCTCAAGTGGATGAAACGCCGAATATTCAGTGTAGCTTAATCGCCATATATATTTTATAAATTACTAACTAGCTCTACCTACGTATTGAGCACTTTTGAAGTAAACACTTGAAGTTTACGCATAAATCTATACTTTCGTATATAAATTTTATGTGAGTAAATTATTTAGTTATATATATATATATATATATATATATATATATATATATATATATATATATAATTATTTAATGTAATGATTCGAAGCTTTGATTGTCACACGGGAGATCGGGGTTCGATTCAGGCTGGAGGTAGTTGCCTGTCTAGCTGAACTGATGAGCTGTGATACAGCAAAACAGTACTATAAGTAGATGACTATAAATATATGGATATGATAAGAAGAAGAAGAAAAAGAAGATGAAGAAGAAGGAGAAAAAGAAGAACTATAATAATATTAACGTTTTTATTGTAACCAGATGCGTGGGAATTTATGAAATAGACGAAGAAATAATCAAAAATACAGTGCAAAAATATTTCAGCTACGGTGGAAAAAAACTCTAAAATAATACAAAAATTAAATTAAGGCAATTACTAATAAAAAGTAACCCTACATCCCACGACAGTATGCTTAAAACTAGAAATACTGTGTATGTCTTTAAATGCCCTATAGGAAAATGTGTCTCCAAAAATAACACGTACATCAGCATGACTCGAACCAGAATTTCTCGTCGACTAACATGTCGCCTACCTTCCCCAGAATAGCTCCATTTATCAGCACCTCACAGCATACGAAACCCCCCAAACCGAATTTAGAGACATACTAACAAAAAACAATGCCAGTTTAACTGTCTCACACTGTGATATACGCCTCCCAATTATTGAAGCCTTGTTAATCCGTATTTAAAAAACAACCATTAATCAAGCTCAAATCGAAACAGATAGCACGCTTAAATGCTTCTAATTATTTTACACGATTTTAAACGATTTTAATCGTCTTTTGCATTTAATTCATTGCCTTATTTTTTATTATTTTTAATCACCCATATATATATATATATACATATATATATATATATATATATATATATATATATATATATATATATCGTCTTCCAAGTCAAATGTAAGCAAGTTCTTGTTAAGCGCCTTCTTAAATAATAAGACTCCACCCATTTTCACCACTATCGATCGCTACGCTGTTGCTTCTTTGACCACCGTCAACTCATTAACCCTTGATCTCGAGTGGCTTTTAGGCATAAATAAGTGATAATTCCCTTTTTCAAAAATATATATGTGTGTACCTTTGTGTGCGTGAGTGCTTGTGTGTGTGAGCGTTTGTGTGTGTGTCTGTGTGTGTGTGTGTTTGAGTGTGAATTTGATTATTAAAGAGAGCGGTTCAACAAAAATTTGTTAACATTGGACTTGAAAACGATCTTGTTTTAGGTAACTGGGAATCAGTTTCGTGGTCTCATGTGCCACGTACATGGTATGGTATTAAGATTTTACAGAAATGGTGTGTCATCATGATAATACCGTATATTTGTCCTATAGTTGAGTGTATTTTGAAATTTAGCAAAATTATAAAGATATAACTTAATAAATGGATGGCACTTAGTATAGGACCAGAGGGTAGAAAATGTCTTATCTCAGATAGTCAGCCGGAAATTACAGTTTTAAGAATTAAGTCAACTAAATACCTGTCAGCATTTATTTATATATAAAAAAATGAATTTGTAAAAGGACCGCTCTTGGAATCCTCCTCCCCTTCCCCCATCAAAAAAAATTTCGCGTTGGAATGGTTGTGGAGACACTTGGCTTATCGACTAATCAGTAAATGTGATCATGAATAAACTTCACTCTTCACAAGGACCCTAACCTTTGCAGATTTTTGTCTGTGAAATTACCGATAATTATTCTTGTCTCAGTGGAATCACAAAGAAATGCTTATCCGAACCCTCACCAAAACCTCCGCCATTCTTCCAATGCTCGAGGTTATTCTGAAATTAAATCAAATGAAAGATGTACTAAAATAAAAGAGTTGCAGTTGTAAAACCAGCCGGAAAAAATGTATTCCAGTAGCTTCTTACCAAGAACTACAGGCTCCTGTAAATTTCTTCCTGTTGACTGTTTTCCTCCTAATTATAGACTGGGCCTTTTCAAAACAAGAGCGAATAGGCATCTCATATTTTGGGATAATTATCCTTCGCCTTAGTTAGCTCTAAACATCAATTACCGTATAATACTGAAGTAGTACTCACCCTAGGTGGGTTGAACCAGATTCCTCCGAAGGAGGAAATTTTATGGAAGTATGGCATTGATGGGATAATAGTATTTAATCAAGTTGATCCCAAAAGATAGTAAACTAGAAATTTTTAGAATTTAATTAACTAAATATATCTCGCATCATTTATTTATGAAAATTAGAATTTTCTAAAAGGGAAGCTGTTTCCCCCTGTACCAAATGACTTATTGGAATTGTTGCGGGGACACTGAGATTATAGTTTTATCAGTAAAAGGGGTGGTCACGAATAGGTTTAACACTTATCGGAACTTAACATTCTGCAGATTTTTATCTGTTGAATTTAAAAGGACAATGCCTATCGAAGCAATGGCCACACTATTCTCGGAAGGAAAATGCCGTCACATCGATGCTAGAGGAAATATGTTTCAAAGGTGACGATTTTGTACGTCGTATCCAGTTCCGGTCTTGCATCGAACAGGTGCGCATTTAGAGCAGATCATGCATGGACTGAAGATTTTTTCACACAAAATACGGTTGAGAAGATTGCGAATTTTATTAACGATTCTATAGATGCCACTTTCTGTCCACCTTGTAGGATATCCAAAGAATACAATATGTCATTAGCATTGTTTATTTAATTTCATAAGACTGGACTAGCACCCAGAAGAGCGTTATCAACGTACAATGTGATATATTACTACAGACCTTCTACACCAAATCAAAGTTCGATTTTTATGTAGGATTCTAACACATGCAACGTTTGTGTGACGTGGAACTGAGGTTAACTGTTTCCTCAATTATTTATTCATAAAAGTGTGGATTTAATAATTATGGATAATTCAAATGATTTTTATTTTCACTCAAATTTTCTTAAACGTTAACTAATCTTTATATAATAGAAAATAGATTACGCTTACGAGGATCCGAGGCGCCATTTTCATTGGTTAGGAAACCTAAATAGCAGAGAGGTACTGATCTTTTTCCTGGATTCTCGGACTTAGCTTTGATACCAGTCATATAATCTTGAGTAAGAAGCTTATTATTTTTGGAGTCTTTAATATGGCTGAGTCACGTATTAGACACTCGAGATCAAGGGTTAATGAGTTGACTGTGGTCAAAGAAGTAACAGCGTAGTGATCGATAGTGGTGAAAATGGGTGGAGTTTTATTATTTCAGAAGGCGCTTAACAAGAACTTGCTTACATTTGACTTTAAAGACGATATATATATATATATATATATATATATATATATATATATATATATATATTTACACACCATGCTTTCTTAATAATATTCAACCATTATGCTATTGACGAGGATTAAATAGAGGATTTCGTTCGAAATTCCCTGCAAATTCTCGAGTTTGTCAGAAAGACTTCAGAGTTCAGAAAAAAAAAGTCCCAGAGTTCCACAAGATACATCCGGAGAAAGCTGTAGGTAACATTGCCCGAAACGTTGTGTGGATAACCCCCAGGATTAGAACAGTAGCCTGAATAATCCAAATAAGCCACATCATTAATCCTCCCCCAAAATCCCCAAATACATTAGACTGAATTATCGAAATTATATAATTTTTCAATATTTATCGAGAACATTTCGAAACATCATGGATCATTTTTACATTAGATTTAGAATTTGTTTTACCATACACATAGATTTGAAAAAGTCGTCCAAAAACAACAAAAACAAATATATGACAAATAAATATCATCAAATGCAAGATAAGTTACTTTTCTACCAAACCGGATAAAATTTTAGTGTTTTTATTTAATGTAAAATATCTATTCGTTTCGAAAACAAGTAATGTTTTCAGCTGCCGGTGATGAAGAAAAGATGGCCGCGACATCTTTCAAGAGTCGATAATCACTTCAAAATAAGAAAGAAAATGGTGTTAGAAACCCACCCAGTAAATGTAACAGTGGTATTTATTGGGTGGGTTTCTAACACTATTTTGTTTTATTTGTTATTTTGAAGATAATATCGAGTCTTCATAGATATCGCAGCTATCTTTTCTTGTTCACCGGCAGCCTTCAATATTACTCGTTTTTCGAACCGAATAAACGTGTTACATTAAATAAAAACGCTAAAATCTTATCCGATTGGGTAGAAAAGTAATCTATCTTGTCTTTGAAAACATTTGTTTGTCATATAGTTGTTTGTTTGACAACTTTTTCGAATCTAAACCCGAGATTTATAGTAAACATTTGACACCTAGGTGTTTTGGAGTGGTTATGGCATATTTTTTAAGAAAGGTTCTTGGCAGATACTTATTTCACAAATGTTCCTCATTGTTATAATATGGCGTTTAAGCGGAAATGTATGCTCTCCGAGTGCTATATTTGTCTCCCACCTTTATTTATTTATTTATTTATCTCATTTCCTGTGCTTGCCCCTATTTGTGTCCATTTGACAAGAACGCTCTTTTTTGTCGGTGTTATCTCCCTTTCTCTCTGAACTCTCCTTTAACGGATTTCTATGGATATATCATTTTTTTTAACGTTTCCTTTGTGTCATCGTTTTCTTCGTATATTGCATATCTTATTGTATTTGCCTGTAGTTTTTTTTGTTCGTCATTTATTTTCTCCATCTTTTATGCGAGTTGTCAACAAGTTATATTTGATGATAAGGGGAAGGAGAAGGGGAAGAGTCGGATGGAGTGGGGAGAAGGAAAGAATGATTCAAAAGAGCAGGTAAAGGTGGAGATAATTGCCAGAAGGGATGGACAAAAGAAAAAAAAATAATGATAGCTATATGAGAGGCGCGGTCAAGGAAATTGGCCACCGAGATGAAGCTTGGATCGGAAACTGGTTGCCGAACACGCACGCACGCACGTGAACACACACACACACACACACACACACACACACACACACACACACACACACACACATATATATATATATTAGCAGGTCGCCCGGCGTTGCCCGGTCGTAACATAGGCTTAAATATATTTTACTTCATAGAATACATGTTTAATATTACAGAGACAATTTTCTATCGATTATTCTATTGAACTATTTATACTAGCGAGATCAGAATTTACATATATATATATATATATATATATATATATATATGTAGTAGTTTAAAGGTTATTAGAGGTTTTTGAAGCATAAAAACGATGTTACTTTCTGTATTTAATATTTCTATTGTTATTTTTATATTTCAAACGGATCTTTGCTGTTGGTTACAAAACAAGCATCGAAGTGGAAAAGAAAGTCGTTGAAATTACTGGAACTTTGTAGTATGGACAGCGTTCATTCCTGGCAACCAGGTTCGAAAGAGTTCACGTGGATTATTTTAGCAGTTTGTGGAGGAAGAATGTATTAAAAAAAATATTGTTTTAAATGTTGCAACGTAACAGCGTTTAATTCAAACAGCAAAAAGGACGCAATTGATTTCAATATGTATAATGAAATTGAAACAAAATTATTAACCGATGATAATAATGTAATTAATATTTATCATAATGATAGTATAGTAAAGTATTAATAACAAAGGAGATAGTTTTAAATAATAATAATAATAATAATAATAATAATAATAATAATAATAAAACTCCACACGAGTGCAGAGTTAGATACAATGTCGGCTTTTTTAAATACTTCCATAGATTTCGACGTATGAGGTGTACCAAAGCATCTATGTTTTTCGAAACTCAACAAAGATAATGTGTAGTAATTAATGACGACTTTATATAGAACCAGCATCAACTTTTAGAGTAACTGCTAATCACGGTCGGTCCAATGATTTCGAAAACATAAGGCAGGTAGTAAGCTTCAGTTTTCCTGACGAATACTAAGTGTATATATCTCCTAATGGATTAAACGTGCCCCTAGATAGAAACCTAGAAATTTGTAAGACCTGGCGAGGTACACACAGCACGTAACATTCTCAAATAGTCACCCATCTGCTACTGGCCAGGCTCATCGTTGTTTAACTTCGATGATCTTGCGGGAACCGGTGTATCAACGCAATTATTCTGAGAGTGTATATGTGTAGGCATATATATATATATACACATACTTATACCTACATATATAAGTCTCGAAATAAAGACGAAACGTTGATGAACACATAACGCGTTTTATTCCTTTTATTTCTCTATTTCGTCGGAATATAGGGTGACCCCCCCTAAAAAAAATAAACAGACGACATTCATGTGTTTTTCTGAACATTTTACAGTCAACGGAGAAAAAAAGGCTAAAGACCCCAGTCTTTTGATGTGATGTTTTGAATATAATAAACTAGTTATGACCAAAGTCCCATTTCATTCGGACAAAACACTAGGAAACGGCGCCTAATTAGAGTTGAGCCCCGTTTTTGGGGGTCACACTGTACTATTTCCATTATTCTCACCATATATATATATATATATATATATATATATATATATATATATATATATATATATATATATTGCAGCCATATAGATCCTAGATAGATGGTCTAATGCATATTAAAAACCTTTTTAATATATAAATATACTAGCACAGATACCAAGTGTTACCGAAGTGGGGATAACAAATAAAATTAGTTTTCAGAACATTCAATTCCTGCCGAAACTCTTACAATACCACTGATTCTAATTTCTTTTGAAACTATTACAATTGATAGTGTGAGTCACAGGGTTTTCAAAAAGTGCAATTATCTTTATCTGTTTTACATTGCCGCCCCAAACTACTAATTGGATCCCTGATGAATCGAAACGAAATGGGAACTATACGTAAATATCCTCATCGAATTCCTCGTTAGCTGGGAAAATTATATCTGATATTATATATAACCTTGTTTTTATTTTTGTTTTTTAATCGCTGAACAGATGCATTTATTAAATAATGAGGTATAAAAGGTTGACGGCTAATAACATTTAAATATTTTGTTATTATTCTATTGAAAAATATGAGAACAAAATGTGAAAATGATATAAAGAAACATTTCTAAAAAAAAAAATCTAAATTATCTCCCTAGACACTTTGGAAAATAGGTTAAACGTCCTTGCCTAATCTTGAGAAATATAGAGAAACAAAGTCGATGAATTCGTACACTAAACGCGCACTATATATATATATATATATATATATATATATATATATATATATATATATATATATATATATATGCTAAAGGGAAAAGAAATTAAAACTGTAAGTTGAAATTTACAATCAACGTGTCGAAATCTTTTTAGGCTGACGTTAATTTTAAAAAGTTAATCTCAAATATTTATTTCTAATCAAGCCAATCATGAGGGATTCATCTTGGCTTTTCTATCATTCTCGATTCACGTAACCGGGGATCAATCTATCTTGGACTACTGCACTATCGGCAAAAAAATTTCCATAATTTTAGCTGCGTTTAAACTTTTCTCACCGGACGTATTCTAATCAATTGGATTAAATTTTGGACTTGGTTCTTTCTAAAGATTTATTTTGCCTTCGGATCACCTTTAAAAGTCTTCAATTTTATGCCCGGTTCGTTTTAATTATTATCATTTTTTTTTTTTACATCTACATTTTTTCACTCGTTGTTTTCTTTTAAAGGACATGTACAATTTTGCAATTGATGACTATAATAAATTGAAGTTTCATATAATGACGTAAGCAGCAAATTCTATCATTGCTACAAATATAATTTTTTGATTTCTTCCTGTACTCTGATGAAAAGAATAAAAAGATTAGCATTTTTGGAAACTCCTCGGAATAAGGACTTTGTAAATTGTTTTTGGAGTATTCAGCCGAACAATAAATTTGATTGTAAATTTCAACTTACAATTTTAATTTCTTTCTCTTACAATAAGATTTAATCTCTATTATTTGTGCATTGAGCTTTTTTTTATTTGGTCTGGATTAAAATATCTATATATAAATATATGGTATTTATATTAGATCGAAGTTTATCATTGGTTATATCAGGTAAACATTGCATCTCCTTTGATTTATATACATATACACACACACGCACACACACGCACACGCACACACACACACACACACACACACACACACACACACACACACACACACACACACATATATATATATACAGAATAAATGACAAAAATTTATATTTCAAACGACATGATTTTGACAATTTTATATTTTATTCCTTTACAGCAATTGATCCTTACATTTCTTGACAGTGTCTGTTTCGTAGTGCAAAATCAATCACTTAATAATTATATCAATTAGTGAATCTGTTAGGCCCTTAACTCATCAGAAGAAATAGCAACCATCAGACCACCACTTTTGATGAGTTAAGGACATAATATATTGCTCTATATTCACATTGAGCTTCTTATATAAGGATTTCTATATAATGAGAATATATATATATATATATATATATATATATATATATATATATATATATACCAGCAGAAGTACCCGTCGTTGACTGGGTTCAAAAAGAGTCTTTATTAAATGGACTCTGATTTATGATATTATGGAAGGTAATGAAAAGGGAGTGTACGTCTAAAACAATAGTTTCAAATTTTGAGGTATCAAAACAAAATAAGATTTGATGAAATTAAAAGTTAAATCTTGCGAAGGTATATATGTTTTATATCAATATTGTTGCTCTTCTCTAGCTAAAAGAAACCAACCAAAAAATCAAGTTTTAAAAAAGCAGAAAAACACGGAAGTTCTATTATCCGCATCCATTGACTCATTTCAATTCCTTAATTGCAATTGTAAAAACACGCAAAACAATTTATTATTACGCATGCCAGAAGTAACTTGAAAGTATTTAAATTATGTGAAACGAGAGTTCCTTTCATTGTGAAGAAGGCGCCCACTTATGGGGAATTCCGAGCGCAATCTTAATTTTAGCGATACGTTTCGCAACATCTATATCCCTCATTACCAGTTATTACCAAAATTTAAAATTCAAAAGTAAATGCTTTAACTGTAAAATATAGAACTAGAGAATTGTAAGAAGATTGCCACACATTCGTCAAGACTAAAAAGATATATAATATATACAAAATATATAAACAATGACTTGCATATCTATTTATTCAGTTACGGCGAGAAGAAAATAAACCCAGCCTTTGCATTGGTCAAAATATGTAAAAAAAAAAGCATTTACCTTCGCTCAGTAAATTAATTTTGGAAGTTTTCTACAAAGATACAGAAGATTGTCTCGACATTCTATTACACTTTTGGGAACCCCATTTGCAAAATCGTTTTCTTTTGATTCCAGAACTAAGCAACTTAATAAAACTTATTAATGTGTTAATTTCTCAGAAAATAAAGCTTCATTATAGATAATATTCCTAGTTTTACCATTATGACAGAATATGCAAAGATTGTTCTCACTCCCTACTCTAGAAGCACCAGTATATAGCTGTCCGTGTGGAGAAACAACCTTCTTCTAAATGCAAACCAACAACTTATAGTGTCTTACCCTGTGACTTATTTTTAGGCATTAGAAAAGACAAACGAATAGGAAACTGAACATGCTTGAACTCAAAACACATTTTGGGAGGTATTAAAGAAATTTGAGGGATACAAAAATCTTCGTCTTTTCTATAGTCAGAAAATAGTATGGTCTCTAAAAATTTCTCATAAATTTCTTGACAAACAAGCCTTGGGCCATTACATACATATGGTAGTGAGAGGTTGCGCAGAGGATTGACCGGAACACCTAATTCCAACCAAAGACAATGATAAGCAGTACCTTTAGGCTCAAGAGAATTTTAAAAATTCCACTGGATAATTGACTATTTCATAATAACGGATAATTGACTATTTCAGAATAATGGATACTTGACTATTTCAGAATAATGGATAATTGACTATTTCAGAATCTTCTACGACAGAGTCTATCGATTTATAGTAATGCTCAATTCCTGACAACATTTTCACAAGTCAAACAATTCACTGCAATATTTTTGGGGGGCATAATTGCAATATTTTGGGGTGGCATAATTGCCCTTTCACGCAACCAATCATGATTTGTAAAATTTGAAATTGACGATGCAACACCTTTTCCAATAAGTTCTTCAACTGTGTTAATAAAGATGGATATTTCTGATCAATTTATTTCTCCTTTCCAATATATATTCAGTCTTCCCGATAAAAACGTCAAAAGAGTATCAGTAAAGTACCCAGAAAGAAAATCCCAATGTAAATGTGCCCTCATATGTGTAGAAAATTTTAAACGTTTGGCAGATTTCTCTACAGTACAGAGAGTTTCAAACATGCTTTCAAATCGTTTCTCCTAGTTCCCGTGGGAATAACTGGCAAGGTTTACCTAAAATCATTTGAATCACACCCCCACCATAAAACAGTTGAAACTACACAAAGCCTGCAGCCTTCCCTTAACATGTAATTGAGCTCTTTTCACGAGAAATTGTAACTATTAAAAATTATGAGAACATAAGAAATACTAGAAGTTTTACTTATATTGCAAAAAGGTTTATCAGTTGTGCTCACCCAAAGGAAGCTTGAATGATGTGTGAGCTTTACCATCTCTAGTGAGTAAAGTTGTAACAATTACTTACTAGAGTTAAGACTATTTTCTTTCTCTGCCTTAACCTTGTCACCAATAAATTGGTGACAAAAGTTTTCTAATTCCTCTTGATGCATCTAAAAATGTAAAATCTTTCTTTCATATCAGTCACTTACTCAAGGATTGTTCTATATGCATATTGTTGGTCTGACAAAAGTTAAATCACCTTGTCACCAACGAATCTTGTCAGCGAATCAATATCATATGAAGCTCTCGTAAAACATCTGTGAATAACTTCGATGAGTTTCAGGTAACCCAGTCTTGTTGAGCTCCTCCCCTACAGATTTATAGATTTCTTCTGGAAATCATGTTTCTCTCCCAGGGAATCTTTGTTGTTGCTGATATTAATAGTCCTCAGATAAATCATCCTTATATTTCTACCACAATAGTAATGGATTACTTATTTTACACGTTTTGAGAATTATTGCAAAATACCTCTTAGATAGACAGGTGCGTGTGTGACACTGAAGTCTCAGTAATAGTTCTGTCCCTCTGATTCTGATTTTATAACAAATTAAAGATCAAACAGGCTTCCTTGTAATTGCCAACAGTTTGTCCATCAATAATTTTTAGAAAGGAAAATGAAGTCGGTCCTCTTATTTCATGAAGAAGGAATCTCAAAAAGAAACATTCACGGTGACTTGGGTGCCCATAGTAAACTTCTCCAAATGCAGTGTCAAATTTTACAGCTTGATGATTCCCAACACAAACTCCTGGTTATCTCCTTGCTATGTGTGGTTACTCCATGTATTGTAAGACGGAGCCTGATAATTAATAAGAATTTTTGCAAAATTATCTCATTTGCACAGTTTAAACGTGCAGTAAGTGTTGCATCTTAGATTAAGCGCGACTTGGATAGCATTTTCGTTTGTGAAATAAACACTATGACCATTTTCAAGATATTGTAAAAACTGCTGGATTAGAGAAAACTTTCCATGAACAGAGAACCTTAAAATATGCCTAAATACTTCACAAGTGCCGATTAACTTCATGACTAACAGTTTTGCAATGAAAAACATGGCGGCATCAGATCTCATACTTATGTATTTGCAAACATATTTAATAGACTTCACAGTATTGCAAAAAATAGACATTGATTCGGTGAACATTGAATATCCTTTAAAATAAGGGATTGTAAGGTATAATCCACCTATTGTCAACCTCATGCGTGCCAACCATAGTTTTAAAACCACCATCTTACTGCGATCTTCGTCTATAAGAGGAATAACCATCCCCACTAAATTAAGTTTCAAGTAGAGAGTTTTAGGATATCTTTTTGTACATTGGTCATATACCATGCAGGGTGAATTTCTATAGATATTGCCGTAAGGCTCATTCACTATATGCCTCATGGCTATTTAAAATAAAGGTTGGGTTATTCTGTATATCAGGTAACTCAACTGATATAATGGAATCAATTTGATTGCAGTTGATTATTCTGGTGAGCAACAATAATATATGTCACGAAGCAAGCCTCTTTTAGGCCACTCAGTAATGTACATACAGGGTGGCCGAAAAGTCCCAGTACACTATACATGTATTTTTAATAAAACAGTATTTTTTTAATGAAACACACAGAAAACATATATATTCAACAAAAAAAGAGAACTTTATTAGAAACAAAGCAGAAAACATCTAGAGTAATTTAGTGGTCTAGGGGATCAGTATGTTGGCCCTCGTTGTTCTTGCACAATTCCATTCGCCTCCAGGTTCTTTGTGCCATTTTTTTAAAGAGAATTCCTTGATACGCTAGCAAAAGCTGCAATAAATCATATTTAACAGCATTAAAATATTAAAAATAGAGTGTCCTGGGACTTTTCGGCCAGTGTCCTGTGACTTTTCGGCCAGTGTCCTGTGACTTTTCGGCCAGTGTCCTGTGACTTTTCGGCCACCCTGTATAGCGTCATATTGAGCCAACGATTTATGATTTGTTTACTTTAGATTCATCACTTTAGTTATTTTCAAGCGAAACACCCTAGTCAATAGATCTTGTCAATTGGTGTATGTTCGTCCAAGGAGAAATTCATTTGAATTTCCTTTCACTTTAAATTTGATAGATGCATATGATAAAAAGGTCTGCTTTTGCATAATTTCTGACATCTTGGGTCCTTCACTGCATATGTCGTGGACCACCTGTGAAGTTAGAAGGTAAAATTCATATATGACCTATATCATTTGCTACCCATCGTTATTTATATGATCTTTGATATGTATGTAGTAATCTACTCTTAGTTTGTTTGGATGTGTTTTGATATATAAACTTGAACTTTTGCAAACATATCAATTGCAAACGGATCGAATAGTTTTTTTAGTTCTTTGAAGATGATTGAAGAAATTATCTCTGATAATAAAATAATACGCATAAAAATTCATACATGAAACATGTATTATGGTACAACTAGTAGGGAATATTGAAGGCTGCCATAAGATATGTGAGTTTTACATGCACATTTCAGCATGTTATCTCTTAAATGAAGGATTCTGTCTCTATTACCAAAACTTTCATCAGCCATAAAAGGTTCCCTTCTGTTACATGTTGTTAAATTAAATCGCCCACCATGCTCATTTGGGTGTGTTTTTTATCTGCATAAATAACTACTCGAAATTCTGTTGATGAACTTTTCTCTACGGCTGCTTTAACGTAAAATTGGGTATTTATCAGAAAAAAACATTATTCTAACGGGAGTGATTCTATTAAAGATATTTGTAATAACAAAAACAAAAATACGCACACATCCATTAAAGTGATTTTTAGTCAAGCACAATATGATGAAAGTACTACAATTATTTAGTAGGAAATGCTTGTCAATAAGTTTTAAAAATTTGGTACCAAGTCTTGTTTTTTTTTGTTTTTAGCATTAGATTGAAGTGGGGGTGTAAACCAGAGCACTTTCCTATTACGGTTCAAGATCTATTCGTGCTAGTATTAGTGACTTTATATTTTATATCTATGTTTTTGTACCCACTATTTTTAAGTGCTGCATTATAAATAGCTTTGCAATCATTTAAAGTTACTTCATCAGATGAGTTGTTACTTATTCTACTTTCAATAGATAACGGTATTTGTTTAATAATGGATGGTGGATGATTAGATTGTGGGTGTATATAAATAGGGTTAGGGTTAGTATTTCCCTTCATGTAGAGTCTATAAGTGTTTAATTCTAGATCAAATGTAACGTCGAGGAAGTTAACCTGCTTTAAGTTTGCATTAATTTCAACTTTAAGGCCAAAATTATTCATCTTCTAACTCCATCACAGTATGCACTTGTAGCATCCCTTAAAATTATAAGCCTATCGTCTCGATATAGACCTAGGTCACCTACATCAATAGTGTTATTTTTTGTTAAATTATAAAGGATATTAAGTTCCACGACATCCGTTGCTTCTGCGAAGTCTACCGTTCCCATTGACACCCTAAAAATTACTTTGTCCATTTTTTGTCCACTGTTCACCATTACAGACAAGAACGGTTGTACGGCATTTCCTAATGATTTCAATATCACCATTGGAGGCATTGGTATCGGCCTTAGCGAATGGAATGGCATGTAGTGTAGATATTTTAAAATTTCTAATTGATAGTTTATTAGTATTGGTATAATCACAGCGGTATATACTTAAGTATATCTTTTCGTATTTCTTTGTTCTCACAGTAAATATCTCCTCGCTAGATTACGTAGTGGGTCATAAAAGTGAACATTTTCCATCTTTCAGATTACTTTATTCTTACTATATTTCCTAGCATGCTCATCCAGAAGATCATAAAATTGCGCGAATATTTTTTTATACTTAATATTGATTAATCACAGTTATGTCTGTATGTATGCCGACGATAATTATTTATATGTTTGTATATATATATATATATATATATATATATATATATATATATATATATATATATATATATGTGCATGTCGGTATATATATATATATATATATATATATATGTGTGTGTGTATGCGTATGTATATATATACATGTGTATACGTAGAGTTAGACGTAACCTTTGTGTGTTGGGGATGTATGTAAGTGCTCCACATGTGCATGGGACTTTATGTGAGAGAGTATGTGTTTTCCTGCTTTATATATATGGATATATATATATATATATATATATATATATATATATATATATATATATATATATATATAAGTTAGTGGACACTTCATGCTAAATGACTAATAATCTAGAAAAAGAAATCATAGCTATGTTTCAGTTTTCTGTCCAAATATCTTTTCCCATGTATATACGTGTGTGTATGTGTAAGCGTGCTATGTATGTATATGTATTTGTATATGTATATGTATTTATGTATACTATATATGTGCGTGTATGTATATGGTTATATATGTATATATGTGTATGTAGGTGTATTTATGTGTACAGGTGTGTATATTATGTGAATATGCATTTACGTTTAGTGTAAATATATAGATATGTATATGTAGATGTATATATATGTGTTTTTATATGTATAAATACGCAGATGCATGCGTGTGTATATGTCTATGCATGTATAATCTGTATAGTTGAATTTTATATTTTTTATTTTTATATTTTTTATATTTCTGTGTATGTATGAAGAAATATTGTAAATCTGTGCATCTACGCCTGTGTATTTATGTATAAGTATACTTTCGAAATATGCGTGTGTAAAAATCGGAAATATCGTTTTGTCCCTACTGGGTGACAGTTTAGAATTGGCAAACACCTTAAAAGTTGACCGTGATTATTGACGCCAAATTGGCGGACTTCTCAAGTATTTTTAATAGTACAGCGGAGAGTAGATACTTAATTTTAAGGATATAAAAATAAAAATCGTCCCTAATGAAGTTAAGATGAGAGAACATAAAATCATAGGATAAATGGATGGATCAGGGGCCACCTCCTTATTTATCCCCTCAGAACATCCCCCTACTCATATTCTAAGACAAGAGTCTATTTTTGTAGGTGATATAAGAAAATGATTTGAGTTGAGTTTTCGACGGAAATTCTTGGCCTGATGACGTAGTCTCCCCAATAACGTGTGATTACAGAAACATGTATGCATATATGTAGCCATCAATGTTTGTAAAAATAAATTAAATATACCTGCTCTGTTAATTCATTGAACACTTTTTTGTATACACATGTTGTTTCAGTGGATGTACGTCTAGAAAAATAAGCTACACTGCCATAATATATATATATATATATATATATATATATATATATATATATATATATATATATATATATATATATATATATATATATATATATATATATATATATAAGTTTTTTTTTATAGCCAAAGACAATGCGGGGAAAGACCGGAATTATGAAAGTAAAGAAAGAAAAACAAACAAATGTAGAAGCGTGTGCTTAGGTAGAGGAGTGTCTAGCCTTTATTCGTCTATCTTTCCTCACCTCAATGTATAATTATTTATAACCAAGTTGCTGGTATCTCCGGTGTATGTAAAGTCCGTGGGTGGTATGGAACTTTGATTAATTTCGAGAGAAAGGACCTCTCTTTTTCAAACGACAAAAGTGGATTCAAGATGGTGGAAAAGAACGCGACTGGACTAAAAAAAAAAAATCTATATATTTCTTTACCAACAATGCTTCAAGCAAACTACTACCTACTCGTATATATATATATATATTTATATATATATATATATATATATATATATATATATATATATACTCATCATTTTCCTTTCAACCAATCATCATTTTTTTTCAACCAAGGATAATTTTTCTTGAACCAATCATCATTTTTTCTTTCAATGAATAATCATTTTTGTCTTTGAACCAGTCATCATTTTTTTCTTCCAACCAATCATTCTTTTTTTCTTTCAAGCAATCATCCTTTTTACGTTCAACTAATCATTATTTTTTTTCAACCAATCATCTTTTTTACTTTCAACCAATCATCTTTTTTCTTTCAGCCAATCATCATATTTTCTTCCAACCAACTTTCATTTTTCTTCCGGACAATTATCTTTTTCTTTTAAACCAATCATCATTTTTCTTTAAAAAAATTATCATTTTTCTTTTTTGTTTCAACCAATCATCATTTTTTCAGCATTTTACTTTCAACCGATCATTATTTTTCTTTCAACCATTCCTTATTTTTTTTTTCAACCAATAATTATTTTTCTTTCAGCCAATCATCATTTTTCTTTCAATCATTCCTTATTTTTCTTTCAACCAATCATTATTTTTCTTTCAGCCAATCATCATTTTTCTTTCAACCAGTCATCATTTTTCTTGCAACCAATCATCATTTTTCTTTCAACCAATCATTATTTTTCTTTCAGCCAATCATCATTTTTCTTTCAGCCAATCATCATTTTTCTTTCAATCATTCCTTATTTTTCTTTCAACCAATCATTTTTTCTTTCAGCCAATCATCATTTTTCTTCCAACCAATCATTATTTTTCTTTTTCTTTTGTTTCAATCAATCATCATTTTTCGTTCAAAAAAATTATCATTTTTCTTTTTAGTTTCAACCAATCATCATTTTTTCAGCATTTTACTTTCAACGAATCATTATTTTTTTCAGCCAATCATCATTTTTCTTGCAATTAATAATAATTTTTCTTGAAATCAATCATCATTTTTCTTTCAATCAATCATTTTTTTTCTTTCAATCAATCATTATTTTTCTCGCAATCAATCATTATTTTTCTTTCAACCAATCATCAGTTTTTTTCTTTCAACCAACTCTCATTTTTCTTCCGGACAATTATATTTTTGTTTTACCCAATCATCATTTTTCTTTCAATCATTCCTTATTTTTCTTTCAACCAATCATTACTTTTCTTTCAACCAATCATTATTTTTCTTTCAACCAATCATTATTTTTTTTCAGCCGATCAGCATTTCTTTTGCAACCATTCCTTATTTTTCTTTCAACCAATCACCATTTTTCTTTCAACAAATCATTATTTTTCTTTCAACCAATCACCATTTTTCTTGCAATCAATAAATATTTTTCTTTCAACCAATCATCATTTTTCTTGCAACCAACCATCATTTTTCTTTCAACCAATCATCATTTTTTTCAACCAATCATCATTTTTCTTGCAATCAATCAATATTTTTCTTTCAACCAATAACCATTTTTCTTGCAACCCACCATCATTTTTGTTTCAACCAATTAATATTTTTCTTTCAACCAATCATGATTTTTACTTTCCACAAATCATCATTTTTCTTTCAACCAATCATCAGTTTCCTTTCAATCAATCATCATTTTCTTTCAACCAATCATCATTTTTTTTGCTTTCAACCAACTTTCATTTTTCTTCCGGACAATTATCTGTTTTGTTTCAACCAATCATCATTTTTCTTTCAACCAATCATCATTTTTCTTGCAACCAATCGTCATTTTCATTCACGCTTTCTATTTTTTATTCATAATTCCTTTAATGTGCAATTTTCCACATTTTACTTTTCTTTCACTCGTTTTTCACATTTCTTTCGTCCATTGTTCATTTTACTCTCACGTTTTTTTCATTCTATTTCCGCACTTTTCGCCGTTTATTCATTATTTCTTATTTCTCTTCTCACCTTTTTTTTTAATCCCACTTTCCTTTCTTTTCATCACTTTTTTTCCATTTTCCGTCGATCCTTTTAACTTTTCATCTTCTACATGTATTGTCTATTTCTATTCATTTTAATCGCCATTTTATGTGTATTTTTATTCATATTCTGCACGCTTCTCTTTCCGTTTCTATTTGTCTCCTTCTTTATTCCATTTATCGCCACATTTTTACTTCTTTTCATATTCCATTTCCATAACGCATTTACACGTAGACATAGATTTATCCTTTGTATACAAAATGCCGCGGCGCATGCGTATCCCACTCGAACAATTTAATTATGCTATTCTCCCTCTCTCTCCCTCTCTCTTTTTATCAATTGATCTGTCTATCTAGCTTTCTCTCCATAAGTAATGAGCCTTACTCTCTCTTCGTCATCTCGCTTACTCCTTTCAATGTACACCCCTTCCCCTGCTTCTCTTGTTTGCACCTCTCTTTCTTTGGTAACCTTTTTAGACTGACAATTGTGCAGCAAATGTACGGATGTACTTAGAACGGGCGGTGACAACCTTACAAATGCCCAAACTAGAGGAAAAAAGACGGTGGGGTTGTAAAAAAAGAGCCAAATAAAGAAAAAAAAATGATTGCTTCTAATAACCAGGGACGAGGAGGTGGATATTAAAGACTGGGCGGGTAAGGAAACATCGGTACTCAGTGTTACAGCAAGTGTAAGGCATTCGCATCCTTCAAACAGAGGAATTTACTACGCAAAAACTGGTGAATATATGTCGAGTACCTGTCTACCATTAGAAATCTCCAGGGGATGTTGTTAAGGCAAGACCGCCGCTGGAATTAAAAGCTTTAGCCGACTGTTCGAGGGTGGGAACCGGGAATGTGAAGCGTTTGTGAATCTTTACTTTTGATAGCAGCGATCGCCAGAAGAATTCAGACAAGAGATCCCCACTTCTGCTTCCGCAAGTACTTAAACAAGGAACTGATACGTATATGTAGAGCATTCCAAAGACTTTGCGAGTGTCGGCGTGTCAGTGTTAGTAAAGGAGGAAAAGATCGTCGCGAACCGCTTCTTAGATTATCGAAAGCCAAGGCATTCACTTCTTCTTTACCTCCCTTGCTGCGACCACATAAACAAATAATACTCTAGCATATAAAGTCCTCAAGCTGACACATCAAACTTTACGTTACCGAATTTTTAAGATGATGATTGGTGAAGAAGCAGCGCATATTCTGAACGACGATCACCTACTAAGCAAAGTATATGAACCATTTATTATAAATAACACACACACACACACACACACACACACATATATATATATATATATATATATATATATATATATATATATGCGACACTGGAATGCTAATAATGAAACTACATCTTGCTCTTCTTTTATTTAGCACTCTTATTACCCTCGGTAAATCCACTAGTTATCACTCCTGAATAACTTTATCCTGGAACACACACACACACACACACACACACACACACACACACACACACACACATATATATTTATATATGTATATATACATACATGTATAAATATGTATATGTACATATATAAGAATTATAATCAGTTAAGCCTCCTCAAATTCATACTAGCATTGTTCGTAAGATAAAGTATTTGGTAAAATTCACTTGTAAGTTAGTCTTTTGGCGGTTGAAGGTTCCATCCTTACTACGAGCGATACTCAAAAATATAATTACGAATTACTCAGGTCTTCTACTAGGTCATTGCTGACGGAAGGATAGCATGCTACCCCTGTGGATTAAATAAAAGTGTTCTGTGTAGGTTCCTGAGTTTGACAGAAAGATCCCCAAATATGACACTATATACGTGAAGAATGTCGGAGGTTACAACTACCGAAAATATGTGAAAATACCACTCTGGAGGCGAACAATAATCCGAAAATTCAAATAATGCATAAAATAACATTTGCTTCTGATTAGCCATTTTTCATTTATGTACAAGTTATTTTTACTCTCTAACAATGCATATTGCGATTTGTACGGTATGTTTTATTATTTCGAATCATGTCTGCAAGTGCAATATGTAGGGAGGTTAGTAGCGAGATTTATGTTCTCATCAAATTTAAATTTCTACAAGTTGGTTTAGTGAGCGAAGCAGGAAACAGGGAGAGAAATATAAAGTTTCGCAGTTCTAAGGAATAAATTATTAGAGCAAAAGACTTCCAATCATCAAGCGACCTCTACAGTGTAGGGGTGGGATTTTGTTACTTTTTGAGTTTTCAGGGGGTATTGATGCCGAAGAGGCACAATTGCTAAGTGTTCAGCCCAGCTCATTGCATTAACGTATTTGTAAAACAGACACAGAGAAGCAACATTGCGTCGATGGAATGTAGGTGGAGTTAAGTTAATAGTGTGGTACCTATCAGGTTTGAGACATTTTTAGACAATTTTTAAGTGAGAGGCACTGATGATGGATGCATTCGCTTATAAAATCCGTTCTCTATCGTTTTAAACACTTTCTCACACCAGAAACTATATTCTTATCTCTACAAATCTACTATCGGACCGTGTATGGAGTACTATTGTCATATTTGGGCTGGTGATCTTGTGTCTTTAAAGGTTCTTGATAAATGGCAGACACGTATCAGTAATTTGACTGACCCCACACTTTCTACTTCACTGCAACCTCTCTCTCTCACACACAGATACGTGATGTTGCTAGTCTCAGTCTTTTCTACTTATACTATTATAGCACGTGTTTCTCAGAATTGTCTTATCTATTCCTTATTTCCTTTATTTCAGCTTGTTTGACTCGTTGGTGTAAAGATCTCATTCAATTCATTGTTTTGATACCTTATTATAATACATCTTCATATTCCAAGGAATGCAATGCTATCGAACTCTCTTCCTGCTCACTGTTTTTGTTTTACTTGCAGCCTTGTTAATTGCAATAATATGAATAAAAACATTCTGTATAGGCCACAAAAAGGTAGCAATTCGGATGCTTAACCAGAAAATATTAATTTAAACCTCACAAGAAAATAACAATGATTAAAGAGTATTATTAGCGATTAAATTAAATATTTGTATCAATAGAAATAGCGGTTTCAATCCTACCCAAAGCCGGTCGGAGGTTTACTTGGCTCAAACGTGGTGAGACGGGAACAACTACGGATGGCAGTGATTGCTGAGAATGCAGTTAGGAGATTCGAAGTTCCTATCCATCGCGGTTACCACCTGACGAAGGCCAGAGGACTAGTTGGCCGAAACGTCGTGCAAAAACAACAACCAAAAAAGCTGAAAACAACAACTAATAAAGATGAGAATGATAGTCCGAAATAAAAATAAATTAATATATATAATGCTCATCTCAAAAATGAATTCCAATTAAGGAATAATATATATATATACCAATCGGTACGGAACCGACTATGGAAGATCAGATAATAAATAAACGTGGATTTATAAGATCAAAGAATCTAACCTTGATCGCCCTTCAGGGCCCGTGGTGCAGTTGATAGAGACGTTGAATCTCTACGGTTCTAATCTCCTAACTGCATTCTCAGCAATCACTGCTATCCGTAGTTGTTGTATCCGTCGCGGTTACCACCTGATGAAGGCCAGAGGAATAGTTGGCTGAAACGTCATGAAACAACAACTAATAAAGATGAGAATAATAGTCTGCAATAAATTAATATAAATAATAATACTCATCTCAATAATGAATTCCAATTAAAATAATATATATACCATTCGTTACGGACCCGATCATGGAAGATCAGATAATAAACGTGGATTTATAAGATAAAAAAAACATCCAACCTTGATCGCCCTTCGGGGCCCATGGCGCAGTTGATAGAGACGTTGAATCTCTATTGTTCCAGATGAGCACTGTCTGAAGATAGCGGTTTAAATCCTACCCAAAGCCGGCCAGAGGTTTACTTGGCCCAAACGTGGTGAGACGACAATAACTACGGATGGCAGTGATTGCTAAGAATGCAGTTAGGAGATTCGAAGTTCCTATCTGTCGCGATTACCACCTGACGAAGGTCAGAGGAATAGTTGGCCGAAACGTCGTGCAAAAACAACAACCAAAAAAGATGAAAACAATAACTAATAAAGATAGGAATAATAGTCCGAAATAAAAATAAATTAATATGAGAACTAGTAGTTATTAATTAGTGATGGGCATAATTGGATTGGGTTCGTGTGTCTGTCTCTATGCATGAGTGCATATGTATGCGTTACATCCTCGTACACACCGATACAACAGCCACGTTTCTTTTCTACAAATACTATTATAGCATGTGTTCTTCAGAATTGTATCATCAATTCCTTATTGTCTTTGTTCCAGCTCGTTTGATCCGTTTTGCGGTTTTAATACCTCATTGTAATACATCTTCCTATTCTAGCAGCTTTTTCCAATGTTGTGGAACTCTCTTCCTGCTCACTACTTTCGTTTTACTTAAAGCCTTGGTATGTTCTACAATATAACTAAAAACATTCTGTATAATAGCATAGGCCACAAAAAGGCAGTAATTCGGATACAAACAAGCGCTCACATGCGCTCCCCATATACGCACACACACACACACACACACACACACACACACACACACACACACAAAGCGCCCCCACACGCACACAAACACCCACGCATACTTATGAAACAAAGTAACCATAGAAAAACATGCACAACCGCACACCCCGACCATACACATGCTTTCCCCACGAAGAGGAATAATAAAAATATGGAAAATAAACAATCATCGACCAACGCACAATCGTGGATTCCACTGAATGAACCCAACATGACCTCAACCTAACCAAGCGAAACCGCCATTCAGAAACACATTTCACCTCGTGAGATGAACATTAGTTTTTGGAATAGCTATTGCAAATCTATCTTTCAGCACGAAATATCTGATGAAGGCGTAAAAGCCTCCCGGAACGCGTTTTGAACATTCGAACTTATGTAAATACTTGAAAAAGAATGAGAATGGCAATATCAAATATCAAATAATAAACTAAGTATATAAGAAAAGCAACACTTCACTCCTTGGAATATACCTTTTTTCTCTGGTTGGAATTACTGCACACACACGTAGACACACACAATATATATATATATATATATATATATATATATATATATATATATATATATATATAGTAAGTTATAAAATATATATGGCACTTAAGCTACACAGAATATTCCGCGTTTCATCTGCGCTGGGGTTCATCAGGTATAAGCCTGATGAATCCCAGCGCGGATGAAATATATGAGTGTGAATGAGTGCGTATATTTCTTAATATTTCAGATTAAAAAAAAGTATATTCGAAAATGTTGCACGTTTGTTAAATAGAGCGTAGTTCTCGCTACATGCATCAAATTGCTATTTTTACAAGGTTGGAAAAAGGGCGAAACTCAATAGAATTTAGAGCTATACTTTTGTGGTTAGAGATATAAGACATTCACAGCAAAAACTCGTTTTTCTACCATAATGAAAAAGGACTTTTGCTTTTTTCCTTCGTGTACATAAACATATGCGAGATTTCCAAGGACACAGCTTGTTTGCAAGGCTCCAATTGGAAACCATTGCAGCGAGGTTGCTTACTCGCTGATTACAACCTTCTATAAATGTCTATAAATCCAATGTCAATAAATTCTTATCCTGGACCGCCCCAATTAAACGCATTTCAAGCTATTGATTTATGCTAATGTTTCCCTAGCACCCCTCACTTTCAGCTAGCATTCATTACCGCTTAGTTAGCACTTATTCTCGAGTTGATTTTTGGCCTCGATAACGGGTGGCCTTATGATAAAAAATAATTCTTTTAAAAACTTTCGTTTCCCTATGTAAAATTTTCTGTTGTTGCTGTAATTCACATATGCAGTAATGAATATTGTACCTTAGTAGATGATGTCTTTGGTTTAAAGTAAAAATTCCAGAGTTAAAAAAGTCGGTATATTTTTCGAGTCTCGCCTCACTGATATGTTGGTGTCAAAAAGTGATTGATCGTGAGGGAAGGGGGAGAAAGGAAGTTGGTTTGACAATTTTCTGGCGAACTATTTTGACACTAACGCACGTGGTGTACGTCGACGTTAAAAATAAACAAAACAAAAACAAAAATATACCAGAAAATGTCTTCCTTTCGTCACTGTTTCCGTTGACTTCCTGAGCTCTCACTAGTTTAACCTTCTCACGATAATAACCGGCTGTCATTTCTGATTCAACTCTCTCGGTCGATCGTCGATCTCTCTGCTAGCACGTTCACAAATCGACGGATTGATTATGGCCGTTGTCAGATGTACTTAAACAAACAGTACGAAAATCGTTTCTTCTTAGCCATTGAGAACGATTCAAACTCATTTAGACGTAAGACCAATAAATATTTTTTGATTTCAGATCTGTCCTGGAGTCTCACACAATATGGCCTTCGGGCGAAGATCACAGTGTAGTAAATGTTCTGATGCTACACTTCAGCTTTCCTGTGCTCCTAAGTGGAAAATAAATATTTCATGACTGAGACAATTTTTATTTTTGTTCCTATACAGAGTGCCCCTTTTTGGGTAGCTGGATTTTTTCCACAATTAAAACCGAGCATGTATCTAACTCTCCACTTGTGTGTGTGTGTTTGTGTGTATATATATAGACTTGTTGTGTTTGACTCATGGGGGCAATAAATCTACTGTGTTATACTCTGCTTTCAATGTGTGTATCACATATGTGACATAAGGCCAGCCATGCTCTCAGAAATCAAACCGCATGACGCACAAGCGACAGATTGAGCAGGCACAGTTCCTATAAACGTTCTACGAAGATTGGCTTCATAATATATCTTCGATTGAAACATTGGTTTACCTACTATTTTTTCTTTTTTTTTTGGGGGGGGGAAGGGGTGGACAGAGTCTGCAAATTCACGAACTACCCTCATAATGAGTTGTTTACGGTGGTAATGGCTTGCGTAGAACCATTCACACTAATATTCCACGGAATCACTGAATAACTGCACGTATTGTCAGAGTTTTCAATCTTTTAAATAGACTGCTGACAAGGATTGAACGCCTCTTACCTGCCCATGAAATAAGCTATTGCACGGCAGATATCAACCTGGTAATCCCCCCCGCATGTATATATATATATATATATATATATATATATATATATATATATATATATATATATATATATATATATACACACACACACTAGCTGGACGCCCGGCGGTACCCAGTCGTACAATATGTTTAAACGTGATATTTTAATTTATGCAGATTGCGTATGTATTATGATAGCATCAATGCTCTATCGATTATATATATATATATATATATATATATATATATATATATATATATATATATATATACGCACGGTGAAAAATTATCAGATTTGGAATGGCTCGAGTATTTCTTTATGTGTGATACAGCATCAACAACAATTAGAAGTTACGTTCTATTTGTCATATATATATATATATATATATATATATATATATATATATATATATATATATATCGTCATCGACATACAGTTCTGTTTCGTTGTATCATAACTTATCAGTGCCGCTAGACAAGCACCTCTCCCAAGCCGAGGATTGAATCTAGAACCATCGCGTTGATAGTCAGTAGTAGTACCGATTGACCAACGGGAGCGATGCCGCTAAATAACCCTGCAAAATGTCTATTTTAAACAAACATTCGTCCAACACTTTTATAATACTCAAACCGCTTATTTATAAACAAACAGCAAGCCTCGCATTTTTCAGCTAATTAAGTAGCGGGTGAGATTAGTTACGATAGTGCTCTATCCAAAGAGGGGGACTTAAAATATATTTGTAGTCATCGACATGCAGTCCTCTTTCGTTATATATATATATATATATATATATATATATATATATATATATATATGTATATATATAGATAGATAGATAAAAGATATATAGATACATACTTTCGCTATATATATATATATATATATATATATATATATGTATATATATACATAGATATATAGATATATAGGTTAGATAATGCAATTAAGAATAGGAAATTAGATCAAATATTTGTAACATGTCTTCTTCCTAAGATTAAGGGAGGTGGTATCCCCCTTTCCTTTTTAAACTCTGCAACTTTTATTTTTATTCGGCAGTATAATTTTGTAAGTTGAATTAGCAATCTTTAAGAATACGAGACCTAGAATATAATATTAACGTTGTGTAAAATCTTAAAATCAGTTGCGTTTTCTACAAAATAATTTGTTTTTTATGGACCTTTTAAAACATGCAAATGTAAATAGTAAACAAATATATTTCCAATTTTATCAGTGTAGAAATTTATTAAAATTGCTATTTTGCCATTGGTACAGTTTTTGAATCAGACAAAGTAAATACATTAAGTACCTATCAAATAACAGTGTTGGATAGCAGGGTTATATATATGTACAGAGCGTGCATAAAGTGCGTGGTATTATGTGTCTTGAGTATATATTGTGTTTCTTTGTATCGTCTCATGCATCATCATACATAAATGGTGTTTGTAGCTGTTTAAAAATATACCTTATAGATATATACAGTTCGACAGATCATATAACAATTTATCAACAGACATTTCCTTTACAACAAATATACATTAAACATTACTTTCATTCATCTGGGGATCTTGGTTGAGAAACCGGCCACAGCTGAAATAAATATCCACCCAAATAAATAACCAGAAGTCTCCGGTTATATTTTCGGAGAGATTTATTCCAAATGTTTTCCTATTAAAATATTGCACGCGTCTTTAGATTCTGCATTTCCCCCGTAAAGGTCAATTACAGACCCTGTCTTACACCGCCAAATCTCTCCGCCCGTCTCCCATCTCTCTCTAACTCTTGCTCTTTTCTAACTCCTAACTCTGCTTGTATATACTCAAACTAATCCTAATTCAACACACATCCTTTAACACGTGACTTTTAATCACGTTTTTCTCACCAAATAGATTGTAATTCTTTGGGTTGAAAACCTATTTTGTTTATGTACACATCATTATTTCCTTGTTATTTTATCTAAGTTAAACTATATACTTACTAAACTTTCCTTTCTTTCAAAACATTCCTTCTGTATATTCTTATTTCATAACAGTTAACAAAATTACAATAATGTTCGTTATATAATGCAATCCAATATCATTCGACATAATCTTACTATAGGTTCGCTTACGGGATGTCTGACGGCACTTGCTGAACCTTTGTAAAGCCGAAGGGGACGGATTCTTGGACCGCATCATCATATTTAGCAAGATATAATATCACCACTATGGGCCAGAATCCAAACGGCTGTCGTATAATGGCATCAGTCACGCTCCCTTGTAAAATTCAAGACACATACATCCGCAGGCAAAGTCTTCTAGGGCATGGAGGGCGTCATCCTCCTGGACTTCTTAGAACCAGTGTTGACTGTCAACTCTGGCCATTACTTTCAAATGTTGACAAGCGAAAGGCTCGAAATACCCGTGGAATTGCGAAAGGAAAGGGAAACATACCGTTTGCAACATAACAACGCCAGTTTGAAGTTCACAGAATATTTTTTTTACACGGGGGTCACCACTTATCAAGGCCCCAAGGCCACTCAGGGATAAGGGTTATTGCGTGTACAGTAATCAATGAGATAGTATTGTAGTAATCATTAGTATTGGGGTTTTTGATAGAGTGTCTTACTTAAGGGGGCGGTTTGTCAGGAGTTTTTTATGTTGGACTTGAAGATGTCCAAGTTGTAATCAGGTGGGAAACAAGCAAGCGGCAGAGAGTTCCACTGGCGTTCAGTTCTAAGAAAGAAGCTTTGCTGATGGAATCGTACGTTTGGACTTAGGCACAGATAAAGAGTGGGGAAAATTATTGACAGTAGTTTCAGCCAGACGGGTATTTCTCGTGGAAGATTGGCGACGGGTGACGAGGGATTGGAGCTCAGACAAACACCTGCCATGGAAATAACGATAAAACAAAGACAGGCTTGCAACGTCTCTTCTGTGGGAGAGAGGTTGCAGGGAAGAAAAAAGGGCATCCCCCACTAAACCACGAAGTCTATTTTGTACTCTGTCAAGGCATAGGCTGTTTTTAGCAGCTCCTGCCCAGACGTAGCAGCAGTACTCCATCCTTTGACGTACTTGACTTTTATAAAGATAGAGAATTGCATCAGTAGTGAGATATCTTCTGGAGCGGTAGAAGGATCCCACCATTTTCCCAGTGTCCCTGGCAACAGATTTGATGTATGTGTTCTATTTTAGATCAGGAGTAAAGGTCAAACCCAGAAGCTTGTCAAAACATGGAACATCTTTAAGACGTGAGCCATCCATTTCAGTTGCTGCCAGATGGGGATCAGAGCGCTGATGATGAAAAGATAGAAGCTTGGTTTTGGATACATTAAAGGTGACCAGCCACCTCTTCCCTCATTGTACCACATGCTCAAGATCAGAGGAGAGAGAATTAGAGAGAACTTTGTCATTTACGGCCTTTGATGTGTTGCCATAGATGGTCGTGTCATCAGTATAGATGTCAAGGAATGAGTTAAGTATGTGTTTTGGGAGATCATTGATGTAGATCAGGAAGAAAGTTGGACCCAGGATGGATCCCTGAGGGACTCCAGCATTAATACTGTGGGCCTCTGATTTCTGCCCATCAACTACTACTCTTATGAACCTATCAGAGAGAAATGATTTAATGATTGAGAAAACATTTCCAGTTATACCGTAGCTTTATTACTCTTTTACAGTGGTTGCTGGCAGTCCTGAAAGCAGCTTTAGTCTCACTACATCTATTACGTTGGTAGCTATGGAAAAAGTGATTTCTGTGCGCGATGGCCGCAGCACATTCAGGGCAGAACCATGGCTGGATGTTAGGTTTTTGTTGGAATTTTTTCGATGGTATGAATTGGTCTATGCCTATAATAAAGCATTCGGTCAGATCTGATACTATAGAGGACACATCCTTTTTAAACATGGAATGCAGAAGTAGGTCAGATATGAATGTATGAAGCTATCCCAATGAGCCATAGAGTATCGATATACAGTACGGTGGAGAGGTACGTCTGAAGACTTATTACATTTCATTTTTATCTTAACTGCTACAACCGAGTGGTCAGAGGATCCCAGAGGAGATAGAAGGGAACATGAATACAGCTCAGGGGATGTTGTGAGGAAAAGGTCTAGAAGGCTTGCATATTGACCGGGTGTATCGGGCACACGGGTGGATTCGTGAACAATCTGAGTAAGGTCATAGGCAATGGCAAAATCGTGACAAAACCTTCCTTCGTCATCGGTTTTATTTGAGTGGGTCAGCCATTCCACATTATGGACATTGAAGTCACCGTAAATGTGAATGTTAGCCGAAGGATGAGCAGACAGGATGTGGTCAATTTTCTCAGATACGCTCTTAAAGATAGTAACTCCACTATTGTGGGGACGACAGAGGGCAAATATTAATGCAGTGATGTAAGCTAGTGCAACCCCAAAGCACATATAAAGAAAATTAGGGTCTTCTCTAGATATACCTACCAGATGGAAAGCCATCTTTGATGTAGGCACATAATCTACATTTAGATTGAGGCACAGAGTTAATAGTGTAAGTTGGATGGAATTCAGTCATGTAAGTGAACAGTTCAACAAGAACTTGTTTACATTAAACTTGGCAGCCTTACCATATTGTAGTAGACGGAAATGAGGCCAATGGAACATTGTTCCACAGGCAGGCAGTTCTAAGAAAGATGCTTTGTTCATAGATTTAAGCAAAGAGAGCCGAGGAAATCGTTGATAGTGGTTATAGCTAGTCGAGTATTTTTTGAGAAAGTTTGGCAACGGGGGACCATAGATTAGATCTCAGACGAGCACTTGCCATGAAAATAACGATAGAGCAGAGACAGGCTCGCAATTTCTCTTCTGTGGAAGAGGGTGTAGGGAAGCGATAAAGGCAGCATCTACTAGATTTCGAAGCCCGTTTTGAACTCAGTCAAGGCAGCATTCTTTCTGCATATACTGAGTTTAAATTTAAACTGTAACCTTTGATAAGTTTCATTTGTTTTATGATACTTATTTTGGGAAGACATGCTATGATTACATATCTGAAGTCATGGGAAAATTGTATTACATTATAGTTAATACTGGAAGAGATTTGAACACAATAGGAGTGAATGGGTTTTAATAAATGAAGGTGTAATAAAGTTCAGGACATAATAAAAAAGCGAAATTCACCTTTCACGATTATATTGTACCTGAGTTTTGGATACAATAGATACAATTCATCCTTTCACATTTTTTTTTTACATTTAAGACGAACGTTTTAGCACGAGTTTTTATCGCCTAAAGTTTAACCAATAAATCTTTGTATGAATTTGTATTATAGATTCTTTACTATTTTTAGCTCGAGTCGTTAGAATACAAAATTTATGCTTCTTTCCTTCAATATCACATGTTATTCTATGGTGACACGTGACCAGACTCACCATTACGCCCCTTCCAAAATGAATAAATAGATACACGAATGAATAATTTAAATAATTTAAAACTATGAAAAAAAAAAAAAAATGAAAAAAGTCGCACAATAATTCTTTCACTTTCTTTCTGTTGTGTGCATTTTATCTTTGGGAAATCTCAAACTCTTTAACTTTTTTATTATTGATATCAAGTTAGAAAAAAAAGATAGTGCCTAAATTTAATTTGTCTTTCTTAAACCAGGCTGCAACTTCTTCCTTTAGTTCTCTCTTCTTTATATTTTGTGAAAATATATTCAGAAACAGTAAAATATTAAAAAGAAATCAATACTTACAATCACGGACGTGTACGAAGGAATATATATATATATATATATATATATATATATATATATATATATATAAGCAAAAGTACCCGTCGTTGACTGGGTTCAAAAACAGCCTACAGAAAATGGACTCTGATTTATGAAAGTATGATAGGTTATGAAAAAGAAGGGTTGTAAAGAGATAGCTTCGAATTTGCGAGTATCCAAACCAAAGTAAAATATGAAGAAAGTAAAAATAAAATAGATAAACCCCATAATTTATTATACCATACCTGTTCACACTGAAACACTTATCACAATATTCTGTGGATCTATATAAAAAAAAAACCTTGTTAAACTTTGTGACATGTTTCGATTCTATGGAGGTTAGGTGCGAACGAACACCCCATAATTTTATTATATCATATTTCTTCAAACTGAAACATAATTATCAAAGTATACTTACGCAGATAGATATGAAAAGTCTTTATTACAGTTTGTGCCTATTTCCATTGTATGGAAGCAAGGCGCGAACGCAGACCCCACAATTGTATTATACCGTCCCTATTTAAGTTAAAACATACTTATCAAAGTATTATTATATACATCTATATAAAAAACACTTGTAAACGTATTTTTTTATTTTTAAATTTTTTATTTCAATACTTTGTGGAACGCGCAAATTTATGCGGGTCTTGACGCAAATGTCGATACTTGTAAAATTGCGTGACCACTTCAGGCGTGGCTCTGTGTGTGCTTACCGCCTCTGCGTGACTTACAAATTAATCATCTTCCGTTTACTACCAGTACATATGAGGTGTCTTCAATAAGTTTCTAGACCTTTTGCGTATGGGTGATATTAATTGATATTACAAACAAAGAACCTCGAGTGCCCTTCAAAGTAATCTCCTCCGACTGCAATACACTTGTTGCACCGTTTCAACACCTTCTGCAAGGCACCATGAAATATCTCGTGTGTCAGCATGTCAATAACCCTCATCAAAGCCTCTTTCTTCAAAATTGTCTCATAACGATAGCAATTAAGTTTTTCTTTGAGCTTAGGCAAGAGTCATAGAGAGTAAGGTTTGGACTGAAGGATCTGAATTGATCAGCACGACCTTGCTATCATGGCAACTGTAACCCCACGTGTGGCTCCCACGTCAGATTGCCGACTCCCAATTTTATTTTTACTTTCATCATATTTTGTTTTGGTTTTGATACCCCAAATTCGAAGCTATCTCTTTACAACCCTTCTTTTTCATAAACTATCATATTTTCATAAATCAGAGTCCATTTTCTGTAGGCTGTTTTTGAACCCAGTCAACGACGTGTACTTTTACTAGTATATATATATATATATATATATATATATATATATATATGTGTGTGTGTGTGTGTGTGTGCGTGCGTGTGTGTGTGTGTGTGTGTGTGTGTGTTATTTGTTTTGCGATACTCTTTGAATGAATTCAGTTATTTATACGAATAGGTATTTTACCTAAATACGAGTTGGGAATAATTTTCCCTTTGACTACTTTGCTTCCCCATATGGAAAGTAGCATGTGTATTGTTAAGTTGATAATTATATTTTAACAATATATGTATATATATATATATATATATATATATATATATATATATATATGTGTGTGTGTGTGTGTGTGTGTGTGTGTGTGTGTGTGTGCATATACTATATATATAAATTTATGTTTTTGTGTATTCATATAAAACACCCTTTTTCTATTTATTTAAAAAGAAAATACAACTTTGTTACTTACAGATCGTGGACTTGCATTCATTTGCAAAAGATCTAGCTAATTTATATATTCTCTTAATCATTTATTTTAATTAATTCAATATTATTTTTTTCGGTTTTGCTTATGTAATGATAATGTTTATTTAACTATTATGCGTAATTATATTCATGCAGATATTCTTCATGGTTTAGACTTGCGTAATATTTCCGTAAAAAGCTTGTAGAAAAAGCAACCATCTTTCTATATATGCTTATTATATGTATATATACTTGTTTACAAAATTTTGCCTACCAGACTCCTGCTAAAAATTTTTTATCTAGAGACATGGAACTTAATATATAGTGGATTCAAACCTACACAAAACTTATATTCAGGCTTTAACCAGGAAAAATCAGTGCAAAATTGTGAAAATTAAAAAAAACATGGAATTTACAAGGTGAATGTGGAACGGCAGCATTAAGAATATGCAAGCGTAACGTAATAGCTATTGGTTTATCTTTTTAATTTTGAGTCTTGCAGCAAACATTTCTTAATATCTCAGGTATTATGGGCAAATGAAAAAGTAAGCTAAACGTTTTGGTTTCGATTCTTGGTGGTGGCGCAAGAGTCATTATTCCACACCTTTTAAAATCATTAATATATATTGGGTTCAATATAATATAATAAATACGAAATCTGTATAATTCAAAATATATGGATGCATATTGTAAGAAATTTAATTCTCACAAACTCAATACTACCTGGCAGAGGCAAAATAAATCCACAGATTACAAAAGCCATACCTTCAAACTCAAAATTTATTCAATAATAACAGCAAAGAAAAGTCATTGGTCCTGGTACAGTCCATTGCAAAACGGTGGGGAAGTTTTGCTTCCCTAAAAAGGGAGCCAGTAGTTAAACTCCTTTTAGTGAAGTGGTAGTTCAAATTTTCCTTGAAAGGATCCATGATTATTCATGGTGTTCTCGGCAAGAATGTTGGCGCTTATAATTAGGCATAAAGCGAGTCGCTTGGGACTCTAATTGAATTGAGATAAGTTCCAATATTTAGTAAATACAAATATGAAGAAATGTTCAAAGGATGCCATCATGCACTTAGGATATCTTCGGAAATACAAAGGTGTCTCTGCTTGTAGAGATGCAAGTCCTTTGTTTCCCAACTGTTTAGTTAAATAACATGAAGAAATAGTGGCGGTTCCATACCTGGTAAGGGATTTCCTGGAAGCCGCCACTGTGAGTCCTTTTCCTGTCGAGTGATTCATGTATAAAATAAAAGCATTATACAAAAAAAGAAGAGGGGCGCCAAGCAACTCACTTGACTCATTCAAACTAACCAATCACGGGCCGTCTACTAGAACTAGGTAGGCGGCTTAAAAAAGAAATATGGCGACTGTAAATGGAATTTCTCATAATATATATATATATATATATATATATATATATATATATATATATATATATATATATAGGTATGTATTCACCGCTGTTCCTATGAAAAAAAAAAAAAACTACCAGCATTCCTATTCAAAAATAATATTCACACATCCTTCCTGACGATATCTTCTCGGAAAGACGAAATCACTACCGCGGCTAACTCTGAACTACATTTCGAACCTATATTAACTCTTTCGATGTGTACAGAAAAAAAGATCATCATTCACTGCTCGTTTAAAATCAATAAACATTTTACTATTTTATCATTATTATCAGTAAGGGAAGATTTTGTTTTAAACAAATAAAAACGACAATTAAAAGAATCGTTTTGGCATAGGAAAATCGGTACAATTTTTTCAGATTCCGATACCGATTCCGATACCCTCGAATATTCTGATATTTCCAATTCCCGATTCTGATTCAGATTAATCGTCCCAACACTTATATATATATAATATATATATAATATATATGTATATATATACATTAATACAATATATGTATATATATATGCATATATATATATATATATATATAGTTTAAAGTTGCTATTTTTCAAAAGTAGGGTAACCAATGAAATATAACGAGTTTAATTAAGAGTGCTCAATACTGTAGTAGAGCAAGTTACATTTTCAATTTGCTTTACATAAGCAGTAATTTGTTGCTACACAGTCATAAGCATGTTTCGGCCTTCTAGTGTTTAGTAACTAGAGACCTCTTCGGCAACATATTCTTAATTACGAAAGCGGAATTCTGACTTCCGCTTTCGTAATTAAGAATATGTTACCTGAAGAGGTCTCTAGTTACTAAACACTAGAGGCCCGAAACATGCTTATGACTGTGTAGCAACAAATTACTGCTTATGTAAAGACAGATTGAATATACATATATATATATATATATATATATATATATATATATATATATATATATATACACTTTTTTCATACATAAAGTTATCCATGAACGCGCGCCCCTTGCTAAATGGCAAAGTGGAATGCCGGGAATGGCTTGACACCGACAAGGATCAAACTCGCAACTACATTGTCTGTAGTCTGGCGTCTGACCCTTGCCATGCTGATGACTGCTTGTTAGCAAGTAGCGCGTGTTCATGAGTAACTTTTAAGTACATAAAAATAGCATTAATGTGTGTGTGTGTGTGTGTGTGTGTGTGTGTGTGTAGCTCATAAGGTTACAATAGAAATTGCAAATAATAGTGTGCTCTCCGTTTTCTAATTGGAGTCACATTGTTGTCCTAATTGATAAATTGATCTTTTATCAAAGACGAACGATGAGCATCTCACTCACGACTGAGATATATATTTGGAATCAGAAATATTTATTGAAAACCTACGATCGCCAATTTCTACGAACAAGTCGGTGGACGAAATCAGTTAGATGCTATGGCTTCGCTCGGTTTGGATAACTTTTTCAATACAGCCAGAGATGAGGAGGTTATGCGATACTCTACCTTGTAACGGAGCTGTCACTATTATGTGGATTCCGTAGACGTAAATGTATCTCTTTCTTGTCCGTACCGGCACGATGAAACATAAGCTATAGTCAACTGTCAAACATTGATGCTACTTCAGCAGTGAGATTATGCTTCATTGCAAACAGTTTTGGACACGTCACGGCTTTTCTTTGTCTTGGAGATTGTCTCATGAAAGTCGACGCGGAAACTCCGCCAGTGAAAACGGCTTTCCAGAGTTATAAGAATTTCTATAAGAATGTTTGGTCAATATAAGTCAACAATCGCCATACAAGTGCGTATTTGTCTAAACGTATTAACACAACATTACGTTGGTTTAAAAACAAAGTACTCGTGAAACGAGCAAATTTATGCGGCTCTTGACGCAAATGTCGATACTTGTAAAATTGCGTGACCACTGCAGGCGTGGCTTTGTGTGTGCTTACCGCCTCTGCGTGACTTACAAATTAATCATCTTCCGTTTACTACGAGGTGTCTTCAATAAGTTTCTAGACCTTTTGCGTATGGGTTATATTAATTGATATTACAAATAAAGAACCTCGAGTGCCCTTCAAAGTAATCTCCTCCGACTGCAATACACTTGTTGCACCGTTTCAACACCTTCTGCAAGGCATCATGAAATGTCTCGTGTGTCAGCGTGTCAATAACCCTCACCACAGCCTCTTTCTTCAAAATGGTCTCATAACGATAGCAATTAAGTTTTTCCTTGAGCTTAGGCAAAAGTCATAGGGAGTAAGGTTTGGACTGAAGGATCTGAATTGATCAGCACGACCTTGCTATCATGGCAACTGTAACCCCACGTGTGCCCCCCCATCAGATCGCCGACTCCCAACGTCGTGTACCGTGGATTTTTCGTTCATGGCCGGATCGTCATTTTCTCGCTGGCGACTGTCGGAGGGGACACACACGTGGTTTCACAAAAGTACAATATGAACAATTAATAGATAAATACAAACGTCAATGTTCACATATAAATTGACTGTTGGACTTGTGTGTGTGTGTGTGTGTGTGTGTGTGTGTCTTCTCCCCGCTCTATTAATGTTACATTCGTCTATCTCTGTTTCACAGTCAATTCTAAAATTGTCCACGACTCTATTTCACAGTCAACTCTATAACTGTTCAACTGTAGTCGTTACCAACTCCCATCTATCGTCTAGCGCATCTAGATCTCAACTGCCTGTCTCTTCTGTCCTGGTCTCTCAGGTCGCCCACCCCACTCTCGCTACTGGAAGCTGCCTTTCCCTGTTTTATAAGTAGGTTTCTATTGTTATTGTTAGATATTTCCTATCTATTGTTGATTTATGGATATTTCCGATTTCTTTGTTTATTCTAAGCTATTTCCTATCTATTGTTGATTGTAGGATATTTCCGATTTTTTTGTTTATTCTAAGCTATTTCCTCCTTCTTTGTCTATTTCCCCCTCAGCACTTAGTGGCTCAAATCCACCCCAGGACCACTTTATAGTATCACATAACAACTTCCTTTCTGATCTTCTCAAAGCACGCTTGGGACAAACTTTGCACAAATCTTCCGCATGTTCAATTTTTCGTGAACAATTGTGTGTACAGTTTCCACACTGACATAAAGTTGTCACGTGTTATCTAAATAGACACTCGACGAGTTGAATGCCTACTAGACACTATCCTCGAGTGTCTAAGGTCCTTCTGTACAGGGGTTTGTCAGAACAACCTGGCATGAGGATATCTTTCACTCGAAGTAAACCCTGACCAAATATTCAAAATCACATAGTATTCACTGCCCAAATAAGATCTCCTTACTATGGATAAGCCCCATTAGCTTTTACAAGGAATGGTGCACGTTCTCTAAGTGGTGTTAACTCAAGTAACAACACAAAGCTGGATATTCCACCAGACTAGATACATTCTTGTCCTCGAATTCAGTAAGACCAAGAGACAAAAAGAAAGGTATACTGCAACGTATGAAAATAGGTAATTGGGAAGAAGAAAAAAAATTGTTCTCAATTTCTTTACTAACTCATTGTTTGAGAGATAATGAACTTTAATGGAACATTCGAATATCTATGTATCTCATATAGAGCTCAATTGTTAGCCCCAGGTAGTGGGTCCCTGTATTTCTGAGAGCTTCCACTGAAGTCAATTAAGACAAAAAAGATGAAATTCTTTAATTCGACAATCAAACCTGGTATCCTGACGTCTTTACTTCTTCCAGACCTCTTATCATACGACAATTTTAAATGCCGTACCAAAAAAGTCTGGAAACTTATTGAAACTGTGTTGGTCTAGTACTAGGGTATGCCAGTTCCCATCTTTACTTAGCTCCTGTCACGTGATAGATTTTTTTATTATGGAATAACGACTTATCAAGGCTCAAAGGCCACTCAAGGATAGGAGTTGACGAGTTTGTAAGATGGACGGTGTTACACCACAGTGATGATTGGTAGTGGTGGAAATTGGGAAGAATTTTATTAAAGCACAACTCAACATGAATTTGTTTACATTGGTTTTGAAAACGACTATTTGCAGTCAGGTGAGAAGTAAGCCCGCGGTATTTTATTCAACATACGGCTACTTCTAGGAATGAAACTCTGCTCATTGCGTTTAGTTTGGGATGCAAAGAGGGAAATGGACTTTATTGACAGTGTTTTTAGCTACACAGGTTGGTGTTGTGACTGTTTTACGGAGAGGGCATAGATGGGAAATCAGTCCGCACCTGTGATGAAAATAACGATAGCCAAGAAAGACTAGCAACATCTAGCTAGTACGAAGAAAAAATGTTGTAAAATATCGTGAAAAATATACATTACATAATATTTACATGAGAGAGTAATTAACTACGATGAATGTATTTATGCGGTGTTTTTATGGCAAAAAATAATGAAAAACATTAAATTATGTTTATAAGAAAATATAATTTGGTTTGAACACATACTGAATATCCTTTATGTCTTCTTTTTGGGTTTATCAACAAAACGGTCCCTTAGGTTAAAAGTACATATGTAATTTTTTGTTCTAATGTTATGTGAATGCGTTTAAATTTATAAAAAATAACGAAGCTAGAGTTGTCTGTATTAGATGGGTAACCTAGGGTTTAATGTGTTGCTTCCTTGTCCATACAGACACGATGATACATGAATTATAGTTCATTTCAAGCAACGATACAACTTCATCAGTGACATTATACTTCATTGCAAAACAACTTATTTCCTTTGTCTTGGAGATTGTTTTATAAAAAGCTGACTTGGGATCTTCGCCGGGGAGACATCGGAATTTAAATCGACAATATTTTATCCTAAACAGCTAACCGATGATTATACATTTTATAGGAAATTTTAAATCTATATGCGAATCTCCATTATTAGATAAAAGTCACTTTGTGTGTGTGTGTGTGTGTGTGTGTGTATGTGTGAATTTCATTCTTATAGGTTCCGAAACGGTTGAGCTTTTGCAAATTTCATGCAGAGGACATGTATATGTAAGGCAGCGTTCCTAGATGTGTTTTATACAGAAATTTATCCGATAAGTATCGAAAATCGAAAAAAGCTGATCCCAAAAATAGTCTTTCTTTCTCATAGATAAAAATGAATTTAGGCATGACACACTTATCTTTGTACTCCTCACCTGGTCGCCACCACACATGATTAAGGCAATTAGAATCAACCAAATTAAATTTCATCACATCCGACCATAGGATATCGTTCCAGTATTCTATGGGCTTTGTTGACATGTCTTCAGCAAACTGTTTGCGGGTTTTCTTGTATCTTGCCTTCAGAAGAGGCTTTCTCCTGTGTGACAAACATGCACACCAATTTGAGGCGAACAAAGATAAGTGTGTCATATCTACTAGTAAGCATGGTGGTGGGAATGTCATGGTCTGGGGCCGCATGAGTGCTGTAGGTATTGGAGAGTTACATTTCATTGAAGGAAGCATGTACTGTCAAATACTGCACCAGAGCATGATCCCCTCCCCCTAGAAACTGGGTCGCAGAACAGTGTTCAACATGACAATGACCCAAAACACATCCAATACAACCACTGCTTCACTGATAGGGCTGACCGTAAAGGTGATGGACTTGAATCCAATAGAACATCTTTAGGGGCATCCTTAAGCAGAAGGTGAAGGTGCGCAGTTTCAAATATCCACAAGCTCCGCGACGCCGTAATTGAAGAGTGGAAGAGCATTCTAGCGGCTACATGTGAAGCTCTGGTAAACTCCATTCCCTGGAGAGTAAAGGCAGATTTGTATAATGATGGCGGCCACAGAACATATTGAGAATGGACATGATGTATGTGAATATTGACAACCTTTCGTAAAGGATATGCTCACTTTTTTGCCAGATTTTAATGGCTATATTTGGGGTATTTGGAGGGGAAATTAACTTAACTCTTGTTATATATGCTGCAGACAGACTACTTTTCATTGTTTACAAAAATCATTTTTCAGTGTTGTCCCATGACGAGATATACTTAAATATTTAAAGAAATGTGAGGGGTGTACTCACTTTTGTGATACATTATATATATATATATATATATATATATATATATATATATATATATATATATATATACACAGTGATGATCATATTTATTGGCACGGTAAAATAAAAGTTAAATTTTGTCTAATAAATTCTAAAAAAGGGATTAAATTAAAGAAAATAATAAAGTATATTATGTATTTTTAACTGGCCTTTCCGATGCAGCAATCGGATTTTAGAAAAAATAAATAACAAAGGAACAACAAACATAATTGCAAAAAACCCTTGTTCAAAATTATTGGCACGATTTATTTAATAATCAATTGTATAGCCTTTGGCCTTGATTACCTTCCTCAGTCGCTTTTCATAGTTTACAACCAAGTTGTTGCACTCTTCACTAGTAATTTTAGCCCACTCTTCCTGACAATAATCCTCCAATTGAATAAGATTCTTAGGCTTCCTTTGCATTACCCTCAATTTTAATGTTCTCCATAAATTTTCAATTGGATTAAGGTCTGGGATTTGTGATGGCCACTCCAAAACATTAATATGATTGTCCTCAAGCCATTTCTTAGTCAGTTTAGCCGAATGCTTTGGGTCATTATCTTGCATGAACCACCAACGACGACCAAGTGAGAGCTCTTTAGCAGAGTCTTTCAGGTTTTCATCCAATATTTTAACATAATCTTCCTTTTTTTATGCTACCTGTGACCTTAACAAGTCGCCCTGGTCCAGAGGCAGCAAAGGATCCCCAAAACATCAAACTGCCTCCACCGTGCTTCACTGTGGGTATGGTGTTCTTAGGCAGGAAAGCTTCGCCAGATTTTCTGTAAATATAAGACACTTTATTATGGCCAAATAACTCTATTTTCGTTTCGTCAGTCCATAGAACACGTTTCCAGAATGCAACATCTTTATCAATATGACGTTTTGCAAAGGCTAGCCTTGCTTTCAGGTGCATAGGCTTCAATAAGGGATTCTTTCTCGGACGACATGCTTTTAAACCAGCTCTCTTCAAAACTCTACCAACTGTATGTCGAGATACATTCACTCCAGAGGTGCTCTGTTCATCAACAATCTCCCCAACAGAGATCCTTGGGTTTTGTTTTACTTGTCGAACAATTTTCCGTTCATCTCTTGGGGAAAGAATCCTTTTTCTCCCTCTACCCTCTAAACTCATAACGTGGCCTTGCGATTTGAACTTGTTTATTATGGCTCTAACAGTGGATTTGGGAAGGTTTAGCTTCTTTGAAATCTTATCATAGCCCTCCCCATTGGTATGGCATGCTACAACAAGCTTCCTGACGTCTTCGCTGTGTTCCTTAGTTTTAACCATGGCGATTGAATATTATAATTTAGTCACTTATAATAGTTTAAATAAATCGCTATCTAAAAATTATCTGAAAAAAATTATTCACTGAATTAGCGTGAAAGCACGTAAACCGGAAATTGATTGATATTATACTGATACTAAAAGAAAAACAAAGCCGTGCCAATAATTTTGAACAAGGGTTTTTTGCAATTATGCTTGTTGTTCCTTTGTTATTTATTTTTTCTAAAATCCGATTGCTGCATCGGAAAGGCCAGTTAAAAATACATAATATACTTTGTTATTTTCTTTAATTTAATCCCTTTTTTAGAATTTATTAGACAAAATTTAACTTTTATTTTACCGTGCCAATAAATATGATCATCACTGTATATATATATATATATATATATATATATATATATATATATATATATATATATATATATATATACAGGGTGGCCACACAGTCACGCACAATGAACTTTGAATTTGAATAAATATAAATATAATAATACTATAACTTTTTAAATTTTTAAACCTTTTTAATTAACATTGGTGCGTGACATTGTGGTCACCCTGTATATATATATATATATATATATATATATATATATATATATATATATATATATATATATATAATAAGTGGAAATCTACACAATTAATACATTATTCATATCTGTTCCAAGAATTCAAATACAACGAATATTTTGCGTAAGGTCGTTGCTAAAAAAATATGGAATATTTTATTTTCTATTGTATTTTAAATAATCTCAAAGGGGTTCCTTGTCAGCCCCTCGCAAAATGTCACATGAGAAAATATTGAAATAATTCGAAAACGGAGGAAATCGATAACAGCAAACATATAAAAATAGAAGCATCATTTGTTGAAATTAAGTGATGAAGTAAGTCATCTACAAACGTTACTCATCAGTGTAGTTAGACAGCAAATGAATGGATGTCACGATTCGAAACTCAAACGGCCGATCACATTGATATATGAACGGCAGTCAAGCACCATATCTGTTGCATTTATTCATCCTGCCCCCCCCCCCCCAAAAAAAAACAAGTTCAGAATTTATAACTAAAAATAGATAGGGCTATAATTTCTTCCACTGTTTTTATTTTTATTTGTTTTGCTTCGATTTCCCCCCTCCCCCCCACACATACACACCTCACAACACCCGAGCAACGCCGGGTATCCCTGTTAGTTAAATATGAACAGAAAATAGCTCTGTTCGTTTTTAACTAGCGGGGGTACCCGGCGTTGCCCGGGTGTGGTAAGGTGTTTGTGTGGGGGGCGTAAATCAAAACAAAATAGAAAATAAATAATAAGCGAACGTTATAGCACTGTTTTAATATCATAACTTTTTGTTTTAAACCGGAAAAAATTTAAAAAAAACAGCGAACGTGATGAAAAAAAAAGTAGAAGCGAACTAGAAAATGGCATAAATAACCCTGTTTTAATGTTAAAACTTCTTTTTAAAAAAATCAGAAAAACAAAAAAAAAAACAAAAAAAAAAACAAAAAAAAACCCCCAGCGAACACGATGGAAAATGTAAAAAAAAAAAAAACAACGAAAAAAAAAAACGGCATCTGTTCTTCAGATGCTGAACTTCAATTTCTTGATCTCTGTCAGTGGGGAAGAAATCTTTCACGACTGAGACAATTTTTATTTTTGTTCCTTTTCTCCACATTAAAAAACGACCCTGGTGTCTAACTCTGTCCCGTGGGGAGACATTGTAAATAGGAACACTGTTTCAATATTACAACTTTAAAAATAATATATATATATATATATATATATATATATATATATATATATATATATATATATATATATATATATTATATCTTGGCTGGAACTGGCAATTTAAAGATGACGCTGCCACTATAACAGTTGGTCTATGATTGCGTGAACAAAGTTAGGTTGTTTTATTTATATTTCAACTAATCAAGAAATAACGTTTTTTGTGCATGCGTGTTTGGCTAAATTATCACGCCTGACTAAACTGCCATGCTACCCCTCCCTGTAGAAAAGTGCCCAATTTCGTGTGGAGGAACTAATGTTTTTAGCCAATATTTCGATATTTGTCGTCCGAAGGGTCGGGCTTCAAAACGATTCCGATCTCGTGAAAATCCGTCATCTATGTCGACAGTTTTAGGCATACATACATACATACATACATACATACATACATACATACATACATACATTGAAACAGATTTTGGCCCTTTATATTATAGATGGCGTTGCAATATTTTACAAATTATCGATGTTCATATTGTATTGAATTTTATACCCGCTTTATGTAGGAAGAAATTGTTACCCAACATATGCGCTACTTCTTTGAAACATTGAACTCTTCATGGTACTTTTGTCTACGCGCAAGGCTTATTTACCAGTATGACACGAAACAAGAAAATACTGCCTGGATATCTTGACACAGAATATTTTTCTATTTAAAAATTTGAAAAAATTGAATCCAATTTTTAATAAATAAATATGTTTATTAAAATAAATTTTCCACTTGTCTTTTTAACCTTTAAATTTTAAATTGTTAATATAAAGTGCATCTCATACAGTGGGTTTCCTAATATTATTTTGACCCATGCGTACGAGTGATACTTCACATTTTTATTGGATATTTAACCTTCATTCAAACAAAATTTCCAACCTCTGAGGACGTGCCGGGCTTTATCACCAGCATTACACGAAAGACGAACAATATAACACTGTTTGTATTTGCTAGTGTTGGGACGATAAATCGGAATCAGAAATCGAAAAAATCGGAAGATTTGGGATCATCGCAATCGCTATCGGAATCGCAAAAATTGATGCCTTTTTTTCGATGCCAAAACGATTCTTTTAATTGTCTTTTTTTTTATTTGATTTTGTTTAAACCAAAATATTCCATTGCTAATAATGATGATGAAATAATAAATATTTATTTATTTTAAATTACTAGTAAAGTTAAAATCGATAGATCATCTCCCAACATGTGTATTTTGACGTTTAAGAAAATATCTGTATATTTAACATGTTTTTTTTTCCGAAAATCGGGGGAAATAACAAACTTATAGCAAAATAATTAGAGATGTGTGAAGAATCGAAATCTGAATCGGTAATTGTATCAGAATCAGGTAAAATATTGGAATCGTCCCATTTACTGAGGAAGTATATTTTAGTATTTTAAAATTCGAAAAAAATTGAATTTTACTCTAAACGGTACTTTTGTCTATAATTTTTACTTCATCCCTCAGGGGCAGGTGTGTTTTTACTTCTTATATGGTCATCCACACTTATATGGCCATCCACACTTATATGGTCATCCACACTTATATGGTTATCCACACTTATATGGTTATCCAGACTTATATGGTCATCCACACTTATATGGCAATTCACACTTATATGGTCATCCACATTTATATGGTCATCCACACTTATATAGTCATCCACACTTATATGGTCATCCACACTTATATGGTTATCCACACTTATATGGTCATCCACACGCTGATGCATTATAATCCTGTGGCATTTTGCCCTGGATGTCCGTTCACGGATCTACCTTTCAGTTTTCCTTGGATATTTCTACCTTGGAGAAAATCTATCAAAATAATCCCTTTAAGATTTAACACCGGTATCCATCACATTCTGTGACAAGCTCTTAGGCTTGGATATAAATTGTCCAGCACAACCCCACTGAAAGCATAAAATCTTCTTCATCAACATCATGTTTGCTTAAAAGGCTTATGGAAGTGCCAGTGTTTTGATCCAACTCGTTTTAACGCAATTCCTTTTGCAGTCAGCGGACATGTTCATTAGAAATTGAGACTGCTTAATCATGATAGAAATCCACACTTCCCCGGTTATAATATTAATATCTCCGTTTCTCCGACCAATGTCCAAACTTGAACCACGCTTTCTACAGTTGCTCTGGTCCATAGCCTTTTTTTCTCTTAAGGTGCTTTTTCGATAAGCGAAACTTTTCTTGAAAAGATTAATCTATCGAGAAACCTTTTTTTTTTTTTTTTGAAGGACATCAGCCCCCATAAGCCGGTCGCAAAAGCAATAATAATAAGAAAAGATTTTGTTTCGAGTTTTGCTAAAGAATTCGATATTACCTATCACTTCACAAGCGTATCAAATCATGCTGTGGAAGAGAGGAAACAAAACGAAGAGAGATGGAGAGGGAGATACTGAAGGAGAGTGAAAACAGGAGGGTAAAAAAGGGGTGTGATGTAGTGGTTATAAGAGGCGATTGTAGATTAGCTGTGCCAAGTTCGAGCTCTATCGGGTCTATTGATAGATTTTCACTTGGAAAAATTACGAATACATATAAAATCCGTTCATCTTTCAAATTGGATTGCACAACTAATCTAGAATTATAACTGCGAAATAATACGATACTTCGTCAGTTTCATCCAGTATTGTATTGCAGTTGTTTTGTATTTTCCTTTATTATCGTCCTCTGCTGCTTCACAAGTCTAGTTGAAGATTGTATATAAGGATTCATACATATATACAATATATATATATATATATATATATATATATATATATATATATATATATATATATATACACAGGGTGTCCGTAAAGTTACTATACAGTCTTATTGTTTTATTGTATTATATTTGTATTAATAGTTAATATTGATCGTGACTTGTGCACCAAAGTTTGTCAGAGTGTGGTGTCACGTTGTCGAGAATGTATTGGAGCTGAAGGCCTCCAATTTAAATATTTGTCATAGAAATTGTTTGCCTTGATTGTTACAGTCTTTTCGGATGTAACACGTGTATTTTCTGAGATTTTTATAAACATAAAGGTGTTATTTCTTTTTATTTCTTTTGTTACAAATAAATATTTTAATACAATATCTTACTGTACTGTTAATATATTACAGGGTGTCTGTATAGTAACTTGTAAGACTGTATAGTAACTTTACGGACACCCTATATATATATATATATATATATATATATATATATATATGTATGAAAAATTAATGACAAAAGTCTATATTCGAAATTTCAAGATATTGACTCTCCTACAATTAAGTATGTTGACACGCACAGTTGTTAAGAGCATATGTTTCTTAGAGCAAAACTATTCATTCACTTACTATATTGGATATATTGTGCCCTAAACTCATCAGAAAGAAAACACCTATCAGTTTATTAAAAGGGAAATAAATACATATGGGCGTGATTGATAGAGAAGTTGCAATTACTGTTTATATTTTCTTTTTTATTAAGCCATGTTGGAATTTTCAAGTAAAAATCACGAAAATTAAAATTCTCGTATTAATAAATCGTATTTATTTTTATATACATTGATTAATTGGGCTTCATAAATTAAAGGATTGGTATGAATAAAATGGGAAATATAATTAAAAAAAACATAATTACACTCCCCATATATATATATATATATATATATATATATATATATATATATATATATATATAGGTATGTATATATATACCTACATACATAATATATATTAATCTCTCTCTAAATATATATCAATGTATTTATCTCACTCCCTCTCTCTCTCTCCTTATATATATATATATATATATGTATACATATATTCAACCTCAATTTCCAACCTCTGAGGACTGCCAAGTTTTATCACCAGCGTTATTATAAACTAAAAAAATGAGAACAACTTGTGCTTTCTCTGGAGTCGTAAAGACAATAAGTCTCCCCAGATTTCCAGTACTCTTCACCTCTTTTGATAACCTTTGCAGATGTTGTTATCCGTTGTATCTTCTAAACCATCCTTCTGATTCCATTCTCTCTCAGTCTTTTTTCAATATTTTTAGGTATTGTTCTCTAGCGCCCCTTCTATCAGTGTTATTAGTGTTATTAGCGTTATTAGTTTTATTAGTGTTCTAGCGTTATTATTAATATTATTATTGTTGTTATTATTAATATTATTATTATTATTAGAAAGAGAGAGGGAGAGGGAGAAAGAGTACCGCAAAAGACATGATCGCATAAGGCTCTGGATAATATTGGGACGTTTGTAAGAAGGTTGGGGCGAAGTGTGCTTGAAAGTAGTTCGAGGAGGTACCTGATGAAGTGAGAACAAGTGAGGATGGCAATGTAAAGGTATGGTGGGACGAAAGTGCCATGATGACCAAGCAATTGGAACATAATTGTCCGGATTTGGTCGTCATTGACAAGGTCTCTAAAAATTAGCAAATTGTAAAATTCTCAGTAGCCTGGAACAGGGACGTGAGAGAGAAGGAGAACAAGAAATGGAGCAATTACGCTCCGTTGACGTATACAGGGGGTCAAAATACAAATAACCCAGATCGTAGTTGGTACGTTAGGAGTAGTATCATGTTTTGGGCAGCCTTCAGACATATGCTATTGTAGGTACCACAATCATCCTTAGGAAAACTCTTGATCTTTGAAGCTCCTGGTTTGGAGTCGGGATTGGGGAAGTCCTCTAAAAATAAATCTCGTCTCTTTTAAGGGACGCGTTGACAAACGAAATAAGAATTATTATTATTATTATTATTATTATTATTATTATTATTATTATTATTATTAATGGCTCATAAGGAGCTTTCACACAGCTCTTCAGAGATCTTTCCCTCAAAACAGCATGTGGTGTTCCCTGGAAGCTGAATGACAACAAGTCTCCCCAGGTTTCTAGTACTCTCCACCTCTTTCGATACGATTTACAAATAAAGGAGTTGGTTAACAGAAATTCTTGTGTGCGGGGCGTTTGCTCAGTTAGTAGAGTGCTTGCCTCGCATGCAAGAGGCTCGGGTTTCGAATCCTGAGTTCGGATGTGTCTAACTGATGAGCCCATGTGAGGGCAAAACTCTTGGACTTCCGGTTCGTTGGCTGTCATGGCTCTTTTGAGCTACGACGTTGTTTGGCTGTGGAATTTATTATATACAATCTCTCACATATATATAATCATTCACAGTCAGCTGTTTTGTCCTCTATAACTCAGCAGTAAATGGAAATTTAGCAATTATATTAGTTGAAGTCCGAAAATGAAATGGGCAGTTACATACAAATACATCGTTTATATATATATATATATATATATATATATATATATATATATATATATATAGGCTTCTTTCAATATCGACTGACAATGGAAACTCGCAGTAAAGTGGCTGTGTGTGTTGTCTCTAGGGAAGCAAGGATTTCATTATCCTCGATCTCATCCCTTTCTTAGACAAGCATTGTCTGATTTTCGTGAAAAGAAGACACAGAGGAGAACTTAAGACGACGCTGAATTAAGCCAAGTAACTTATATTAATTCTGAAATTCTCATCTCCAAGAGCAATGGAGAACTTAAGGGTTGATAAACTAGTCTCCCCTACTGTTTAGTATATAAGTAGTATGCAAGGCATTCATATTGTTACAAAGATATTAATTAATTATATATATATATATATATATATATGTGTGTGCATGTGTGTCCGTGTGTGAAAGAAAATTTTAGATAAATATGGTAAAATAATCCCAGAATTAGAGTGTTGGTATTAGCCCTAAAAGAGCCCCTAGTGCACACCCAAAGAGTATTGCGAAGTACTGACAAAAAATCATATCGAAATCAGTTAGTTACAATTTTCAGAAAGTTTAATAAAAATCCAAGGAATCATTTTTTTAATAAGCACAAAAGCCATTTTAACCCGAAAGGCATCCCTAGGTGGCAACCAGATTTTTCCTAGAAAATACGTTATGTTACTTTTTAACCCGTATCTTGTCTAATGTTTGTGCAAATTTCAAAAATTTCCAAAGCGTAGTTATTAAGAAAAGTACGGACAGACGAATGAACGAACAGACGAACGGATGAACAGACTAGTGTGAATTTACAGAACCACCCTCCTTTTGTCGAGAGACCAAAACATGTATTTAAATATGTATTTAGTAAAGTTACATATAGGCGAGGAATATACGTACAGATTTTCATTTATATAAATCTATGTGTTGGAGAAGAAAATGTGTAATTTTCGCAATAATTTTCGCAATAAAAAGTGTAGGCTATATATGTCTTGTTTAAGTTTGTCAGAATTTTAAGTAGTGTTGGCTGCAGACTTATTTGAGTTAACCCTTTTAAATTATATTGGCCAACGCTAGAGAAATGCATCTTTCTGTGTAAAAGTAAAAATTCTCCCATTCCTGTGACAAAATTTGAACGAAGCTCTCATTTTTTTTGTTTGTTTGTCATTAGACATGCTTAAGACCGCTGGGTAAGTTTTGCTGGCTTTCCCAAACACTCGTGTCATTTCTATCGGGCTTTTTAAAAATTTCTATAAAAAAATATAACGAATTAAGTATCATTTACTTATATATTGATCACGTATCGCCTCTATTTTGCAACCCTGTGCTGTTTGTTGTATTCGCACTGTTATGTATTCTTTCTTTAGTAATTAAGCTTGTGGCCACACTCTTTGTATATTATATCATACAACTCTAGCTAACATTTTACGTTTGTTTTCAACAAGCTGCTTATGGCTAAGACTATGTAAATCAACCTGTTTATTAATTAACATCCTTTTCTATTTTACGATAGCATACCATCTCTATACAGACAGCTCAAATGTATATTGTTGCATTTAAAGACCACTACAGATACATAATTTCGCTGATTCTCACTCTTCAGACTTTAAATGTGTCCTGTTTTCATTATCACCTCTACACTCGAATTTGAAATATAGACTTTTTGTCATATATATATATACATATATATATATATATATATATATATATATATATATATCATGGAAAGCAGCTGATGATCCCCGTTTTCTATTTACAAAATTTTAGTTAAGGTTTTCTCTGTTTATCCTTATGTAGTTAAATTCTGTTTTAAAATTGAAGACTTTTGCGAAATCGGCTTATGCAAGTGCTATGTCTATTTCTATTTACCAATTTCAGTTAAGGCTTTTTTTCTTCCTTTTTTTCTTCCTTATATAAATGAATTACCTTTGGTCATTATAAACATTTTAAGGTCGCATTATGTAGGTGCTAGGTCTGCGATGGGTTAAAGTTAATATATCTTTTCCATCCGAATTTAAACTGCATTCTTTATTTTTATTTTTTGCATTTTTTTTATTCAAAGCTTCTTTAGACTATATATATATATATATATATATATATATATATATATATATATATATATAAAGTTCTATCAATTGATTTCCTAGATGTAAAGTGATTAACAGGATAACACTTCATCAGCTCAAAAGAATGAATTCTTTTTGATCTGATGAGGTGTTTTCCTTGAATTGGGAGTCCACTGAAACATGTATGCACATATGTAACTAATAATGTTTATATAATAAACAGACTATATATATATATATATATATATATATATATAGAGAGAGAGAGAGAGAGAGAGAGAGAGAGAGAGAGAGGGAGGGAGAGAGAAGGAGATAGATAGATTGATAGATAGATAGATAGATAGATGAGTCAGATAGATGCAAAGATTGAATACTGCTGTCACATCTTAGGAGATGCAACACAGAACACTGCTTTTCTGCTTTAATAAATATGAAATCGGCTACAGAATCTAATTCTTCTCATTCCTGCAAGTCATTTTTCACAGAAGTGACGGCGTTTGATTTGCTCTATTTCATCGTCATTTCCATATTTAGCGTCAGAGTGTGATCATTATTTACAGAGTTCAAAATACACTTCGTAGCCTCGTAGAAGATGTCCTTTTCTCTTCGCTGCAACCTCTATCTCACAGAAAGGATGTTGCGAGTTTGCCTCTGCTTTATCGTTATTTTCATGGCAAGTGCTCGATTGAGCTTCAATCTATGGTTCCCCTAACCAAACTTTCACAAGAAACACCCGTCTAGCTAAAAACACTATCAATAATTCCCCCACTCTTTATTTCTGCCTAAACCTAAACGTAGATTCCATGAACAAAGCTTCTTTCTTAGAACTGCACGCCTGTGGAATTGTCTTTCGTTTTCCTGCTTTCCAGATGACTACAATATGGTTGTCTTCAAGTCCAACGTAAACAAGTTCTTGATGAGTCGTTCCACTTAAGTTAACAAATTTACCGAATTTCCATTACTAACGCTTACTATATTGCCCAATTTCTACTGTACACTCTTAACCCTTATCATCGAGTGGTCTCTGGTCTTGATAAATGGTTATTCCCAAGTTTAAAAAAATTCAGAGCAACAACTGATCTTGTAATCAAAATGAAAAAGACTTTTCTTTTATCTTTCATGTAGATAGAGTAGGGCGGAATTTCCATGAATAGAGTTTCTTTGCGAAATCTTCGTTCCTATATATGGAACACTTTATTCCAGGATTGCTCCCTTGCTGATTACAATTAGGTCGTTTTCAAATTCAATGTCAAGAATGTATGAAAACCACAAACTAATAAAACGCAAATGCATTTCATACCACTGATGGATATTTGAAAAACAGAAAAATGATATCTCTTGCTGGAAAAATATATAATAAAACATGTTGTAACTCAAAATGTGTAAAGGTTATGATATAAGATATTCTTCGGACCACTAGATTTCGAAGTGGTTTACTACCCTGTCAAGCGAGGAAATGAGATTTTTAGCGGCTTCATTTTAGATTGAGCAACAGTATTCCATCTTAAGGCTCATGTGGCTATTATACAGGTAGAGGATTGCATCGGGAGTAAGATACCTTTTGGAGTAGTAGAATGCTCAGACCATTTTCCCAGCGACATTGAGGACGGATCAGAATTAAGTCTTCCATTTTATGTCAGGAATGAAGTTCAGACCCAGAAGCTTGTCAAAACACGGTGCTCCCTCAAAACGAAGGTTGTTCGTTTCAATTAGGGCCAAGTGGTAACCAAAGCGCTGGTGATAAAAAGATAGATCACGGTTCGTAAACTGCACAAGTAGCACCAACTTGTTGATCTATTGATTCATTTCCATGCGTTCAACATAGTGTTCTGATTCTCCCAATGTTAAACAGCTCCGGGCTTACCTGAATATTCATTGTGCACTTTCAGCTGAGCACATTCTGATGCTTGTAAAATCAGCGCGCCCAAATTGTCCCAGTTATCTAAACCAATTACAGTTTCTGTCGCTATCATTAAATCCAGATATCTTACTCGATCCTCATTTGCCAAACGCTGTAAATAATTTTCTTATCGCTTTATTACCGAGAACAGCTCGAAAGTAGAGTGTCATTCTCAGTGAAAATTGAGTTGTGGAACGAGCATGTTTTATCAATGTCTCCATCGCGCTGTCCTCCTGCTCATCAGTGAGAGTCTTATCTTCGCCACACTCTATGCGAAACGGGCTTTCGGTTTGTCCGAACGTATGCAAAAGGAGAAAAGACAGCGAGAAGAGCGCAGGTGCTCGGGTGGGATCGGGGGTTTAGGCTCGAGATAGAAGAGGACTTGGCCATTGCATTGCAGTGGCCCCAGTGTCTGGGCGGGGCTGATAAGGATTGCTTCAATTATCCACCTTTAGACACATTAATGCACCCTCCAGTATATTACAATATATATATATGTATATATATATATATACATTTATATATATTTATATATATTTATATATATATGTGTGTGTACGTGCGCGCGTGTGTAAACACATGTGTGTATATATACATATATATATATATATATATATATATATACTCGAGTATATTGGAGGGTGTAATAATATGTCTAATGATAGATAATAATTAATATATATATATATATATAGAGAGAGAGAGAGAGAGAGACAGAGAGAGAGAGAGAGAGAGATAATTAATGAATGAATGGCAAAAGTCCATATTCCAAAGTCCATGATGTTGACCATCTAACAATATATTCCTTTACTTAAGTTGACTTTTAGAATACTCGACAGTATCTGTTTCGTAGCACAAAATCAATCATTTAATTATTACGAAACAGATATCGTTGATAATTGAAATGTCAACTGAATTACAGGAATAAATTGTAAGAGGTTCAACATCATGAACTTTGGAATATAGACTTTTTGAATTGATTCATTATATTGCGTTGTAATTACATCGAACTTCTTTCAAAATTATTGGTTTATATTATAAGGAAATAAAGTATATTTACACAGATATGTATATGTATATATATATATATATGAAATACATGCAAAAATGTAAACATATATCTATATATTAATACCATAGCGTGTGTTGTATTTTCTGTGTCACGCTTATATCCGGGTTGTTTAATTATTACGTACTTGTAATAAATAATTTTGCCAAGAATTTTTCATAAGTTTTGGTTTCAGTTTGCATTATAGCTAATGGCACTTAAGTCATCTATTTTTTATAAATAATTTTATAAAGAATTCTTCATAGGTTTTGGTTTCGGTTTCGATTATAACTGACACCACTCCAGTAATCTCCTTTTTTTATTTACAATAGCGTCCAGAACTAAAGGAACACAATTTTAAAACCTAATATTTGTTAGAAATAACAACTGTGAAAAGCTGAAATTTTGACAACTGGTAGTCGTTATCATCCATAATAACGTACTAAAATTTTAATGATTTGCAAAGGATAGAAAAATAATTATAACAATTATTTATTTATTTTCAAAATCGGAGCGTCCAAAAGTAAGGGACAAAATTGAGAAAAACAATGTAAAGAGTATGCTATATTAAAATTTGTTAATTTCCTCTAAAGAATAAGTATTACTTAGTCATTTGTAATCGTTGCATCAGCCAGCCCCATGACAAAAAAGTAAAAATCTAGATTACTCTGTGAGACAAGCTATTGTGAAGCTACACAAGGAAAAGCACACCATTAGAGAGATTTCAGAGAAAGACAAACGTTCCAAGAATGCTGTAGGCAGGGTTAAATCCTACAATGATACTGGCAAAGTAGTGTTTTGAAAACCGACAGACTCCGCAAAACGTCAGCAGGAGAAGATCGAATAATGCAGCATATCTCAGTAAAGGACCGTTTTAAGTCTTGCATAGAAATTAAAATGGTTATGAATAGTACCTCCTTTGTTAATGTGACAAGACAGATCGTTTCCAGACGACTGCAAGAAATAGGGCTGTTTAATCGAACCTCAAGGAAGAAACCATGTGTTAATTCGAAGAATAAGCAGAAGAGATTAGAGTTTGCAAACAGGTATGTAATTTGGACATATGAAAATTGGGCAAAAGTATTTTTCAGTGATGAAAGCAAGTTTAATTTATTTGGAAATGATGGAAAAAACTATGTAAATAAACGTATTGTGAAAGATTAAGTACAAAGTGTATTAAGAAAACTATCAAGTTTAGGGGCGGAAGCATCATGGTGTTTGAAATGTTTTCTAGCCAAGATATAATGCTTCTTGTTCCGTTAGAAACTCGTTTAAACGCGCAGATCTATAAAAACAATGATCGTGTTGTGACAATCATACAGAACTCAGGTTTCGATATCTTTATGCAAGACAATGCTCTATGTCACAAGGCAAACATGGACATGAGTTACCCAAGCAAGCAAGATTTCAAAGGAATGGATTGGCCACCGTAAAGTCCTGACTTAAATCCAATAGAAAATCTTTTGGAAGACCTTAGGAAGAAAGTTATGGGAAAAAAATCCCACTAACACAAAGGATTTGTGGGTGAAGCTTAAAATATAATGGTCTAAAATTACTATCGAGGATTGTCAAGAGCTGAGTCGTTCTTGAAGTCAAAGATGTGCAGCTGTCATTGAAAGCAAGGGCTCATTTACTAAATATTGATTATACATATATTTTTATTGTTTTTTGGCTGTTTACATTATTTTCTCAATTTTGTTCCTTATTTTAGACGTTCCTATTTTGAAAATAAATAAATAATTGTTATAATTCTTTTTTCTATCCTTTGCAAATGATTCAAATTTTAGTATGTTGTTATAAATGGTAACGGCTACCAGTTGTACAAATTTCAGCTTTTCACAGTTTATTATTTCTAACAAATATTAGGTTTTAAAAATTCGTTCCTTAGTTTTGGACGCTACTGTATATAAATTTTATCAAGTTTAAGTTTCGATTTCGATTTCGATTATGATTGAAGGAATTCAAGTTATATATATATATATATATGTATTAACAAGTAGTTAATAATATTAATATGTATATATATATATGTATATATTAACAAGTAGTAAATAAAACATGTTAAAACACTTTGAAAAAGAGTTAAACATATTTACTTTTACAAAAGAAGCAGAAAATAAGTTGATAGTCCTTAATCCGCGGACTTTCGAAGAATACTTTCCTTCTCATTAAAGAGTAAGATTTAGCAAAATGGGGGATCTGATTTTGCTAGCAAAAGTATTTAATGGAACTACAAGTTAGCCATAGATCTTACTTGGTAACAAATAGTGGAGCAGAGTCTGGTGAAGGATAAAATATCCAATAACGGTAATATTTAAAAATCCAGAATCCAAAAAAGTTGGTTTAATTTCCATTTCAATAAGTAAAATCCAAGGGAATCGCGAAATTGGAAGATGGTCCAAAGTAATCCAAAAGGCAGAAATCCGTGGAATAATTCACAAATGGGTACAAGAAAAGGGAATGAGTTCAAATAATATTACTAAAAGAAAGATGGAAGAAATTTAAAACACGACTGTCAAGTCTGGGCTAATTTAAGAAAAATGAGTGAAAAAGAAGAAAACATTTGAATGGTGATTGAGTTAATTTAAGAATAGAAACGCCAATGTAAATATATATATATATATGTGGGTGTGTATATATATATATATATATATATATATATATATATCATTAGTTTTTATTTCACTTCAAGTTAATGCACCCAAGTCATATGGATGTATCTTTTTTATTTTTGAAATCGCAATTTTATAATATATAAAAATCGATAGAACAGTAACTCTATAATAATATATACAAAATCTGCAAGAATTAAAATATCCTATTTAAGCATCTTTTACGACCAGACTTTGCTGGGCGTTCATGCTAGCTTAGATAAATACTTTTGCAGTTTTAACAAAAAAGCTACAATTATATCAGAGCGTCTCCATTTACACTAAACCAATAAACATCTACAGGATGCCAACATCAATATATTACATATGAATGAGTCCACAGGTCCTGCTAGTATATATATATATATATATATATATATATATATATATTAAGCTTCAATAATATCAGAGCGTCCCCATTTACACTGAATATCTACAGAATGCCAACATCAATATATTACATATGAACGAGTCAACTGTATATATATATATATATATATATATATATATATATATATATATATATATATATATATATATATAAAGAACTTTGTCTTTGTGTGCGTGAGAGAGAGAGAGTGTGTGTGTCTTATGGATTCGAAAACGGTTGAGCCGATTCTTAAAAAAATTTACACGATGGTGTTTGATGTGTCTGGGTGTTGGCGGCTTGGGTTAATGACTGGCTGGATGGCCGCGTCCCTTGTCGAGACGAAGTAGGTTCATTACACAGTCGGATTTCGGCGCGGTTTGCTTGATCTATGTTGGTTAATAGAAATTCTTGTGTGCGGGGTGTTTGCTCAGTTGGTAGAGTGCTTGCCTCGCATGCAAGAGGCTAAGGTTTCGAATCCTGAGTTCGGATGTGGCTACGTGATGAGCCCAAATGAGGGCGAAACTCGAGTCTTGGACTTCCGGTTCGTTGGCTGTCATGGCTCTTGTGAGCTACGACGTTGTTTGGCTGTGGAATTTATTATATATATTTATATATATATAAATGTATATAATAATCCAATAACCTATAATCTATAGTTCTCTCTCTCTGTATATATATTTATATATATCTGTATCTATATATCTCTCTGTATATATATACATATATATATATATATATATATATATATATATATATATATAAATGTAAAGTTGGTTCGTTCTAAACAAATAAAACCATGTTTATACGTTACCAATTTATTTGAAATGTTCAGACAACCCATTTTTAGAGTCGAGGTATGTTTTTATGTTATTAAAATAAATTTACCTAATTAAAATTAAAATATTAAATAAAATAAATATATTTATTTAATCGTTTCTGCGAATCTGTTCTGTTGATAAAACTGAACTTCCGGTTCGATTCATTTCACAGCCACGAATTGACGAAAGGTTTCATTTTCTGTTAACTCGATAAGTAAAAAAAAAAACAAAAACATATTTCATTTGTTTATCTTCCAAATTTTTTTAATTTACACATCTTTTCTTTATTATATAAGGCCAAAAAAAAAAGTTTGCTTTTGAGTTTTTTTTTGTTTTTCTATATAAGATTACTCATGCAGAGAGTGATCCGTGCTGAAATAATGTTATTATTTAAAAAGTCATTCTTAACATGGGGAGGTAAGGATGTTTTGTACCTATTCTGTACTTTAACCTTACAATTGAATAAATAATAATAAAAAAACATCATAAAACGTTATTTAAACGTGGAAATATGATTTAAAAAATAGCGCGGATCGCTCTCTGCATTAGCACCATTTTTATTTATTGCGGACTATTATTCTCATCTTTATTAGCTGTTGTTTGACGAATTTTCGGCCAACTATTCCTCTGGCCTTCATGAAAAGAAGTCCTTTTATAAATGTTCAGTAACTTTTTCCTTTTATTAATCTTAAAGAGTAAAACTTTTCTTATTCATGAAAGGAGTTAAGCCTACGTAAATAAATAAATGTTTGTACACGTGACAAATTATCAATAAATGGTTTAGTTACTTTTTTAAAAAAATGTCTGTAAAAGTGCGAAAGGCGACGTTGTTGTGTACTCCCATGCTTAATTTCTATACTTATAGGTTTTTGGAATTTTTTTTCACTGGATTATTATTGATTGGACACTAATTAAACAGATTATTAAAAAAAATGTAAAAAAAAATCATTATTTCGACATTTGAAAGTGGTGCTCACTTTTTAGTTACAACGTTCTGATAAATCAGTCACCCATTTTGTAAGCAATAAAAATGCGGTATATCAAAACCATAGAAAGTAAAAATAATGAGTCTCTACCGCATTTGTAAGTCAGAAATATATTTGTTTCTCAAAGAAAAAAAATAGAGAGAACAGGACTTTTGTATTGTTTTCATGAAAATAAAATTTCGAGATTTTTAATTATTTTTTTTTTTACTTATTTAGTCAGTTTGTGGGTTTTTTTTTTTAAATTGTTTTTGTGAAAGGTGAGTTTTTTTTCAAAACTTTTGTTTTGTTTCTTTTTAATTTTTTTAAAGTATTATAAATTTCACTAACATGCTGGAGAAATGTTTAATAATTTGGTATTTTTTTAGATTAGGTCCACCTCCACAATTTTCCTTTCAATGACGACATTTATAGGTTTTCGAGTATGCTGAACACGCAAATTGCATTGAAATTTTGCGGAAATAAATAGTTGTATTATGCATTGTATTCTTCGGCGGCCATCTTTTTACGTGCACACGCGCCATAAACAAATACACACACGTAAAAAAGATGGCCGCCAAAGATTACAATGCATAATACAACTTTTTATATCTTGATAACTACTTATTTCTGCAAAATTTCGATGCGATTTTCGTATTCAGCATAGTCGAAAACCATTTCAAGTCGTCATTTAAAAGAAAATTTAGTTGGTGGACCTAATCTAAAAATTTACCAATAATTTTTAATCCCGTACGCCTCCCGATACATTGCTTCGTCAACATGCGACCATTTTATATCTCCCGAAGACACTTCCGTATTTAGAAAAAAAAAATAAATAAATAAAAAGTGACCGATTTACCAGAACGTGGTAACTAAAAAGTGAGTACCCCTTTCAAATGTTGAAATGATTTTTTTTTTCAATTTTTTTTCATAATCTGGTTAGTGTTCAATCAATAATAATCCAGTGAAAAAATTTCAAAAAAACTATCAGTATAGAAACTGTAAGTAAATAAATAAAAAATGTTACGTGCGCATGCGTTAGCCTTGACTAGGGGGGTACCAAGGGAACGACCATTAAATAATTCTGCGGGTCGACATGGAACTCAACGCCCAAGGAGTACCAAAATAGTTTTCATGATCTGAAGAAATTTTTTTTCCGAAAAGTGGGTGATCACTTTTCCATCTAAATTTAACTTAAAATGAGCACCCACTTTCTGGCCACCTGAGGAAGGGGCATTTATTTTCGTGTTTATTGGCTTAAAGGTTTTTTTGACAAGGCAGTTTGGTACGCGAATGCATATTTAACAGTTTTCGTTTATGCTCACGCATAGCATAAACAAAGGCTACGTCTGTGAAATGGAAAATAGTCCCAGAGTTCAGGGGTTAATACCATGCAAAAGAAATCAAACAAAAAGACTTTTTAGCCAAGAAACACACAGAAAGAAAAAAAAATAGCATCCATTTTTTTTTCTATCGAATTCATTTGCTGTTTTTATTGAAAACTATTTTCCCCCGGATTTTTTATATAATTTTCCATTAAGGGCTGTGCGTCTCACTTTCGTAAATAACAAAATTATTTTTGTAGATTTGTGCTAAAAACGAATCTGCAAACCGTTTCCGTTGCAAAAAATAGTTTTTATGATATGAAGAAATTACTTTTTCGAAAAAGTGGCAATCACTTTTCCATGTAAATTGAACTTAAAATGAGCACCCACTTTCTAGCCACCTGAGAGAGGGGGGATTTTTTCCCATGTTTATTGGCTAAACAGCTTTCGTTTATGCTTACACATAGCGTAAACGAAGGCTACGGCTGTTAAATGGAAAATAGTCCCAGAGTTCAGGGGTTATTACCATGCAAAAGAAATCAAACAAAAAACTTTTTAGCCAAGAAACAGAAAAATGCCCCCCTCTCTTAGGTGGCCAGAAAGTGGGTGCTCATTCTAAGTTAAATTTACATTGAAAAGTGATCACCCACTTTTCGATAAAGTAATTTCATGAATGTCATGAAAACTTTTTTTTTATGCTACGTAAACGGTTTGCAGATTCGTTTTTAGCACACCGAAATCTACAATAAAATATTTCGTTATATATGAACGTGAAACGGGCCTTAAAGTAAAATAATACAGGATTTTTTGGAGCAGATTTGCCGTTTAGTTGTACAAATATCCTCAAACCAGGTAATCACTAAAAGGGATTTTTAAAAGTCGTCACCTGTATCGAGCAAAAGTTTAAAACCACCGATTATATGCCAGCCTACATCATGGTAACATATATTGAGTGAGTTCCTAACAGTATTTTGTATAGTTTTTTAGTTTAAACTCATTTTCCCAAAATTTCCCCAAACTTAACGTGTTCGATACAGTCTGCCACCATTTGTATTTTTCAGATATACCGATAAACATTGAATGTTTTTGAACCGATTATACATTACATAAAAACACTAAAATCTTATCCAGTTAGGTAGAACATTTACTTTTCTTGCCTTTGATAACATTTATTTGTTATATATTTATTTTTTGACAACTTCTTTGTATCTGTGTTTAGTAATATAAACCCTTTTCATTTAATGTAACGTTTAGTCGGCTTGAAAAACAGTGTTTATTGGTGTATTTGAAAGATACAAATGATGGTGGACACTGTTTATTACTTTAAGTTAGAGAAAGTGAGTTAAAACTAAAAAAACTATACAAAATACTGTCAGAAACCTACTGATTATGCCAGCCTATGTCATGGTAACATATGTTCGGTGACTTTCAGACACTGTTTTGTATAGTTTTTAGTTTTCAACTTACTTTCTCAAACTTAACGTATTCAACAGAATTCGCGACCATTTCTGTTTTTTGAGCCAATTAAACATTTTACATTACATAAAAACACTAAACAATTATCCAATTAGGTAGAAACGTAAATTACCTTACCTTTGCTTTCATTTATTTGTTTTTGGACGACTTTTTCTAATCTGTGTATAGTAACCCCCTCCCCCCACCATCAACCAAATATTAATTATTAAATCACATTTTTTAAAACAACAAAAAAAAAAGCATTTAGCGTTTCAACATTTTTGCTACGTTCGGCTTCATCCACTGATTGTTGGTCAAGTCCAAAACATGAATGATTGACAGAAACTCTCGAGGATCCAGATCAAATTCTGCAAGAGTACCATTTTTGTCAGTTTCGCCTTCTTTTTCACTTTTTGCAGTGGATTGCTGTACTAATATAAGAAACATGCATTTTCTCTTTTATTAAATTTTTCCATTACACCAAATTGAGCCACTGCAACGCGTGGCAGGGTACAGCTAGTATATATATATATATATATATATATATATATATATATATATATATATATATATATATATATATATATACGGAATGACAGCGACACGAAAAAAGATTTCATCTTCTGATTGAAATAGGGTCAAGCATGTTTCAGAGATAAAAATATGAATAATGGCTTATAAAATAAAAATCCGCTATTATGCTACCATCTTTGAATTCAAAAGGAATTAATAACAATCAGAGCTTTTTTGGCTTACGCAGTGTTTCTGATCTGTTTCGTCTGTTTTTTGTTTATATATATATATATATATATATATATATATATATATATGTGCTCATAGGGTAATGTATACTTAACAGGTCAACCAATATCTACGAAACAGCCCTAACAATAGTGGATACAAAAATATCGTTATCAAATATAAGCAACAAAACACCGACAACTATAATAAAATTAAAAATAGAAGAAAAAGAACTATAATTTGGTATACGGCCCCATACAATCAAATGTTAAAAACAAAACTTGGCAAGAAATTCCTAGATCTTATTGACAAACACTTTCCCGCAACCAACCCCTTACATAAAATCTTCAATAAAAATACCTTAAAGTTATCCTACAGTTGTTGCAAAAATTTAGAGATGATAATTAAAGCACATAATAACAAAATACTAAATAAAAACAATGTAAACAACAACAAAATAAACAATAAAAAAGTAGACACCATGACAAAAATAAAACCAACACTAGCAGAAATAATAATAATAATAATAATAATAATAATAATAATAATAACATACCAACCCCAGACAAGAACAACCATTCCATAAATAAAAATACTAATAACGAACAAGATAAATGCAACTGTAGAAACCGCACACTTTGCCCAGTTCAAAATAAATGTCTAACAAAAAGCGTAGTTTATCAAGCAACAATGTTTGCAACAAAACCCCCCAAAATAACAAGAAATATTACGTAGGCATGACTTCCTTAGATTTCAAAACCCGATACTATGACCACAAAAGTACATCACACAATAAAAATCACCGTATAAAAACAACACTAGCGAATAAATACTGGGAACTCAAAGAAAGCGGACATTCGCCGGTAGTCGAACGGAAAATAATAAGACAAGCTACCACGTGTAGGCATCTAGACGACCCATGTAAATTATGCCTTCATGAAAAATTAGCTATTCTGTACCTTAAATGACCCCCAAAATCTATTAAAATGTAGAAGAGAAATAGCAAATAACTGTGTTCACAAAAAAAACTTACTCTAGGATAGCGATAAGTAATAGCTTAAAAACTAATAAAAAAAATAGAAAATAAACAAATAAATAAATTAAATAAACATGAATATAAATAAACGATCACACATATATGTATGTATATATATATATATGTATATATATATGTGTATATATGTGTGCACACATATGTATATTTATATATATATATAATAAAAGAGGGAAAGGTCTGCCTTAAACCACTAACCTAGTTCTAAAACAGATCCTTTGTTCGATAAAATGCATGCCCGTTGGCTGATAGGAAAGGGCGCGGTGGATACTAGAAAGCTGAATGGCTAACTAAAATCCTCAACAGAAGAGGACCATATAAAAACGGAAAGCAACCACAGAATTCGCGCATAAGCCTGACGAATCCTAGAGTGGATGAAACGCCGAATATTCAGTGTAGCTTAATCGTCATATATATTTTATAAATTACTAACTAGCTCTACCTACGTATTCAGCACTTTTGAAGTAAATACTTAAAGTTTACGCATAAATCTACTTTCGTATATTAATTTTATGTGAGTAAATGAAGTACTTATATATATATATATATATATATATATATATATATATATATATACAGCATGTCCCAATAAAATGTTTGTCTATTATCATTTAAAGAGGGTATACATTTTATGCGGACACGCTGTATATACAGCGTGCCCCAATGTAATGTATACACTCTTTAAATTACCATAAGACAAACGTTTATTATAAAAAAGAAATGTTTCATACATTAAAATACTGTGAACTTATCTAGAATCCAGCTAATTATCGAAAGTGTTCAAATTGTTGGCCATTGTGGTCCATGAACAGCTGGCAACCATCACTGACTGAATCGTTCAATTGGTATGTTGACACATCTTTCAATGGTTGCTTTCAACACATTCATCGTAGCTCGTTTTGCGGTGTGAACCCTCCATCTCTCTATCCACCCCCTAAAAAGAGAACGATGGGGGGAGGGTGAAATCTTGTGAGCATTGACAGTACCTGCTACTTCCTCTTTGTCCTACCTATCTGTTTCGCAGGTGACTGTCAAGATATGCTCTTACGTCATGATAATAGTGAGGAAGTACCCATCCTACTGGAAGTGTGCCATACTTTATTCCTGAACATCTTTTCGTAACGTGGCATAGCGTATTCATGTAGAAAGTTGAGATAATTTAAAGAGTATATACATTTTATATATATATATATATATATATATATATATATATATATATATATATATATATATATATATATATATATATATAGAGTTTAGGCAAAATATTATGTCTTTTTTTTGTAGATATCTGTTTTTATACTGTACATTCATTCCAGCCCATGTAAGATCTCGGTTTTATTGTTGAGCACTCTACGTTTAAATAAGTCGGTCACTTAAGCTTACAAGCGCAGATCATGATGTTATAAGATTACTTTAGTCATCTATGACATTTACGCTTAATATAAATGTTAATTTTAACTGCATTTCTCGCGATTAACTTTGGTGGCCGTGTGGGTTTTTTTTGCTAATAGGGTCAGAGATGGCTTCGTGGGCGGGATCGAATCTCCCGACCCGCTGTAATCGTAACTCCTTTATCTGATGATTCCAGAAACAGATGTAACACTAGTGTTTGTAGGTATTAAATAATTATGATTATATATATATATATATTTATATATATATATATATATATATATATATATATATATAGTAAGTTATAAAATATATATGGCAATTAAGCTACACAGAATATTCCACGTTTCATCCACGCTAAGACTCATCAGGCTTATGTCTCTTTATGTAGATATCTATTTTTCTACTATACATTTATTCCAGCCCATCTCAGAACTCGGGATTCATCAGGCATAAGCCTGATGAATCCTAGCGTGGATGAAACGCGGAATATTCTGCTTAGCTTAATTGCTATCTATATTTTATAACTTACTACCTAGCTCAACTTACATATTGAGCACTGTTGAAGTAAATGCTTAAAGTTTACTCAAATTTATACTTTCGTATATTACTTTATGTGATTCAATTAAGTAATCATATATATATATATAATATATTATATATATAATTATCAAATTGAGTTTTTTTTTTTTTTGCAACAATGCGATGATATTATAAGCCTACTTTTCTTATTAAAAATTATTAAAACGAATTTCTAAATATGCTAAGTCATGTATATGCGAGCGGTTACACGAAAGTAAACTGATTTTTACATCCTGTTAAAAAACGAACGCTCATTAATTATTCTTTTTTTATGTTTTCTTATTAAATGATTTGTTTCATTTCAATATTACGTTTAATTCTATTATGCATAGTTTCTACATTCTGCATAATTGTGTAGAATTTAGAATTAAAATGTTTTAGCACACATACACATATGTACAGACATAAGCAAAAAGGCAACACAGGCGTATAAAAAAGGTAAGAAGATAGATAGACATATACAATTTCGATCGGTGCGAGAGAGGCTGAACATGACCCTCCTACAATTGCTGTGATTTTTATACCAAGTTAGGGATACGTCCTCAATAATGAGTCCAAAATAGTTTGGAGCAGTTTAGTTAATTAGCTTTTTTGTTTTACTGTCTGGCTGAGATATGATTGTGAGCACCCTTAGGAAGTCTACTTTCTAGAGTTTACCTTTTCGCCTTATGAGAAAAACGTTTGTTTATTGCTAATCGCATGAATCTCGACGAGCTGCGCACTCATTTTTTTTTGTAAGTCTGAGTTGTCTGCTTCTTGAATGATAGCTTTTCAGTTACCAACTTTGACCTTGCGCTATATCTTGGATGGGACGAAGGTATCCTGATACACGAAAAAGGTAAGCAGGAGAAAAACAACAGAGACAGACATATAAAATGAAGGTAGGAAGACAGCCAGAATAAGCGAGGAGGGCAGGCAGACAAACAAAGAAAACAGACATTAACAGAAACAATTGACAAGAAAGCATATTTGCTTATTCAGAGAATGGAATACAAGTCAACACAAAGATACTGAATTGATCAAAAGTTTCTTCTTTTTTTTTCTAAGTAGATATTAATGCAGTTTATTTTCTATGCTGGATTTGAAAATCTTGGGATTATCTGCAATTTGCATGGTTCGACGATGGATTTCATTTATTTTTATTTAATCTCGGCACGAACGCCAACAATGTTTAGATTGCTTGCTCCTTGTTTAGTGACGTATATCTCTGATTCTAAGCAGTTCGAGGAGATCTACCCCCGAAAATTTTGCCTCCTTTTTTTCAGAAAAAAATAAATAAATTTATCGCTAATAGGTGATTTTAACGAAGCAGCCCAGGCATTTTTTGCAGACAAGTGTCCTCTTCCTCTACGGCGCTGGCTTTTCACATCCCACTTTTCGCCCCTGATGTCATATCATCCAGCAGTGTGAGAGAGATAATAGTTTCCCTTGATGGCTGACAATTATTTTTGACTGACAAGGGCAAGCAGCATGTTCTTTTCAGAATCGAGCAAATCAATTCTGTCACATTCATTCTGTAACAGCAATCTCCCGATACACCTATCATTTCTTGATACACTTTTCTGTAGCTTTTTCGCTTTTTTAATGTTAGGACTTTATTTAAGAAGTATACTTAATATATACTTTTACTGCAAGCTTGCATGTATTGTAAATGCCTTCTTCTTGCTGGCAAATCAAACCATCTCATATAGTTAGCCTTTTCGGAATTATTAGCCTTTTCGGAAGTCGGTAGTGCTCTGCTTGCCTTTCCATTTTAAAACCTGAAATGCATACAATAAAAAAGAAATTCTCTGCTCGGAGGCTCATTACTAGGGCTATTACAACAGTATATTCTTTACATTGTTTTGACTCTCGAGTATATATCCAACACAGTTGATCAACCGAGAACTACACCACTTTATATAAAAGTATATAAGATATCAAGGGCACACACTCCAGAGTCCAAACAACGAAGAGAATATGCTGTTATCGTAGCCCTACTCATTATACATTGACGTCAACATACTTTCTACAAGATTTGATGAATAGGAATATAAAACGATGTTCAGTAAGTCCAAACTGAGGTTCAAAATCCAACGAACTTATTGGATTTACGAAATATATACATAGATGTGAATATAAAAACAGAATAAGTCCACGTACCCAGCTTTTACCTTCTCACCCTTTGAGAAGGGGTTAGTTTATTGCTAATCCTGTGGGGTAGCCCTACCGGGGAAAGCCGAGGAGGCTTCTCGTGCATTTTTGTGTTGTTCTGTCTTTTCAATACTCACCTACTAAACTTGTGTCACAGCTTATCACGATGCCAAAGAATTAATTACTAGCAAGGTATCCATCCAGACAATGTAACCGTAAAGAGCGATCATCAAAAAATGAAAAAAAAAACTTTCAAAGATATTCAGAAAAACGAAGTTCATTTCTCTCGCTTTCCTCTCTATGGAAATCGCTTCAAACAAAGCATGAAACCACTTGACGTAAGGATAGCACCTCAAGGAAAAATAAATAGCCTACGATATGTGTTAGATGGATAGATTTCATATTCCTTGGATCATTCGGATTACTGTTCTTAGTTTAGTATTATTCGTACAACGTTTTGGTCGATGTAACCTCCGTCCTTCTTCTTGGACTATAGGAAGGACGAGGAACTGTATGTTGAACTTGGGAAATTTTACTGTCGGATCCGGGATCTGTAAGCTATTTCATATGGTACTTTTTATTTAATCGACAAAGGTAGCATGTTCTCGTTTCGTCAGCTATGACTAGGAAGTTAACCGATTGGTTAAGAAAAAAAAACGAAGAAATTAAAACCATTTAACGGGTAAATCCTATTTCAGATCCCTTTAATTTTGCAAGTTAATGTTTCCCTGCAACTACTTTTATACGTATTTACTTTAGCTTTTTTTATAAGATTCAAAATATTTTAAAGTTTTTTTTATTGCATTAGATTCTGTAATTAGCAGTTTAAAGACGTTAAAGATTTTATCTACGACCTCCAAGAATAATGAAACTTATAAATGAAGTCCATTATTATTAGTATGGGACGATTAATCGGAATCGGAACCGAGAATAAAAAAAATCGGAAGATTTGGGGGTATCCAAATCGGTATCGGAATCGGAAAATTGATGCCTACTTTCCGATGCCAAAACGATTCTTTTAATTGTCTTTTTTATTTGATTTTGTTGTGACCAAAATATTGCGTTGCTAATAATAATGATAAAATATTACATATTAAATATTTATTGATTTTAAATTACCAGTAAAGCTAAAATCGAAAGATCATCCTCCACAAGTGTATTTTGACGTTTAGGAAAATATCTGCATATTTAATGTGTGTCTTTGCGAAAATCAGGGGAGATAACCATCTTATAGTTAAAAAAATTTTTTTTACATAGGCATAGCAACATATCAAGACCAAGAGACCACTCGAGGATAAAGGTTAAGAGTGTATAGTAGTCAATTGGACAATATAGTAATCGTTAGTAATGGAAATTCGGTAAATTTGTTAACAAGTGGAACGGCTCATCAGGAACTTGTTTACGTTAGACTTGAAGATAACCATATTGTAGTCAGCTGGAAAGCAGGAAAACGGAAGACAGTTCCACAGGCGTGCAGTTCTAAGAAAGAAGCTTTGTTCATGGAATCTATGTTTAGGTCTCGGCACAGATAAAGAAGGGGGTATTGATAGTGTTTTCAGCTAGACGAGTGTTTCTTGTGAACGTTTGGCTAGAGGGGACCATAGACTGAAGCTCAGTCGAACACTTTCTATGAAAAAAACTATAAAGCAGAGACAAAGTCGCAACATCTCTTCTGTGAGATAGAGGTTGCAGCGAAGAGAAAAGGATATCTCCTACGCGGCTACTACATCTGTTTTGAACTCTATCAAGGCAGGACAAGTCCTTTCTAGCAGCACCTGCCCAAATATGGCAATAGTATTCCATCCTTGGACGTACCTGGCTCTTATATAGATAGAGAATTGCATCAGCAGTGAGATATCTAGTTGATCGATAGAAGGATCCGACTATTTTTCCAGCCGCCTTGGCAACAGATTTGATATACGTGTTCCATTTAAGATAAGGAGGAAAGGTCAAGCTTAGCAGCTTGTCAAAACTTGAGGCCTCCCCAAGACGAGAGCCATTCATCTTAATTGATGCCAGATGGGGATCAGAATGTTGATGATGTAAAGAGAGAAGTTTGGTTTTAGATGGATTAAAAGTAACCAGCCGCTCCTTTCCCCATTGTACCACGTGCTCAAGATCAGAGGAGAGAGAATCAGAGAGAACTTGGTCGTTTACTGTTACTTATAGTTAATCAATTAGAGATTAAAAAAGAATCGGAATCGGTAATTGTATCGGAATCGGGAATTTAGTACGGAATTAGTAATTGTATCGGAATCGGGAAAATATTGAAATTGTCTCGTCAATAATTATTATCGACACCACGGGCCCTTGTGGACTATAATAATGCAAATAATACGCATTATCATTCTTTATCTAAACAAATCCCGATTCAGAAAAATGTCATTCTTTCCTTCTTTATCAGGAACATTGTTCATTAAATGTGAGGACTAAAAGGCAATGTTAAGGACTCGCGAGTATCGAGGTTGCCGAAAGTAATCCCGAGTTTCACTTCTTAGTCCCTGCATACAAAATACAGAATACAGGTCCATATAAAGATAGATAAAACGATATTAATATAAAGAGATAGAATAACGGCGATATATTCTCCAAAAGAATTTTCCTTAATAATACGAAGGATGATGACGATGAATATTTTGTTTTATACGAATTTGCAATTTCGCCCTTTTTTATGATTTTGGCAAGCAAAATTACGTTTTCCTTTCTGTCGTCGCAATGACAAATTACGTGGACATATTTCAATCGTTTCTGCAATCTGTTCTCCGAGGCAAATGCGTCATTGAGCCGTCGACGACGAAAAGGGGGAAGAACGGATAGAACACTAAGTGGATGCTTATAATGATTTTTCCATTGATTTTTACGTGAATGATTTCAATTTAAGGCTCGTAAAGAGGCGGTTCGTTATTGAAACAAGCAAATGGCAGTGAAATAATTTCTGTTTCCAACGCTTCACGGGTAAAACGTTTCATTTTCTTTATTTTGAAAAAGAAAAAAAAAAGCTGAAGTACATTTTAAAAAGAACATTGATAACACTTTGAAAAAAAAAATATATAAAGAAATGATGAGAGAAAAAATTGGGAGTCTTTTCTCCATGTTTTTCTTGTTAACGCTTATAGAAAAATCGATCCCATTTTGCTCTCATTTTTTTTTTTTTTTTTAGTCGCTCCTTTTAGCAAATTTGCTGTGATTGGTTCCGCTCTTTATTGCAGGTAGGGAAAAGGCGGGGAAATATTCAGCTTTGCTGTATAATCATTTTTATCATTTAAATTTATTTCCCCACATCAAGCAAACTGTGTATAATACATGAATATCGTTTATCCATTCATATACGAGGTGCCTTCAATACGTTTCCAGACTTTTTTCGTATAGGCACTTTATTGATGATACACACAGGAAACTAGTTTTCTTCGAGGTAATCTCCTCCCGCTACAGCGTACTCCTCTGGGAGAAACCATGAAAGTCCTTTTGAGTGAGTTTGTTAATGACCCTCATGACTGCCTCTTTTATCTTCTCAGTTGTCTGCTAACGACACCATTTAAGGTTTTCCCTGAGCTTAGGGAATAACGAAAAGTCACAGTGATCAAGGTCTGGACTATTGGAAGAGTGAGAAACTGTACATGATGACTGCGAGACGGTCCCAAACAAGAGTAGGCAATACATTGATTTGATTTAAAAAAAACAATTTTAAGGATGTCGATTGCAATAAAAGTATGGGAGTGTAGAATATTTGTTGATGCTCATTCAATCCCGGACAACGTCGGGCCTCCATGCTTATATATATATATATATATATATATATATATATATATATATATATATATACAGTGTGTGGTAGTTTGGTTTCGTTTCCAAAAAGTACATCCACTGAAACAACACGTGTCCACGAAAACAAGTGCTAAAAAAGTGGGTCAATATATCTATATAATTATAAAACTCAAATGATCTTGTAACGATGTGTGTAACTCACTTTCCGGTTTACGACATCCGGTTGCGCATGCGCGCATGACCCGTGCACTGAAATATTAACGTTATTATTTCGAAATTATTATTTAATATGGGACGAGTGGGATTTAAGATAACTTAAACGTAATACAGAAATGAACGATGTAAAAAAAACAAAACAAAAAAAAAACAGACAGTAATAACAATTGTTTATTTTGGATAATTTAAACGCGAAAAAAAATAAAACAAAAGAACAATTTGGACGCTGAAATATTAACGTTATTATTTCGAAATTATTATTTAACATGGGAAGAGTGGGGTTTAAAATAAATCAAATGTAATACAGAAATGAACGATGTAAAAAAAAGCAGATATATAAAAATTGAATTTAACTATAATAAGTATTATGTATCTGTTCAATGCACATTTACCTATAAGTATGGCCAACCACTTATAATTCAGTAACTGTAAATTTAAAAAAAAAATAATCAATTATAATAAACCGAACGACTCATAGAAATCTATCTATATATATATTTTTTAATTTTAATATACTTTCATAGAAATGTTTCTGTTATGGAAAAAAAAAACTATTTTCTTTACGTCATAAGTGTCACGCTCATACATGAATTCCCTAGCTAATAAAACATACTGACCCAATGGGTCACGGGTAGTCTAGTATATATATATATATATATATATATATATATATATATATATATATATATATATATATATAAACCGTAATATTTTAAATATTATGTTACTTCAGCTTGAGATCTCAAAAGCCAAGAGACAAATCGTGGGGCTAACACTTTGTCCCCATATAATGATATAGTGTTCAAATAGATATTAACCAAGAGACCCTTTTTCTGCAGGTAGCACTTGCTCTTTATATGTCATTAAAGAGAGAACATTAATTTTCCTCTCCCCAGTTAACCAGTTACGTTATTGCATATCTTTTAAGTAATTTCTTCATCTAACCAGATCTCAGGACAAAAATTTATCTGGCCTGTTGTATTATCCCGTAAAGTGTTGTTACTTGAGGGGAAGGTACACAATTCCACGTATGAGCCAGTGCATAGTTTTATTGAAGGGATCTTATTTGGACTTTATATATTTGTAAGGTAACGGAACAGTGCTACTGTCAGAGGACAAGTAAACGCCTTCTTCTCCCCGATTGTCTGTGGGAAATCCTTAAGCGCGGTCAGGATTACTTGAGGTCAGGAAAAGCAGGTAACTGATGTAATGTGGAAGCAAACAAATACTTCTGTTCATAGTTTCTTATTCTGTTGTGCTGAGCAGAGCGTAGTTCTGGATGCAAAAGTCAGGACAATCGTCATTATAGATACTGCTTAAACAGAAAGAAACTCTAACCCGCTGTCTTTACAACTGCAAACAAAGCTATCACAATATATCAATCTTTTTTATTAACGAAACAGCGTGAATAGCGTTCTGAATCAGAACACCTCTCATGGTAAGGATTACCATGATAGACAGGTAGAGTCTGATTGTTATCAAACTACTCACCGACAACCAGCAAACAAAAAACAAAAAAAAATTAAAAAAAAACAAAAAAAAACGGGAAAGATCGTGGGTAAAAAAAGCAGAGGGAAACACTGAGAAGCATAGGCTGCCAGTCTGAACACCTGGGCAACATCAATAATTATGAGCAACAAGGAATTCATGAATACCTTGATCGAGCGAGATAATGGAGAGCCATAGAATAGCCGTCAATGCGTGTACCTGTAATAATAACACGAAGAAAACAGTTACAAAATATAGATGGTGATTTTTAATCATCAACTGGCCGATTGATGACTCAGTAATTCAAACTTGTTTGGCCACATTATCTACTCTTCTCCCTCTAAAAGGACCAGCTCCACGTCTGACCCCCCCCCTCTCTCTCTCTCTCTCTGGCTGTGAGTGTGACTCTCCGATGAACTCCTCTAACTTCTAACCCCATCTCAATATATTGAGAATCTCCTTTTTTGATGACGTCACAAGTGTGCTGTAAACCAACGCGACTTAATTTAACGTGAATTTTACATATGTCTGTCAAAAAACACTTTTGTCAAACAAAGATTTCCAAATTTTAATTGTTCAATATATAACCTATTTTTAATCATTATTTATAAACTCACATTGTCCATTCTTTTAACTGACATATTTAATATCCAGTTATTTACCAAATAATTAACAATCGACTGCATTTCCTAGAATTCTAATTATCTTTTAACACTTGCTTACAGGATTCAAGCCTTTTCCTAATATCATTTTTACTTATCTAGTCTGCATTCTTACTTACATGAGAAGGGGACAGACCTTCTTATGTAATAAAAGTGCCCTATTAAATAGAACTGTTTTATGAAGAAAAGAAAAGCTTGCACTCTTTTTACAATTCATTTTTACCCAGCCAAGTCTAAGCCAATTAACAGTAAAAACTGATTGAATGATTCATTTATTTTCACATGTTAATTTCATTTCGGTGATTAGAAGCTTCTCATTCTTTAAATTCTGTTGTTGCTTGATTTAGTTTTTTTTTTCCGAAAAAATTTAATAATAAAGACATGAAGTTGCTTTAATCTAATTTAAAACCACGAAGACGAATTTAAACTTTTTCTTTTACAAAGACAGCTGTCGAGTTAAAATTACCAATCGGTATTGAATGTTCAAATAATAAACGAGTTATTCTTACACTGTATTACCATAGTTATTTAACTCATTCTTTTGAGAAAAGTTATTAGTTATTATTCTTACCATTATATGTAATTTTTATTCTCGTAATTATTATTCTCGTAATTATTATTCTCGTAATTATTATTCTCGTGCTTTTCTTAGCTAATATTATTTTTTTAATATACTCATCATTTTACTATTTAGTTATTATCATAATTTTCTATCGTTTTAATAATTAGTTTCTTTCGTTATTTCGCCAACAACTAAAAAATAATTTGTCATTTTAATAATTAGTTTTGGGTAATTTCTCCGATGACTCTGATAAGTTGAATTCCCGTCATAATTCCAAAGGTACTCGTAATAAAAATTATTGTCATTATTCAAGCGAATCTCGTAATTAGAATTCTCGTCATTACTCAAACAATTCTCGTAATAAGAATCCTTGTCAATATTATAGCGACTCTCGTAATTAAAATGATCGCCATAGTATCAGCGACTCTCGTAATAAAAATTATTATCATGATTCCAGCTACTAATTTTCGTTACCATTCCAGCCACACTCGTCATAAAAAGTATCGTTATGATTTCAGCCACACTCGTAAAAAAGTTATCGTCATCATTCCAGCTACACTCGTGATAAAAATTCTCGTCATGATTTCAGCCACTTTCGTAATTATAATTCTCGTAATCGTTCCAACAATTCTTGTAATTACTATTCTCGGCATCATTTTTATTTTGTAATTATAATTCTCGCCAAAATCCTAACTATTATATGATTAAAATTTTCATCATCTTCATATTCTTTTAATTCAAACTTGATTCCAATAGTGCACATCATTAGTATTCTTGCTGTGACTCAGAGCAAAATCATAATTATTATTCCTGGTGTTATCCCATCCGTTTTCATGGATTATTCTCATAGTTATTATAACAATTCTTATCGTTATCCCAGGCTCTTTAATATTTATAATTCTCAGCATCATTTAAAGTAGTCTCGTAATTATATTTCTCATCAGTATACTACGATGGTGTCCAAAAAGTAATGCCTCCTACAGTTTTATTCCGCCCGAATCGATCAGAGGGTGTTGCAAATAGCATTGTAATGTTGACTGAAGTTATACATTTATCAACTGAAAATTTCATCTTCCTGTTGCGGATTTTAGACTCTAAGAAAGAAAACACGGTCGTGCGTCAGAAACAGAGGTGCGTCATTGAATTCCTGGTAAAAAATGCATTGAGAATGGTCGTGACTATATACAAAAATAAATTCTGAGGCACAAAGCTCTCTCGTTGTATATACCATTGATACCACTCCCTTCTTTCTAGCCCTTAACGTTTTTAGTTTAAAAAAAACTGAAAGCTTTACTTTTGGAACGACTCCTGTATGGCAAATCGCGCTAGGGACATCCCTGCACAAGCATTTTCATAGTTGGTAATAGTGCAATTAGACTTCTGGTGACTAGATAGAAGAAAAAAAATTCTGGAGCACAAGAGGTTGCTAATTTTAATGGTATAACTCCCGTCTTCGTGGGTCTTAAACTTTTTCAGTTAAAAAATTAGGAGACTTTACTTTTGCAGCGATTCTCGTAGCATCACACACACATACACTTCATACATATCATCGAGCAAACATATATACTCAATCAAAAAAATAGAATGCACATACAATTCATACATAGAATCAATTACACATATACTTCATATACATAAAACATGCATATATTCATACATAGATTTACAAACCAATCAATAAACCGATATGTATATTTAATGCATTCTCATTGCAATCTACCCTCAAGTCATTATTTATAGACGTTTTATATTCAATAAATCATTACCAATATTTGACGTAAAAAAGAAAAACATATAAAGAAAATTTTTTACACTGTTTTTTTTCTTCCTTGCCGCTATTTTTGCTAACCAGTGACTTCTATAATTCATAAATATTTATTGTAAACAGATGTTGATTGACAATCAATTTAAAAGGAATTCGCTCTTCAGAACTCCGTAATAGATTTGTGGATCATCCATAAAAATACTTTTATATATATATATATATATATATATATATATATATATATATATATATATATATATATATATATATATATATATACATCAAATATATATATATATATATATATATATATATATATGGATATATATATATATATATATATATATATATATATATATATATATATATATATTCTTCCGTATTATTTAGATTCATCGAACTACTGTTTTCATCTTGGGAGTGATTTTCACAACGTATCAGTTGATGTAAGCTTCGACCTTCTTCAGGTGTATCTTGTCGAACTCGGGAATTTGGACGAGATTTCGAGCAGAACCCTTTATTTATTTCACGGGGGTAGCGTTCTCTGGTTCCGCCAGCCATGACAAAATAATTCGCAATTGTATTTTTCGGTCAGTCACACTAAGGATTGAACCTTCAACATTCAGGGGAATATCACTTTTTACAATTGATTTTACCAAATTCTCTAACCACTTCGTCTCGAATCTTTATAGACAATTCTAGTACGAATTTAAGAGCCTTAAATCCATTTTATGTCTAGTTGTAAATATCACTATTTATTATTATTTATTACTATATATATATATATATATATATATATAATAGCAAAATACCCGTTGTTGACTGGGTTCAAAAACAACTTACAGAAAATGGACTCTGATTTATTAAAGTATGATAGGTTATGAAAAGGAAGGGTTGTAAAAAGATAGCTTCGAATTTGGGGGTATCAAAACCAAAGCAAAATATGATGAAAGTAAAAATAAAATAGATGATCCCCATAATTTATTATACCATATCCGTTCACCCTCAAACACTTATCACAATATTCTGTGAATCTATATTAAAAAACCTTGTTAGACTTTGTGACATATTTCCATTCTATGGAGGTCAGGTACGAACGAACACCCCATAATTTTATTATAGCATATTTCTTCAACCTGAAACATAATTATCAAAGTATACTTACGCAGATAGATATGAAAAGTCTTTATTAAAGTTTGTGCGTATTTCCATTCTATGGAGGCCAGGCGAGAACGTAGACTCCACAATTTTATTATACCATCCCTATTTAAGTTAAAACATGCTTATCAAAGTATTATTATGTACATCTATATCAAAAACATTTGTAAACGTTTTTGTTAATTTTAAAAGATTTTATTTCCATACTTTGTGGACCAGGCGCGTACGCAGACCCCACAATTTTAGTGAACCATAATTATGCCAGATCAAACATATCCATTCCTGTGTCTCGATACATCTTCTATCATTATATGTGATAAGTTTTCCATAATAGTCAACCATATAGGAGCCTATTCGTGGCCAGAGATACACACAGCCGTTCAGCTTCATATTATAGATATATATTAATGTTTATACTTATTTTTTTAATATCTTATCTATTGTTTATAATTAATGATTCCCGTATCGTATTAAATTCTATACTAGGTCTTCTTAGTAATTTGTATTTCCATTTTCAGATATGGTCGGCGATACTTGATTTTTCAGTCTCTCCCCGTACTACCGCTTTTCGATGTTCTTCTAACCGTACTTTAAGTGGACGACTTTTTTTACCTTTGCACAATTTTCCATATTAACATGGATCTTTACATACACAGTTCTTAGTCATGGTTTTTTCTATAGAGGGCTTGACTCTCACAAGATGTTTCCGGAGAGTTAAATCACTCCTGAATAATTTCCTGATGTCATATGGATTACATATTCGTTGAACTTTTTCAGACAAGCCCTTAATGTATGAAGTGATATACACACTATGGCGAGTTTCTGAGTGGTTTCCTTTTGTGTCTGGTTCAGATTTCTTGGAGCTGATGGATAGCTGTTTCTGTGGATTATAAAAATGCTATTAATTTGACTATAATTTTTATGAGGTCAGAAAATGTACGACTTATGTTGCCCTCTGTATTTTCCGCCCCACCATTATCATTCGTACACACATCTGCGAAGAAGTTAAGAGATTAAAAAAAAAAAAAACGACGCAAGGGATATATATATATATATATATATATATATATATATATATATATATATATATATATATATAGCGTCATCCCTTCTAACTTTATTATAAATTTATTTTGACATACTTAAGTTTTATTTCTTAGTTTTCATATTTTAAGGGAATTATTGTCACTATTTTATTATTGTTATCATTGTTATTAATATTACTATTCAACATCAATATCAACAACGCTTTTACATCTCAATGAGGAACCCCTCCTGGACTTTAGCCATCTAACTCTGTCCCGAGCTATTCGCTGCCATGTGGGACCATGTGCTGTATCAAGTCGTCCCACCATGTCGTTCTTGGTCTTCCCTTTGGTGTCTTATGTTCACGAAGTGTCCATTCCGTTGTCCTGATGGCGAGTATGGCAAAACCCCCCCAAAAAGGACTATGACGTACAAAAATATTTTTTTTAATAATGATATTTTCATGGCTATTATAATTGTTATTATGATTTTTATCATATTATCATTGTTGTACTTTATACTATTGACAGTATATTGTTTTTTGTATTTTTAATGTTTTTCCCTCATTCGCAACCATATCTTATGTCTTTACTAGATTATATCTCATATGGCACTGTCAACGAGATGGTTCTAGGTTCAATCCTCGGCTTGGGAGAGACGTTAGTCTAGCGGCACTGATGAGTTGTGGTACAACGAAACAGGACTATATGTCAATGACTATATATATATATATATATATATATATATATATATATATATATATTAGCAGAAGTACCCGTCGTTGACTGGGTTCGAAAACAACCTATAGAAAATGCACTGTAACTGATGAAAGTATGATAGGTTAGGAAAAGGAGTGGGTGGTAAAGAGGTAGGTATTGATGCTAAAAAATTTTACCCTAGGCAAAATATGATGAAAGTAAAGATAATTTTCGCGAATATATATATATATTTTTATCAACTTTGTTTCCATTCGTAGCCAAGAGTGACCAACAAAATGATGTTTCCTGACAAAGAGAAAATGTTATATATATAATAATAGAAATATACAAGAAATAAATGTTACCATAGTCAATAAAAGTTACTTTATGGTAGAAAAGTTAATTGGTTTGTATTTTAAAATAGTTTGTAAAACAAAAAAATTAATTCACGAACCGGTTTAAAAAAAAATCAAAATGGCAGCGACTTTGAAATGGAGATCCCCGTTTTCAATTTGAAGGAGGGGCACCTGAGCATTCTGTGTTAACAATTTAAGAGGGTTCCGTCAACGTAAGGAATATTTATAAACATATTTTAATGTTTTCCGTTATTTTGTGCTCGAGGAATATTATATTATGGCATGTGTAGTTTATAGAAAAATTCATTCAAGTAGTTATCGCCTCATATTTCGTTTTCATTTCGGTTCGCTGAAATTATTTCAAGTAAAAAGCATTAAAAACTATTTCAAAACAAAAAAAAACATGAAGTGAATTTTTATTGACTATGGTAACATTTATTTCTTGTATATTAATTTTTTCGGGTAGTCGGTTGGTTGGCTTTTCTGCTAAACACTCTTACTAAATAATATCGACAAAATATCGAAACACAAAGAAACAAAAACAGTTTTGAAAAATAATGAAGCTTTACTTACTTTGGTAAAATAATCCGAAACAGCAAAATGGGATATTAAAAAAGTAAACACGTAATTACTTTAGTTTCTTAAAGCAAAGAATCGATATAAATATGAATAAGAAGAAAATGGCGCCCTTTTCAAGCAGAACAGCTTCGTTCCAGTTTTACAGTATTGAACGGTGTAGTATTGCGCTGTCGGATTCAGGGTTGTACTATTGTAATGTAAAGAACGCGCAGAAAGGGTTGTAATCAACTGAATTCCTTCTAGTACACTGACAAAAACAAGCTTAAACAGATATATAAATAAAAAAAACAAGGTTATGCAAATGTTTTTAAAAAGACACGTAATCGCGTGAGCAGGATTTTTTCTTCTTTTGACACGATAACAAGTAACTTTCTTATTTTTTATTATGTATCTATCTATTTATTATTATTTATTTTGGAAGAGTGCCACATGCAAGTGGAGAAGGAAAAAACAGAGTTATGCAAAATTTGTGTCGAGAATTGTCTAAAGTTCCGACTTTTTGAAATTTTTTTTGTTTTCACTTTAATAAGAACGTGAATTTATGCGGTGAATTTATTCGACAAAATATAATTCAACAAAAAACAATAAATAAAAGCTAACGTGAATTAAGGTTAAAGTTAAGGTGTATTGTGGGCCTCCACCCTTTTTAAAAAAAAACTTGTTAAACTTTGTAACATGTTTACATTCTATGGAGGTCAGGCGCGAACGAACACCCAATAATTTTATTATACCATATTTTTTAAAACTGAAACATAATTATCAAAGTATACTTACGCAGATAGATATCTAAAGTATTTGTTAAAGTTTGTGCCACATTTCCATGGAGAACAAGCGCGAAAGCAGACCCCACAATTTTATTATATCATCGCTATTTAAGTTGAAAAATACTTATCAAAGTATTTTTATTACATCTATATCAAAAACCATTGTAAAAGTTTTTTTTCATTTTTTATTTATATACTTTCCTTATCTTATATTTCTTTCTATCATTATATGCAATCAGTTTTTTAAAATAGTCAACCATATAGGAGCCTATTCGTGACCACAGACACACACACAGGTACAGGCGTTCAGCTTTATATTATAGATATAATAATATATATATAATATATATTTATATTTATATATACATATACATATACATATATATATACATATATATATATATATATATATATATATATATATATATATATATATATATATATATATGAGTTTTAAAAGCCAAAAGCAATGCGGAAAGGACCCACATCACAAGAGTAAAGACAGAAAACAAACAACAAATAGACGGGTATGTTCGAGTAGAGAAATGTCTAACAGTTTATTCATCTATCATTCCTTGCCTCGTTGTATAATTAATTTGTCACCAAGTTGTTAGTTTGTCCGGTGTATACAAAGTCTGTTGGTGGTATAAAACTTTGATTAATTTCGGGAGAAAATACCTCCTCTTTTCGAAAAGAAAACAAAAGTATCTTGAGTTGAGCATATTAAGAAGTGATACACGATATACCCTAAGCATATAAGCGATGCTCTTCGTATAAACAAATCGAGCTTAGGTAGTTCGGACGATGTCAAAACAACGTTAAACTCATGACTCATACAGCAGCCGCCGATAGCGTAGTGGTTAGGAGCCTTGACTGTCGTACAGACGATCGGGTTTCAATCCTGTGTTGAGGTAGTTGCCTGTCTAGTCGCACTGATGAGCTGTGAAACAGCGAAACAGTACTGTATGTTGATGACTGTAAATTTCAACTTGCCGTTTTACTTTCTCTGCTCCTAATATATATATATATATATATATATATATATATATATTTATAAATATATATATATTCATATATATATATATATTCATAAATATATATATATATATATATATATATATATATATAATGTATATTAATACACGTTTACATATGCACATATTCATTGCATATAATTGTTTCGACTGAGAACCAAAAAAATTCATAATGTTATCAATGTATGATGTAATTATGTTTTCTCAGTAAGGGCATCATCAGTACTCATATAAATTCATAATCAAACGGAAAACCCCCGCACGCAAATCGTGTTGCATTGTACATTCAGTTTCTACTTTTATTACTTAAGAAGTGGTTTTTCTTTTAACAACAATATTGGTTACTCGAGTTCATGTGAATTGCGACATCTTCGCATCGTGTGCCATTCAAATGTACTTATACCGTGTGCCATTGATATAAAATGTTCCTATCATTTACTGCCAAATTGATTAATCTTTATTATTTACTTTATGTTCTTTCATCCGGACTTAATGTGTCTGTTTATTGTCGTTATCTCTCAATTTCTCATTTCAAATTTAAAATTATATTATCTGATGACAGTTCAGTACATACGTACACACACACACACACACACACACACACACACACACGTATATATATATATATATATATATATATACTAATGTACGGTATAATCACGTTGACACACCAGTTCTCGTCAGATCACCGAAGGTAAGCAACGTTGTGTCTGGCTGGTACCAGATGGGTGGCCATTTGGGAATTGTAGGCGCTGTATGTGCTCCCCGCTTATCTCAGCATTGTCTCCAGTCGTCCTGAACTAATAAGTAATGCCCCTCACCCACTTTCAGTGGTCTGATCTTGCTGAAATTTTGCATGTGCAATGATTTATATCTCTACGGGTTATGTGGCAAATTACACCTCTGGACTAATTGTGGTTTCTGGGTTACAGGTCGTTGAACTGAGTCAGGTGTAAAATGGAGCCTGTTGAATGTCGAGCAGTGATCCGGTTTTTGTATTTGAAAGGACGCACACCACAGGAGACTTCTGAGGAAATGAAAGAAACTTATGGTGATAATGCCCCATCATATGACCTTGTAAAACGCTGGCATCGTGAATTCAAACATGGCCGGAAGTCTGTGTAAACTCCCAGACCTGGTCGCCAACCTTCTGCCATTGATGAGGCACCTCAAGTTTAGGCTGCCATTTTAGAAGATCGGCGCATTACTATTCGCTAAATAGCCCAAGATGTCAAGATTAGTACAGGGTCTGTGAGAACTATCATTCATGACCATTTGCATATGCATAAGGTGTCTGCCAGATAGATTTCCAGGTTGCTCACATCATTCCAGAAGCGAGAACGCGTCGAGTGCTCCAGGATGAAATTGGAGATGTGCCAAGAAGATGACTCAAAGATTTTTCGAAAGACTGATTACACAGGATGAAACCTGGGTCCATCAGTATGATCCAGAGACCAAAGCTCAGTCAATACAACTATAAGAGCCTATTATTCTTCAGTTTAGAGGAAATTAAGGGAAGCTATCAAAACCAAGAGGCGGGGCAAGATCAGCAAAGGTACCCTCCTCCTGCAAGACAACACTCCGGTTCACATCTCGCTTGTCGCCAGATCAGAAGCACGGGCGTGTGGTTATGAAATCCGCCCCATCCTCCCTACTCTCCTAACCTTGCACCCTCTGACTTTCACCTCTTCCCAGCCATGAAGTTGTTTTTGAAAGAAAAGCGTTTCCCAGATGATGCAGCCTTGATTTCTGAAGTCACGTCCTGGTTGGAGGCCCAACATGAGGTGTTCTACAAAAACGATCTCCAGAGCTGCATGAAGCGATGGGAGAAATGCATAACACTGGGTGGTTCCTATGTAGAGAAAGACTAATAACTGTGCCAAGTCTCGTTCTTCTACTAGTATGGGAAGTGGGTCAGGGGCATTACTTATTGCACGTCCCTCGTGTATATATATATATATATATATATATATATATATATATATATATATATATATATATATATATATATATATAGTAATTTATAAAATATATATGGCGATTAAGCGACACTGAATATTCGGCGTTTCATCCACTCTAAGACTCCTCAGGCTTATGCGCGAATTCTGTGGTTATTTATCGTTTGTATATGCTCCTCTTCTATTGCGATTTTAGTTAGCCAATCAGCTTTCTAGTATCCACCGCGCCCCTTCCTGTCAACCAATGGGCATGCATTTTATCGGACAAAGGATCTGTTTTAAAACTAGGTTACTGTTTTTTTGTTTTTTTTTAAAGTTAATTTCTATATAAATATATATGTGTACATACATATATGCACATATATACACATATATATACATACATATATGTGTGATCGTTTATGTATATTCATGTTTATCTAATTTATTTATTTGTTTATTTCTATTGTTTTTGTTAGTTTTAAAACTATTTTGTATCGCTATCCTAGAGTAAATTTTATTTTGTGAACACAGTTATTAGCTATTTCTCTTCTACAGTTTAATAGATTTTGGGGTTCTTTAAAGTACAGAATAGCAAATTTTTCATGAAGGCATAATCTACATGGGTCGTCTAGATGCCTAGATGTGGTAGCCTGTCTTATTATTTTCCATTCGACTATCGGCGAATGTCCGCTTTCTTTGAGTTCCCAGTATTTATTCGCTAGTGTTGTTTTTATACGGTGTTTTTTATTGTTGAATGTACTTTTGTGGTCATAGTATCGGATTTTAAAATCTAAGGAAGTCATGCCTACGTAATATTTCTTGTTATTCGGGGTTTCTTTCGTAAATATTGTTGCCTGATAAACTACGCTTTTTGTTAGACATTTATTTTCAACTGGGCAAAGTGTGCGGTGTCTACAGTTGCATTTATCTTGTTCGTTATTAGTATTTTTATTTATGGTATGGTTGTTCTTGTCTGGGGTTGGTTTATTATTATTATTATTATTATTATTATTTGTGCTAGTGTTGGTTTTATTTTTGTCATAGTGTCTACTTTTTTATTGTTTATTTTGTTGTTGTTTACATTGTTTTTATTTAATATTTTGTTATTATATGCTTTAATTATCATCTCTAAATTTTCGCAACAACTGTAGGATAACTTTAAGGTATTTTTATTGAGGATTTACACAAAAGATAGATAGATAGAAAAAAATGAAGGTTTAACATCCATGGATTCCTTAGTAGGTTCATATAAGACTGCTTAATAACAAATGGCTATGTTTTATAAGTATAAAGATTTGTAGTTATACAAGCATTTGAATACACATAAGCAAAATTTATTCACATAACATCTATAGACCAACCCACGATTGTTACATCCGATAGTATGGAACAAGATTACTCTTTAAATCTGTATAATGAAATAAAGTGTTTTTCACCAATGCTTTAAGATATTTTAAGAAAATAATTGACCACTTCATATGCGTATCTGTTTTTCACTTTAATTACCTTAAGCATCGCTCTGTATATATCTCCATTTGTTACATAGAAGTTGACGAAATCATTTTCTGTCTTTTGATTGGCATGGACCCTCTCCCAAACAAATTATTCAAAGACTGGAATTCATGACAACATCTTGGTCATAAACTTTTAGTTAAATAACTGAATGAGTCTATCTCCTATTTTTACTTTTCGATCATAGAATTTCAGCAGAACCGAGATTTGCATACAGTATGTTTAGACAAGGAGCATGCGGGCATTGAATCTTACGTTAAACCGCAGCCATACTTGATTTATTTTCGTATGCATAAGCTTGCAATTTGTACTAACCTTTGGTTGATTATTAATGAGATGTAATATCTATCATATAATTTTTAAACATAAGAATTCTAGGGTTATAATCAGGATTCGGTTCTGGGGTTCGGGAAGGAGTGAGTCACTCTCTCGACAACAGCACGTTTCTGCCCTCTTCTTTTTCGAATCGACCACACCTGTCCTTTCGTCACCAATGTCACACCGCACAATCCGAACGTCAGCAATACAAAAATATTTTCAAGAGAAGATGTTCACGACTCTTCTCTCTGCCGCCCCAGGGAATTTTTCCCTGCTTTCATATCTAGAAAAAAAAGGAAGAGACAGGAAAAAAATAATAGCTTCTCCCATCATGCTCTGCCTTCCCAAGATGCCCTTCGCGTATACAAATGCGCTGGCCATCCTTTCCTTCTTCTTTCCCAAAGAGCGAGGCAGATACGCCCGGTACGTTTCTTTTTTTTTCTTTTCTTTTCTAACCATATACCCAACAAGCTGTTGCTCGATGAATTAAATCAGATCCTGATCATAAATAGACTTAAGTCCATAAAAAACTATACTATTATACACAGGAGTCAGCATTTATCAAGGCTTTAAGGCCACTCGAGGATAAGAGTTAATGAATTCATGGTGAGAGTGTAGTAATCGTTAGTGGTTTAAGCTGGGTACAATTTGATTATTTAAGAAGATCCAAGAAAACTTGTTTACATTAGGCTTGAAGGCTACCATATTGTAGTTGGCCGAGAAGCAAATCAATGGAACAGTGTTCAACAGGTGGGTGGTTCTAGAAAAGAAGTTTTTTTGTGAAATCTGCGTTTAGATTTAGGGACGGGTAGGAAGTGGGAGAAATTATTGATAGTAGTTGTAGCTAGTGAAGTGTTTTTTGGCGGGAGTTTGGCAAGAGGGACTTTAGATTGGAGCTCAGACGAGCACTGAAATGCAGAATATGCCTGTGATATCTATGCTAGCTTAATACTCAACATGAGTTCACACATTCAACGTGTCATCATCAAATCGATTGTGACCTCATCCCGTTCATTCCATTAGGAGACTGGTACACAGCCAAATAGTATAAAAATGCATGAACTTATCCAATCTATTAAATATTAAATAATCAAATAATAATTCCGCGTGAAAATCTTTTGTTATGAACGACACCATTATCAAAATGATGTAAAGATCCCTTACGTCATTGATGATTCAGGAAACCAATCAATTAAGAGACTAACTCTTTTATACGGATTCCCCAACACATGCCAATAAATGTTTACTCCCATAAGCGAACAAAACAGCATAAACGTCGAACTGAGACATCGAGGATATGAATATTAATGGATGTTTAGTTATTTCCATTACAGTTAAGAAAGATATCCATTAAGCTACTTCATGGGCATGTAGAGCAACGGATAAAGTGCTAATTATAATCAGTTTTAAGTGACATATGGAGTTTGCAGGTTCAATTCACACATTTACACTCTGAACGGAAGTCAAAACGCCTCATAATACTTCAGAATAAAAACTGGGCTTGACTTTGGGCTCCCGATCTGAAATTGAACACATACATCAAATTCATTGCCAGGTTCGCTTGAAAAATGGTAGGATCCGTCTACTGCTCTAGTAGATATCTCACTCCTGATGCAATTCTCTGCCTATATAAAAGCATGCTACGGCCAATAGTGGAGTACTGTTGCCACATCTGGGCAGGAGCTGCTGGAAGCAACTTATCCTGCTTTGACAGAGTTCAAAATAGACTTCATAGCTCATTGAGGGTGCTCTTTTCTCTTCCCTGCAACCTCCTTCCCACAGAAGAGACGTTGCGAGCTTGTCTCTGCTTTATCGTTATTTTCATGGCAAGTGCTCAGCTGAGTTTCAATCTATGGCCCCCTCTAGCCAAACTGTTACGAAAAACACTCGTCTAACCAAAACCACGATCAATAATTTCACACACTCTTTACCCATGCCTACACCTAAACAGAGCTTCCAGCAACAAAGCTTCTTTCTTAGAACTGCATGTCTATGGAAGTCTCTTCCGTTGGCCAGCTTCCTAGATGACTACAAACTGATTGCTTTCAAGTCCAACGTAAACAAATTCCTGATGAACCGTCCGCCTAAGTAATCTAATTTACAAAGTTTACACTACTTATATTCACTACGCTATAATCACATTGAATAATGCATACCCATTATCCCTTATGCTCGAGTGACCTCCGGGCCTTGATAAGTGGTGATTCCTGTGTAAAAAAAAATGCAGACGTTTAAATACGTAAGCGATTCTCCAGGTTCAACTACAACAATCTTTTACTCTGAAATTAAAGTTAGATACGCAACATGCCAACACAAGCTGGGCCGTTCATAAACAATAATTTCTTCGAGAGAAGCACATAATTTACATGCGTCAAAGAGAGAGAAAGAGAGAGAGAGATAATTAGTCCTCACTACATCCAAACCACAAACCACGCGATTTCCGGATGAAGCCCTCCTTTCATTCCCCTTTCCATTTCCTCACTCTTAGCTGGCGAGAGTTCAACGATACAAGTATGTTTCTGGACTTGAACTGAAGAAATGGTAGAGAATAAAAAGGATTTAAGAGAAAGACCGACGGAGAAAGACCTGGCAGTACTTATTTAATTAGAAAGTCAATTTCTGAAAGCCGTCCAACACATGACAGACTAAAATCAGACGTTAAACCGAAATCTAACTGGTAAATTATTACCACACATAGCCAATGAAACATCGCCCCGTATGTTGCAGAGAAGTTAACGAAATCATTTTCTGTTTTTTAGTTGGCGAAAAATTCAAGTAGTGAAGACAAGTTCAGAGTGCCATCTCCAGTGGGAGGTGAGTGCGCACAATGCAGGATGAGCTAGCCATTAATCCGTCTGTCTTAATTCCTCTTCCTTACACGCATACAGAATGGAACTATAAAAGTGTCGCCCTAAAGAAAACAAATTTACAGTTAAAAAAAAAACAAAAAAACTTTTCTTTATTTAAAAACTCAAATAAGATTACTTGGTTATGTAGTAGAGCTGACATCTATTCAATGTAACTGCCTTCAACTTCAATCACTGCCTCGATACGGGTCCGGAACTGGAAGCATGCCTTTTTCACAAGTGCCAGTTGGAGCTCGGCGAATACTCAGCAGATGGCAGCGATCAGGCTGGATTTGGTGTTGTAGGAGATCATGTTATTTGATGTTCTCAATACCGAAACAAAGTCCAGGTTGGGGGAGGAGGGGGCGAGAGAAGAGTACAAAGTCGTGGCACTCCTTCCGACGCCAAGCTTGGGTTTCTTGAAATTGTTGGTTGGTGCCGAACCCTTCAGCCACACCCAGCATATGCCAGCGGCCACCTGATTCACCAAGGGAACACAACACTCTTCCGCATATCCTCGTACAAGTTCGTGTTGATTTTTAAGCAGTCTTAGAAGATGTGACGTGGCATGATGTGGCCCTTATTTGGAACCACATCAAAGACCAAAACCGTGACCGGAAACTTTGTTTTCGTCACCCTGAGCACCCCCTCAAGCATTGAAGCGTCCGGATTTGCATTTTGAGGGTGTTAGAAATGGCCTTGTTGTCATAACATGGATCGGTCGAAAGCATGGGTTGTACAGCAGCTTATCTCCGATCTCACTCGTTGAACATTGTGTCACTTTCAGACATGATATAAAGCTTCTATCGCTCTCCTGATTTGTACACAACTGACCAACTAGGAGATTGTCTGCAAGGAACAAAGAAAACCGGTTTTCCTCAAAGGGGAATGGAACCATGTTAACGTTTCTAGGGCGAAAGTATTTAAATTTTGTTTAGCATCATTCAAGATGATTTTGTTGGTATTCGTTTCCCCAATATTTCTATAATTTTTTTTTTACAGTAATATATCAGATACTTATGGAATGAGGCACGTGAAGGTTGCCAACGTCCCTAAGAGAAACTGCTTCCGTAGAATGATCTGGATTCGAACTTGGCATATTTAGGTTGTCAGCCTGTCGTTAACCACTGCGTCTGCGTTTCTTAGTTGCTTAGTAAATCTTAGTATAACACTTGCGAAGTTGCGCAAGAAATGCGGATATACTTACAAGGTATGTACTTTATACATAAACGGATGGTTACAAAACTCTGCACATGAATGGTGATGATGGGTGTGGAAGGAGGGGGCTCTAGAATAATCAAAACAAAAACACGGTAAAAGCTATCGTAGCTTTAAAAATGAGACAATTATTTCTTTATTTTGCAGACATCTTTAGTCTCGGCTTTTATCAGTCTTGACAAAATTACTTACAGGTGTTACTCACGCACAAATTATATATATATATATATATATATATATATATATATATATATATATATATATATATGTATACTAGCATGGGTGCTCGGCGTTGTCCGGGTATTTGGAGATGTATGCTGAGCAAAAAAAAAAGAAAAAAGTGGTTATTTTTTTAAACTTTAACCCTTATTATGACCCCTTAAAATTTATTGTTTTGGGCTGACATTAAGTTAAGTAAGATCCATATCCAAGGAACCTATATATAAAATTTCACGTGTTTAAGTTGAAAATTGTCTGAGAAGTTTGGTAGAGTTCCTAAAGGTCAAATCGTTGAACTTTGCCTCCTTAATCGCCAAATTTCTAGCCGAAAACCGATCACATCGATTTTCCCAAATCTAAGTACTCTATCAAATTTCGAGTCTGTAGGCTTAAAATTGACAGAGTTATTGCGTAGGGAAATGTACACACACAGACACACAGATACACAGACAGACAGACACTTTCACACACGCACACACACACATATATATAAATAAATAAATAAATAAATATATATATATATATATATATATGACTACTTCGTTTAATCACATAACTTAATATACTGAAGTATAATTTTATGCTTAAACTTTAAGTATTTACTTCAACAGTGCTCAATACATAGGTAGAGCTAGGTAGTAATTTACAAAAAATACATATGGCAATTAAGCTACAGAGAATATTCCGCGCATTATTTTCATGAAAATCCGTCAGGTTTATAATATATATATATATATATATATATATATATATATATATATACATATATATATATATATATACACACATATATATATATATATATATATATATATGTGTGTGTGTGAGTCTGTGTGTGTGTGTGTGTATACTATACTATAATAATTATTAAATGCCTACAGATACTGGTGTTTCATCATTTCGGGAATCATCAGTGCAGGGTATCAGGATTAACACCGATAGATAGATTAGATGTTGGAAACAGAAGTTATCTCTGGCTTCATTAGCAAGAACCTAATCCATTCGGCCACCGTTAACCGCGAGAAATACTGTTGGAAATCAAACATTTATTTTTAAATGTTTTTTAAAGTCTGTCAGAGTTATCTCATTATGATATGATGATCTGCCCACGCAGGGGGGGGGGTAAAAAGTGATAGTGGCGGGGGCGATCCACATAACAGTAGGCAGATGTGTTAAAAAAGTGGTAGTAGGCAGGCAGGCTACAACCCGTAACGCGAAGGAGAAAAAAAATGTTAAAAAAATTGTAACGTCTTAGCCGATGTCTCTATTCCCCGATCAGAAGTTTGGAACGTTGAAATTAAGCGTAATCAATCCAACCGATATGATGATTTGCGACAATGGCGACGCAGAAACCGACACCCTCTTTGTAGAAAACTACCAAGTTGAGGGTGAAGGAATTAATCTTTTGGCCAATTTTTCCATATATTTCGTCCGATACGTCGTGCTTCCAAGGCACACCGAATTCGTGAAAATCCGTTGTCTTAGTCGAATGTTTTAGGATAACATACAAACATACATACATACATACATACATATATACATTTCAACAGACAGGTGAGATTTATATAATAGACTAGCGAGGGGTACCCGGCGTTGCCCGGGTGTTTGGAGATGTGGGTGGGGGGGTAAAAAAAGTAAGTATGAGGATCGAACCCGAACCGTTGAGGCAAAATTGTAAATTAAAGTGTGAAAAAAAAAACATGCGACGTTAACGATTTCCCCACCGCGAGATGCTAACGGAAGCACGTTTGAATGCATTTAATTACTTGGATTTAGCAGGTGCCCGTTTTAATGAGTTAATGAGGTCAAGTTTGACTGCGGGATAGTATTCTTTTACTGCTGAACGCTCCCCCCCAAGATGTTATAGGAAAAAGACTAACCCACATGCGGCGAGCGACAAATATTGAATATTTATCTACCCGAAATCGAGAAAATTAAATAGACAGGCGAGCTTCGTTGTTAACTCTGAGATATTACGATTTATATGTGATATAAAAAGTGTTAAAAAGTTGTGAACCGACCGACCGCTTCTCTGAAAGAAGCCTTTGTAGACACACAGAAAAAGCGAACACACATACATACATACATACATACATACATACATACATTTTCGCTTTTATATTTATAGATTAGCCCGGCATTGCCCGGCATTGCCCGGCATTGCCCGGGTGTTTAGAGTTGTGTATTGAGCATAAAAAAGTTTTAGGCAGACATACAAACATGCATACATACATTTAAACAGACAGGTGAGACGTGTATTATAGATGACACACCTTCAACAGCCTAAAGAACTTTTTATAAATAATTTCTTCCACCTGTGCCAAACGTTGTAGGTAATTGAATAAAATCTTTCATTGTTGTTATTAAAAGGTTTTGTTTTTATTTTCATGCGATGATTTTTGTTGCATATTACTAATGCATAGAAATGCGTCCTGTTTATATAAATGGTGACTACGACGTGATGTGAACACACTAACCTGATAAAAACAACGCTGATATATTTTATCAGATTTTTAATTGGCGGGATGGATTCATGATATTACCGCTAACACACCTGTAATGCTCCTCGTATTCTGCAAGCCCAGTGTATCACTTTTATTAATATTAAGAAAATACATATCTTTATTTTTCCCTTTCTTTATCTGAAGAGTAACGAATCAGCTAGAATTAAAATTTCACTAAATGATGACGACATCGTTTATAAACCCAATCGAAGAATCCTGATGAATAAAAACACGATCAATATATATATATATATTTAGCAATCATCAATTAATAATTCGACAAAAATGTTCCTTTTCTCCACTACAACGACATTTCAATAATCTACTTTGACATACACTAAAGTGCCAAGTGATAAACTCGGATTTCGTCTCAACAAAAATTTGCAAACAAAAAGAAATCAATTTTGTTATTATTATTTATTTGAACTTTTGAAATCATTTCTAAATATATTTGCTACAATAGATTAATCAATAGATACGCAATCTAAATGAATTAAAATATAATATTTAAGCGTACTTTTCGATATATACTAGCAGTTCAGCCCGGCTTTGCTCGGGCCCTATGTACATAATTTTACGTGCGTATATATATATATATATATATATATATATATATATATATATATATATATATATATATATATATAAAAGTTTGACTCATATACAGGTAGTCTACATTTAAAATTGCAAATGTTTGGACCCAAAATTGGCTTTGCTTGGGCCCTACGTACAGTTCATAACTTTATGTGCATATATATTAAAAGGTTTGACTTATGCCCAGGTAATCTACATCTAAAATTTCAAGTGTTTAGACCCAAAATTAGCGGAGGAGTTTGGTAGAGTCTGCAAAGGTCAGCTCTTTCAGCATTGACCTCTTGGCAGCCAGGTTTGGGGCCAAAAACTGATTTAAAGGCTTGCTGCATGACTGAATACCGTTTATGTCAAATTTCTAATGTTTAAGCCCCAACATTCACTGAATAGTTTGCTAGAAACCACAAAATTCAAATATTTTGAACTTTGACCCGGCAAAAAACGGATTAAACAGCTTGCACTATGTATGAATAAACTTTATGTAAAATTTCAAATTTTTACACAAAAAATTGGCTGAGTAATTTAGTAGAGACCGCTGAGGTCAAATTATTTTTAAATTTGACCCCAATTTGGACCCCTTAACATTAATAGTTTTGGGTTCCAATCAAATTAAAAGTAAAATCCATGTCCAAGTAACCTACATCTAAAATTTCAATTGTTTAGACTCAAAATTGGCGGAGGAGTTTGGTAGAGTTTTCAAAGATCAACGCGTTGAACTTTGATTCCTTTGACAGCCAAATTTCTGGCCGAAAACCGATTAAAAAGATTTTTCCAAATCTCAATACCCATTATATTTAATTTCAAGTCTGTAGACAGAAAATTGACAGAGTAGCATATTAAGGAAATGTACACACACAGACACCCACACGGACAGACAATTTCACTTTTATACATTATACATAGATTATGTATTATAATTATTTTTTATTACTTAATCATTTTTATTGAGTCATTTATTTAATTCATTCATACTTCTACACATTAACTTCACCTTATATTTTTATACGTTTCTTCCTGGTTGTCTGCATATATTTATCCTAATGCTTATATTATCTCTGTTCTCGTAGGAAGACATGATATACAACATTATACGTACACTCAGATGAACTGTGTTAATAAGTCCAAATAAGATGTCCACCTTACAGGTTGATTATATTTGCATTAAAGATCGGCAAAACACTATATAATAACCACAGCAAGTATAAATACTTCGTGATAGAAAATTAATTTTTTTTATACATTTATTCATGTACGGAATTTATTTTTCCATTTTTCTTTATGTATATGTGTATATATATTTTTTTTTGGGGGGGGGGCGCTCGGCTTTGCTCGGTCGTTAAATATGCTTAAATATGATGTTTAATTTGTCGAGATTCCTTATATATTAGTATAGAGACGTGATTTTAAAAATTAAGAAAAAAAAGGTTTTAGGTGCCATCGACTGGAATCGAAACCGAAAGCCAAACTGTAGTATTCAAAAATTGATTACCTATCTGGAATTCCAAAATTTATCACCAATCTGATATTGACCAGGTTCAACGTTGGTTAAATTTGCTGATCTAGCGAGAACCGGTGTGTCAACGTGATTATGCCGTCAATATCTGCTACAGAGAGATGGAACGTTCAGATAATGAATGCATAATTTCAGTCATCATAACAATGATCCATTGGGGCGTGATAAAATATACGGGAGCATGACTTTTGAGATGACCCTCGTTTTTATACCCATGTTTTCCTTGGGTGAATTGGATCCCATGTAATGTTGCTTGTTTTGTAATGTTTTTTTTTCTGTTGCTGCTTATAATATATTTTTTTCTGGCATCGACCTTTGGATTTCTGAAAAGAATATGAATGAAAAGATATGAATTCTTTACATATAAATATCTAGGTATACAAGGAATCCTTAACAGTTATATCACAGAATATAAATGTTTGAATATAAAAATAAAACAAAATCATATTATGATATCTATTCTGGCTTAACGGTTATATATTTATATATATATATATATATATATATATATATATATATATATATATATATATAGTACTGCCTCGCTGTATTACAGTTGATCAGTGCAGTTAAACTAGCACCTCTTTCTAGCCAGATATTGAACCTACAACCATCTAATTGATAGTTGGCAGTTCTAACCTCTGATTAATGGGATCGGTGCTCGTAAACTATATCATCAAATGTTTATTTATATAAACACCCGCCCAGCGCTTTTACAGTGCTCGACCTGCTTGCTTATTTACAAAAAATAAGCAAAGAGCTTTGCATTAACGCCAATTAAGCAACAGGTGAAATCCCTTTAACAACAGTGCTCTGCCCAAATAGGGGAATTAATATATATATATATATATATATATATATATATATATATATATATATATATATATATATATATACGTTATGTTCCAGAAGTAAGGCCTCCTCCTTTTTTACTAAAAAGACTAAAACGTTGAAGACATACGAAGATGGAAGTGGTACTATCAAATCCTGCTCTAGAATTGTACTTTCTACATATTTTAGTATCATTGTCAATGCATTTTTTCTACGAGATGACTTCAATATGTTTTCACACTTATTCTTGCTACCATTTTTATTGAAAATACACAGAAATCTCTACCAAATTTAGAAGTAATTCCCCCCGGCTGCAATGCACTTGTTGTGCCGTTTCAACAACTTTTTGAATGCTCTATAGAAGTCCGGGTGTTTGAGCGTGTCAATGACTCTCAACACAGCCTCTTTCACCCACTCGATAGTCTCATAAAAACAGCCCTTAGGGGTTTCATTGAGTTTGAGGAATAAGCAAGTCATAGGAAGCAAGGACTGGACTATTGGGAAAGTGAGGAAATATCTTGATGCACATCTTGGTGGTGACAACGTCTTTCTTTCTGATCTTCTCTAAGCACACTTGGGACAAACGTCGCGCAAATCTTCAGCACATTTAGTTCATGGGAAATAATTGTGTGCACAGTTCCCACGCTGACATCAAACTGTGCACTTATTGTCTCTATAGACACATGATGGCCTTATTCGTTGGTTGGTTGGTTGGTTTTTGTTTTACGGCATATCAACCTTTTTCAGGTTATTTAATGCCGAATCTAGTTATTTTGAGGAACAATTTTTAATGGAGTATGTTTCTTTCTTTTTTTTTAAGTCAGATTCTATTTAACCACCCTAACAGGTACTGCCACTCCGGGTCAGAGTGGACCTGGGAGCAATGGCAATTAAAGGGTGGCTACACACTCCCCAAGGCCCGCAAGGTGGGGCCTCACCATCGGATATAGTCTTAGGTCATATCCAGGACCGATGATGGCCTTATTCATGAAATTCTTTATTTGGCCAATCAACTCCGGTGTTCTGACATCCTTACTCCTCCTACTCTTCTCATCATTCATCACAAACGCTCTGCCTTCTTTAAATCGCTTATGCTACTTGATAAACTGATGATTGATTCATACAATACGGTCCAAAAGCAGACTGAAGCGTTCCATACGTTTCAGTGAGATTTTATCCAAGTTTAAAACGGTATTTGGCTACATATCATTATTTTTATTATTTTTGAAATTAACCAACTGTGAAAACCAGGCTTTAGTAGGCTGTATTCCAATTCCTGCTCTAGTTGTAGCTGTTCATTTGAACCTGAAATCATAAAAAATTATTGTCGAAATTAGTAACATATCCAAGAATTATGAAAAATGATAGAATGTGAGTTATTTGATTGGTGTGTTTATCATGAAATAACCAGTATCAATGTCTCAAAGTTTTCATTTTAGCAAGAGGAGAGGGGATTATGTGGGTTAAATCATTAAAAACGATTAGAAAAATGTACAATTATTGTCATAATATACGAGTGACCTCCCTTGGGTTTAGCTTCATTGTCGAATTCCATTAGATTAATATACAATTGTTGTTATAATATGTAAGTGACCTCCGTTGGGTGTAGCTTCATTGTCGAATACCATTAGATTAATATACAATCATTGTTATATTATATAAGTGACCTCCGTTGGGTGTAGCTTCATTGTCAAATACCATTAGAATGATATACAATCATTGTTATAATATGCAAGTGATCTCCCTTGGATGTAACTTCGTTGTCGAATACCATTAGAATAATATGCAATCATTACTATAATATGAAAGTGGCCTCCCTTGGATGTAGCTTCATTGTCGAATACCATTAGAATAATATACAATCATTGTTATAATATGCAAGTGACCTCCCTTGGATGTAGCTTTATTGTCGAATACCATTAGATTAATATGCAATCATTGTAATATTATGCCAGTGAACTCTCTTTTATGTGGCTTCATAGCTGGATATTTGTACTAGCAGAATACCAAGCGTTGCCGGTGATTGGATAAGGCAGGTGGATATATGTACTAGCAAACTACCCCACATTGCCTGGGGTCGGATGAGATAGGTGGTTTGTTTCCTAGGAGAATACCTGGGATCGGATAAGATAGGTAGATATTTGTGATAACAGAATACCCTATATAGGAAGATTATGCGATTATGTCGTAAAATCATGAAAAATTATTGTCCAAATAAGTAACATATCCAAGAATTATGAAAAATGATGAACTGTGAGTTATTTGATTGGTGTGTTTGTAATGAAATAAACAGCCCAGATATTGTCTGAAAGTTAGTATTTTAGTAATGAAAAAAAAAACTCAGCCAGACAATGTCTCAGAGTTATTATTTTAGTAAGAGGAAGGGGATTATGTGGGTTAAATCATGAAAAAATTATTGTCGAAATCAGCAACATATCCAAGAAATATGAAAAGTGATAAAATGTAAGCTATATGTGTTTATAATGAAATAAACAGTCCATATATAGTCTGAAAGTTATTATTTTAGTAAGTCGGGGTTAATTAAGTGGGTTACATGATAAAAATGATGCGAAAAATTAGTCACATATCCAAGAATTATTAAAAATGAGTAAATTTGAGTTATTTTTTTGGTGTGTTCTTCAAAATTCAAGATGATGCATTAAAGTTATAATTTTAGTAAGAACGGGGCTATAATTAGTGTTACATCAAGAAAAATGATTATCGAAATTAGTAAAATATCCTAGAATTATGAAAAATGATGACATGTGAATAATTTTATTAGTATGTTTGTAATTAAATAGACAGCCCACACAATTTCTCAAACGTATTATTTTAGTAAGAGGTGGGCGATAATGTTGGGTAACTCATGAAACATGATTGTCGAAATAAGTAACATATGAAAAGTTATGAATGTAAGTTATATTATTTCTGTTTTTATAATGAAATAAACAGCCGAGAAAAAGCCTCAGAGTTATTTCTTTAGAAGGCCGGGGTAAATTATGTGGGGTTAATCATGAAAAATGACTGTTGAACTTAGTAACATATCCAGGAATTATGAAAAATGATGAAATGTGAGTTATTTGATTGGTGTGTTTGTAATAAATAACTGGCCAGATAATATCTCTAAGTTATTATTTTAGTAAGAGGAAAAGGGATTATGTGGGTTAAATCATGAAAAATGATTGTCAAATTTAGTAACATATCCAAGAATTATGAAATATGATAAAATGTCAGGTATTTGATTAATGTGTTTGTATTAACATAACCAGTCAGACAATCTCACAAAGTAATTATTTTAGCAAAAGGAAATTATATTATGTGGGTTACATTATAAAAAACGATTGTCAAAATTAGAAACATATCCAAGAATTATGAAAAGTGATTAAATATAAGTTATTGGATTGATGTGTTTATAATGAAATGAATAGGCCAGATATAGTCTTAAAGTTAATATTTTAGTAAGAGTGGGTCGGTTAATTAATACTTACAGATTACCAGGAGTCGCTCTGGATTCAATGAGATACATGCAAATGTATACAAGCAGAATACATGGTCACCTGGGACGTAATGAGATAGATGCAAATATATACTAGCAGAATACTTGGCGTTGCCTTGGATTGAATTAGATTGATTGAAATATATACTAAGAATACATTGCGTCGCCCAGGATTTCATGAGATTGATTGAGATATATACTAGCAAAACACCCAGCGTTGCCCGGGATTGAATGAAATAGGTGATAATATATATTAGCAAAATACCTTGCATCGCTTGGGATTTGATGAGATAAATGTGTTGCATATTACCTGTCCTTGCATATACATGCTGTAAATTACCTACCCTAGGTAAGATACAATTATTTCATATGTGTAATACCCGTCTTATGTAGGTAAAATATTCTTTTGCTCGAAATAGCAAATGATGTATAAACATGCAAAATTCCTCTCTCATAAGAATAATAAATATATTACAAAACCAAACTCATTTTTTTCATTGTGTGTACGGTCCCGAGCAACGCCGGGTAGCCCCGCTAGTATATATATATATATATATATATATATATATATATATATATATAATAAAATGACTGCGATATTTAACAACCAATTTATTAAACTAGCAAAGAGCTCATGTTTCTCGGAGCGGACAAAAATACGAAACTACAGGTGTTTATATATATATATACTAGCAGGCTGGCTAGCGTTGCCCAGGGAATCATTTTCCTCCTATGCATACGTGACATCATACATGTCGTCATCTGCTATTATATCATACATATATGTTATGACGTTATTGTGAACAAACAAACAAACACACAGGAATACGGATTTATTATAATATATATATATATATATATATATCTACACACACGTTTTATATTATACTGTTTCATTGCGATCATTTATGCTCAGTTATATATATATATATATATATATATATATATATATATATATATATATATATATATATATATATATACTGTCTTTTAGAAGGGAGTCAAAAGATAAATTAAAGTTCATCTCGGATAACGAGTTTTCAATTGTTTTTGTTCGTCTCCAGACAATTATCGAATTATCCCGAGGCAAAGCACCTGTAATTCGCAAATAGATTTTCACTTGATTTTCATTCTATTATATATTTTTTCAGCCTTTACATTTTCTTAATAAACATGTTCATAAATACATTTCGTTTTGTTTGCGGTAAATATATTTTTTATAATAAAATGACTGCGATATTTAACGACCAATTTATTAAACAAGTAAAGAGCTCATGTTTCTCGGAGCGGACAAAAATACGAAACTACAGGTGCTTAAATCTACAGCTACTAGCTCTGGGCGGTGTGACATCGGTTACATAACTTTGCCTTTCTTTCTCTCTCTTAGACCTGGACCCCCGAACAGACAAAACGTCGTTTAAAATTATCCGTTTTTCACAAGTTTATTCAAAACAAGAAGATATGAGAATTAGGAGATGGATACGCTACTCATTCTACCGGCACTCCCAAGCGTTTTGTAAATTTCTTATCCACTGTAAGCAGGGTTGTATAAAATTGGTCAGTTATTCCATAAGATGTATAGCAATAACATACTGAATTTTCAAGGGTCTACGACAATTTTAAATCCATGTACAAACAAGTTTGGAAACTTGTTGAACACACCTCATAAATTATAGCTCCTGTACTAAATGAAAATACTTACTTGCTAATATTGAAGAGAAAGGGCTCAATGTGGAATAGAGGAAGACAGAAATTTCTTATTCATTGTAAACAGGGTTGTACTAATATTGAAGAGAAACGGCTTAATGTGGAATAGAGGAAGAAACTTCGATAGGGAATTGGGCAGCAAAATATTTGATCACATTGCATTTAAATTTATGCTTGTTAGCACGATGGATAGAGCAGGGAGCAGACAAATGCAAACGGCACCAGCAGAGAATCCTCCGGCGTCTAGACACATTTATTTAGAGTGTAGAGTTGAGATTTTGCTGTTAATCGGGTAGGTCGTAAGTATTTTCATTAAGCACAATGGCTATATGTTACGAGATGTCTTTAATGGGCTTCCAAACGTTTTTGTACAGGCATTTAAAATTGTTGTTGACTGTTGAAAATTTCACTTTACCTTTTTCTCCAGATATAATCCCAATTCCGAAGCTCTGGTCAATAATAAAGATGAAATTTTCGTCGAAGGATGAACTTTGGAGGAAGATTTTGGAAGTTTCCTACAGCATCATATCATCTCAAATCCGCCGATTGACATCATCAGTTGACAAGAGGATATTCAAAATGACTTTGAAGCATGGGAGTTATGTTGATAAATAAATATTTCCTTAAACAAAATAATTTGAAATTCGTTCTTGTTTTTGGTTAATATTGTTACTTGACAAGTTTTTTTTCCATGTAAATAGAAATATGAAGTTAGAATATTGTTTTATTACCGAAAGTTTACATTTTTAGACACTTGCAACAAAGTGATACATTCTTATCAGAAAATAGAAAAATCAGCACAAGACTCAAAATATTCGATGAAATTCCACAAAAATCAGGGAAATAAGGCACCTTGTAAGGCTCTTTCAGTGTACCAAATTTCATATCTCTGCGTTTCATATCAATTTCAAAATTAAAAAAAATATTGACCTGCAATAATGCCATACACAGGGTTTATATATATATATATATATATATATATATGTATATATATATATATATATGCATATATATGTATCCTCTATATAATTATAAAACTCAAATGACCTTGTAACGAGTGATGTAACTCAATGTCCTGTTTACGACATCCGGTTGCGCATGCGCGCATAAACATTAACCCATAACAACGTAAACAAATAAACACAAATCGCTTCTTTTGCAGATTTTTACCTGGACACTTAAATATTACCGGTCTTATTTCGAAATTATTATTTAACATGGGAAGAGTGGGGTGTTTTGCAACTATTCTTTATTACAACTATACTGTCGCTATTTTCTTACAACTAAACAACTTTAACCCGTTGACAAACATAAGAACAATTGTAGTAAAGCCAAGACTACTACTACTACTACTACTACTACTCGTCCTTTCCTTCCTTCCTTCCTTCTTTTTTTATTTTTATTTTACATTTCTAGATACAAAATAGTTGTGTGAGAACGGTTAATTTGTTGACACATTTACTAATCTGTTTCAATATTAGTTTTATTTTATTTTATTTATTTAAGTTTTATTTTTTGCTTCAGGTTTTATTATTATTTTTTTTAGATTTTAAATTTCTATAACTTGGTTGAAGGATTCCAATATGGGTTTTTCATTCTTATATTTCTCATCGGTAGGTTCATGTGCGCTTTTGCTGCTAAATGATTTTTGTCGGCGATCGATTCGTAGGAAAACCATGTTTAATTCTCGATTTGTGAGCGATTATTCGGAAGAATAGGAAACTTTACACGAATAGGGAGGATTGTTTTTTCATGTTTGAGTGATCCGTCCGTGATTTTTCATTTTCATATACTTTCATAGAAATGTTTCTGTTATGTCAAAAAAAAAACAAAAAAACAACTATTTATTACGTCACAAGTGTCACGCTCATACGTGAATTCCATCGCTAATATAACATACTGACCCAACGGGTTACGAGTAGACTAGTATTATAATAAAGTCGTTAACCCGTCTGTTGTTTATTTTTGTTCCAAATTTGATTAATATGTATTAAAGGTACAAAAAATGTTCATACTGAAAACAGATTTTATACATTTTTATACAAGCATAATTTCTGCCTATATCTTTTTATATTCAATGGTAATCTACAGTAAAGGGGTAACCACATTTTAAAATCTGTTTAATAGCTAGCTTCATGTTATTAATGGTTATTTTTAAAATATTTTTTTTAATCGGTTGCATAACTTTTGTAACATCCCTCGTAATCAAAACAACACATAGAAATTGTTACGCAATGATTCACATTCTTTGTTGCTTTATTCTTTTACATACAGGGACTTCCCCATGCCCACATTATTTCCAGGGAAGTTAGTTCAAAGGCCAACCGAGGCTGAATCTATTTTCTTCTTTGCCACGTCTTTTTTCCAAATTCCTGTCCGTGACGTAATATATTGGAACACACACCTGAACTTCTACTTGAATCTTCTACTCCCAGATAAGTTTTGACGTTACATAGAAAATATTGGTTTTAACATTATTTTAGTACATTAAAATCTTGCTACAAATATAATTTGATCATAAAAATACAGAGCAGAAGAGTTAAAAAGAAACAACTGTTTGCAGCACTTGTTAATATGTAGTAGAAGATGGGTTACGGTTATAGAAAAAATGTATCAACAACATTGAATGAAATAAAATACGCATCTAGTTCGCTTGAAAGCCAAATCACAACGTGATATTAGGAAAATAAACAAATATTTTACTTGTTTGAAACTGATCACAAATATATTTCAGAGGTATACTCCATCTTCAGTGTGTTGTTTTGTCTCTTTCTTTTTTTTCTATTTCTTCTTCATTGCCATGTTGTAACGCTGGAACAAGAAATATGTTTGTAAAAAGCCGCGCGTTGTATCTAGCCGTTGTATTTTGAAATGTTTGAACTGTGCGTAGGCAACGCGAAAATAACGTCAAGGATGAGCGTTCATATAGAAACGTTATTTTAATTTGAATAAAATAAAATACGCATCTTCAAACAAGTAAAATATTTGTTTATTTTCCTAATATTACGTTGCGATTTGGCTTTCAAGCTTAGTAGATGCGTATTTTATTTTATTCAAATTAAAACAACGTTTCTATATGAACTCTCATCCTTGACGATATCAACACCGTTGTTTTTTAAGGCTAGCGTTTTTTGTTACGTTATTCCTTGACAACATTAGAACGGCTTTCAAGGGAAGCTATCGTTATAAAAAGAAAAAAGAAGGCTAACACGTTTTCTTCTTTTACAGTGTTACTGTTGTACATGTGAGACTGAAACTTCATTAATTTACTGTTTTCATGCTGTATTCTAATACGGCTTCTATTCCAGTAGCTTCTTTCTAATAACTATATGCTGTTGGAACTTGTTTCTTGTTGATTGCTGTACTCCAGCTTTTTCTAAATATAGTATCTGTGCCTAAATCAAAGCGCGGATTCCATGAACAAAGCTTCTTTCTTAGAACTTCACGCCTGTGGAACTCTGTTCCGTCTGCCTGCTTCCCTCCGGACTACAACTTGGATGTCTTCAAGTCCAATGTTAACAAATTCCTAATGAACCGCCCCCTTAAGTAAACACTTCAGCAAATCTCCTCACTAACTTAATGTACTTGCAATAACCCTTATCCCTGAGTGGCTTCCGGGCCTTGATAAGTGGTGATCACTGTGTAAAAAAAAAAAATGGCCTCCAAACAAGGTATAAAAATACATGTTGAAATTAAATAAAATATACTACTTTGAAGTAAAACCCTAGCCAAAGGTCCGTGTTTGATGGATAGATTTTAATCCACAAAACAGCTGACGTTGCTTGTCTGTGAAAATCATACGATAAAACAAGAGAATTGTCTTTGCGATAATCAACTTTTGTTCGTTAATCTTACATCAAATGTCTTCATGCCTTATATGTAGCGCATCCCATAATCCCCCTCTCCGTGTACAAGTCAGACGTAGACTAAAGTTTACTTGCATCAAATACGATTGGTTTATAGAAAGGCTTCTGAATTTTATTAACGACTAGCCCGAGTGCCCGGCGTTTCCCGGGTGTTGTTAAGTGTATGTTGAGAAAAAAACAAAATAAATAAATAAATAATAAATAAATAAAAAGAAAAAAGTGGTAGTTGGCAGGGAGGATCGAAACCGTACTGCGAAGAAGGAAAAAAAAACGTGAAAAAAATGACGTATTTACTGTTACGCCATCACGAAAACGGAAGTTACGTAAGTTTAAATAAAGGCTAGACAATCGAAATGAGGCGATTACTTTCGACAGTATCGGCAAAAAACAACCCTTCCCTGTAGAAAAAAAGGGCCCAGTTGAGGGTTAAGGAATCAATGAATTTGGCCAATTTTTCTATATTTGTTGTCCAGAAGCTTCAAAATGATTCCAATCTTGTAAAAAATTGTCACCCGTGTCGAAAGATTTAGGCAGGCATACATACATACATACATACATACATACATAGATTTAAAAAGACAGGTGAGATTTATATTATAGATTCCATTAATAGAAAATAGCGGTGGGGTTGGGGATCACCCTGTACATGAGCACGCATATAACGTAGGTTAAATTGAAAGTGTTAGAAAAAAATGTAAACAACTAAAAAATCAAAGGAGTTCGCTTATTTCCTATAATCAATATCATACTAGTAATAATAATAATAATAATAATATATATATATATATATATATATATATATATATATATATTCTATGCGTATGTCTCTGCACGGTTCAGATAGTAGGCAGTTAATTAATTACTGCTTGATGAAATGATAAGCTTAATAAATTATTTAATTAAAAATATCTTAATTAAATCAACTCAATCTTGCATGTCATCTCGAATCTCATCGTCGCTGGATAATTCGGATTCAAATTAAGCTACAATAATGGCTCACCGTTGTAGTTAAAGTAATCAACGATTATAAATGTGTAGCAAAATAATACTCGACCCGTGGCACAACTGATACAAGAGTTGAGCTACGATCCGTTCTAAGAGACAGACCCTTGAGTTGTAAAAACTTTACAAATCAATCTTCATCAAAATGATAGGAAGAAAATAAAGTAAATAATAATTGTAACTCTAATTCTTTTCAAACCATTTAGATAAAACAGGACAAGGACAATCTACTTCCGGGGATTAAATAAGATGCATATTATGCATTAGGTCGGTGCAAAAGGTTTTGCCGAATTTAACATTTCATTGTCATAATTTTAAAGCATTGTCATTTCTTTTATGCATATTTATATTACTTAAACATATCACATGGTTAATTTATAACTTTACTTTCCGATTTTTAAAACATCATTCATATTTTTCCGCATTATTCTAATCAATATTGACCCGGAAACGGCATTCTTCAGTCAACAGAAACGGGGTCATCTTCCATCATGATAATGCCCATTGTCACTGAGCATTTTTTTTTACATAGGCATAACCACTTATAAAGGCCAGAGACCACTCGAGGATAAAGATTAAGAGTGTACAGTAGTAAATTGGACAATATAGTAATCGTTAGTCATGGAAATTCGGTAAATTGTTAACAAGTGAAACAACTCATCAAGAACTTGTTTACATTGGACTTGAAGACAACCATATTTTAGTCAGCTGGAAAGCAGGAAAACGGAAGATAATTCCACAGGCGTGCAGTTCTAAGAAAGAAGCTTTGTTCATGGAATCTACGTTTAGGTTTAGGCACAGATAAAGAGTGTGGGGAATTATTGATAGTGTTTTCAGCTAGACGAGTGTTTCTTGTGAAACTTTGGCGAGGAGGGACCATAGATTGAAGCTCAGTCGAACACTTTCTATGAAAATAATGATAAAGTAGAGACAAACTCGCAACATCTCTTCTGTGAGATAGAGGTTGCAGCGAGAGAAAAGGACATCTCCTACGAGGCTACGAAGTCTATTTTGAACTCTATCAAGGCAGGACAAGTCCTTTTTAGCAGCTCCTGCCCAGATGTGGCAACAGTATTCCATCCTTGGACGTACATGGCTCTTATATTCATAGAGAATTGCATCAGCAGTGAGATATCTCAATGGATCGATAGAAGGATCCGAATTGAGAACAACTTTTTTCCACAAATGTCATACTCTCTTGATCCATCTCCCTCACATGACCACTTATTTCGAGGATTACAAAACCATTTAGGGTGCCGTAGGTTAATATCATGAGAAAAGATTACAAATGAATTAGATTCTTATTTCATATCATAACATAAGATGTAAATATAAATCAGCGAAAACTTCTGCTCTGACTTGATACACAAGTCTAAAACGATACATCAAACTAAATTGATTGCTAAAAGATAGTGTGTTTAATAGTTTCGACTGCAAACAGAGAGACACTACATTTCCATTAGTAATAGATATATGTCTAGTATGTTGACGCAGAGATATTACGTGCATAACATACGGGTAGAATTTAAATTATGAAAGTATTTCTGGTCTACATATTAATATCAACAAGATGAAAGCTGAAGCTGGAAGCATTTGTCTATATATATGCCCCCCCCTCTTCAAAACTTGCTCTCTGGTACACATCAGCTACCTACAAACGTCTTTACCGATCAGAAATTGCTATTGTTGACAAGTTCACCTACTTAGAAACTACAACTTAGAAAGCTCCATAAACAAGGAAGGCAGTCTAGACAACGGGTTGCAGTGAAGGATAGATAAGGCCCCAGCTCTGCAAAATCTGCAAAATAAAAACAATCTTCATATCTCAATTAAGATTTTATAACAGCACCGTCTTGTCCACACTGTTCTGTCGGAGTGAAACTAGGCATCAAAGAAGGCGGTCTCTCTCTATCATGCTAGAAAGTTACTTACGCCTGAAAGTATCCTGTACCTCTATAAAGCCACCATTATCCCATGTATAGGACACTGCTGCCACGTTTGGGCTGGTGCATCTGCTACCAGTCTCTCACTCGTGGACAAGGTCCTAAAGAGAGTCGCCAACTTATAGGTCCTGAACTGTCATCTAAACTTCAGCCTCTGTCCCATCGACGTAATGTTGCATTCCTCTGCCTGTTTTACAAGTATTTTTATGGTGGATGCTTTGACGAACTACGAGCACTTGTACACCTTCGACGAAAATACCCTCGACAAACCCGACAAGCAGCAAAGTCCCACCCCTACACAGTTGAGATCCCTAGATGTGAGAAAGTCTTTTACTCTAATAGCTTCTTCCCCAGAACGGTAGGAGTTCGTTTTCCTGCTTCCTCAACTCTACTGACATGCAGAAGTTCATGTGTAATGTAATAGAAAATAGAAAAGAATAATGTAATATCTTTATATTTACATTTCATAAATGTCGATTAGTGTCTATATAAGAGAATAATAAACAACAGGACAAGCATGTTTGACGCATTTGACATCTTTGACATCTCTCCGTCAGCGTGCCACCCACCTATTCAACACAACAAACATCTTTCTCTATATGTATCTATCTATCTGTCTATCTATCTCTATCTCTCTTTCTTTGTGTGGATGAATAAAACGTTTAATTATAAATAAAACTTACATGCTGATAAATTCGCCTCTGGGTTGATTTTGAAAATAACGTCAAAAGAATTGTCAGGTGTATATGTAATTTTCGGAAACGTGCAAGCTAGAAAATTATATATAAATTCAACAACAGAACGTAAGTTTGGCCTCAGAATGAATTGTTTACCAAGTTCTCCTATATACGCCTGGTAGAAAAAAGAGGAAAAAAAAATCTAAAATGAAGTGGAAGTAAGTATCTGGAAATGGTTTGATCGTAACCGGAAGAAGCTGGAAGGGTGTTGTGGATCTGACTTCAGAATGTAAACAATGTTTCACTTTGACTGACTCGTGCACTGAAGAACGTGAGAGTTCCTACATATATCTCTCTACAAAACACACATCCAGATACCAATAATATAAATCGGGTAATGTTTGGGATTAGAAATAAAAAATTATAATAAACCTTTAAATATAAATATCAATACTTATAACTTATACTTATCAAACTAATATTTACCAGACACATTTATATATTCTACATACAACATGTGACCACATGTGCTTTTACTTTGCCCTCATCAGCCGCTAACCAGAGGTGATGACATAGTTTCGGTGGCTTAAGCGGGACTGCCACCCCTGGCGCCACCAGCAGCTATTACTGCTGGGCAAAGCAATAAATAGGATAAAAAAAAATTACCTGGCATATTCAAGCCGAGGAAAAACTTTTTTCATTTTTAACTTTTTTCATTTTTAACTTTTTAATTTTAATTTTAATTTTATTTATTTATTTTTCTCTTTAATTTACCCTTTTTTCTTTCCTTTTTTCCTTCCTCCCTCCTTCCTTCTTTTTCTTTCCTTCTTCTCCCCCTTTTTTTCCTCCCTCTCTCTTTTCTTTTTCCCTTTAATATATATATATATATATATATATATATATATATATATATATATATATATATATATATATATATATATATATATATATATATATACTTTGCTATGTTTTCACTAAACAAAAACTTACGGACCAATCCTTTATTCAGACTACAGTAACACCCCATAAGTTTTGTCCGAATTTATGAATAAAGGAAAGAAGTGACCAAATGTTACATTTTATTAAATATTTAGTCATCAATATACTTTCCCTGATAATCTATGACTTCCTTCCATCTTTTTAACAAGCTTATTAATTCTATCACTGTAAATCCTTTTGGCTTTGATTCGAAGAAGTCACAAATGTCAGTTTCAACATCTTTCTGCGTTACAAAAGCTGTTCCTTCCAAATCATTTTGTATGCTACAAAACAAATGTTAGTCTGAAGAAGCAAGGTCAGGAAAATAGAGTAGATAAGGAATCTCCTCCACACCAGATTCTTCGATCTTTTTGAGGTGATTCTTACTTGGTGGGGTCGTGCATTATTCTGATGAAGAATCAACCTTTCTCGATTCACTTGAGTAGGGTTTTTTTCCCTTAAGCTTGGTTCAAACGCTCTAATTGCTGACAGTATTTTTGCATTACGTGATAACAATTCAAAGTGGATTATTCCTTTGCAATCCCACCATATTGAAAGAAGAACCGTATATTCCCATGAAGTTCTGTTTTCGGCTGTGGCTGAGTTCTTTATCTTTTACCAAGCTATTGTCTACGACGCTTAGCATTTCGATAAAAAAATCTATTTTTTTTGTCATCAGTCACAAGTCTATTAAAAAAATGTGAAACAAGTTGGAAGGAATGGAGAGAAGAGCACATGTAGACACGGGATTTAAGATTGTTTTCAGACAATTAATAAAGCACCCATTTTCCAAATTTAGGAACGTTTTCAAGTTGTTGAAGATGATGTTGAACTGTTGTATGGTTTGAACTCAGTTTTATTGCCAATTCCTCAACTGATAAATCAGGATTTTCTTCAAGAGCTTCTTCAAGAAACTTAACAAATTCGACTGGACGTCCGGTTCGGTCTTCATCTTCAAGAGTCAAATCTCCACTTCTAAATTTCGCAAACCATCTTCTGCAAGTTGTCATTCACAAATTCCTTTCCAAAAAAATGAGAATGTTTCTAGCTGCTTCGGATGCTGAGTTTCCTTGTTGAACTCATAAAGCCTTATATGCCTCAAATGATTCTTAGGCATTTCCATGTTAGCAGGGTTGTAATCAAGCAAATTAAAATTTTATCGTTCTGTACAAATCAGTTAAAATGCATCTAAAATTAAAAAAGTAAAAAAATACACAATATACACAATATTTTTTGAAAGTTTCGTTCCATTTAAAAACAAAGATAAAAATTCGGACAGAACATATGGGATGGCCTGATAATTACTATGCTTTTTAATTATTTGTTTCTTCCGATTATCAACCACATATTTACTAAGCAGATACATGCATTGAGTAAAGTTTATTTTTATATTATGGTTTCTTTTATACGCTTTTCAAACTAGTCCGTATTTTGAAACAAATGTTCCCTTTTGCTTTCTGTAGTTTAACTGCAAAAGCTAAAATCAATTTCTAACTGTAATTATTTTATTATTATATTCTAGGAGGGCTATCCAGCATTACCCAAGATCTTAATTTCCATAAATCACAGAAAGAAAAGAAAAATACAAACTAATAACTTGTTTAATATTATAATATGAACTGTTTGTTCTCGAAAAAAAAATCAAGGTAATAAACACTTATACCTCGGGAGAGACGCGAACTCACAAGCTCGAAACTGGTATCACTATTACCTACATAAATAAGACCGTTCGTCGGTTTATTTTAGATTACTTTCTGTCTCTGTCTCTGTCTCTGTCTCTGTCTCTGTCTCTGTCTCTCTCTCTCTCTCTCTCTCTGTATCTCTTTATCTCTTTCTTTCTTTGTCTCTGTTTTTTGTCTGTGTCTGTATGTCTCTGTCTATCTTTTTCTGTGTCTCTGTCTGTCACTTTCTTTGTCCCTGTCTCCTTGTCTCTCTCTATGTCTAGCTGTTTGCCTCTCTCTCTCTCTCTCTCTCACACACTCTCTTTCTCTCTCTCGATTTCACTCTCTCTCTCTCTCTCTCTCTCTCTCTTTATAGTTGAATGTCTATTAGCTGGCAAATTTCAAATAATTGTCTGTTATTTTTTTGGTTGGATTTGGTTTACAGCATATTAGATCCGTGGGTTATTGCCGAATAAAGTTGTCAAAAATAATTCTATAGACAGGAGAAGTGTTTATATTTTCAGAATAGATTGCTTTAAGGACACATTGCTTTAAGAATATATTACTATGTGAAAACCTTACTCATTGAAAACATTCCTCTTTCAAAACATCACTCTCTGAAAAGGTTACCCATAGAAAACATTACTTTTAAAAAAAAAGTAGGTGCTAGCAGACCAAGCTGAATGAAAGCACTGGTTCCCTGACCTAAAATGCACCGAGCAATGAGATCCTTGGTTTTTGTTGTCGTTGTTGTTGTTGTTGTTGTTGTTTAATTTTCTGCTACAAAAGTCTATATTCTGCAGAGTTAAAAAAAAAACATTTTTTCTCTACAAAACAATAAAACCATACACAATCAGTAAATATTTTAAGATATGAACATTTGAAGCATAATATATTCATTTGAAGCATAAAATATTAATTTGAAGCATAAAATATTTGTCCCAAAATTACTGTAGTTGAGAACAAATAACCAAAAAGCTAAAATAAGAAAACCGTTTTTTTTTGGGGGGGGGGATACATACAACCAGCAGTGAAAATCTTCCGACAATCCTCCAAACCATAAGCCTATAGAACTGATTTCGTATTGCTTAGGACAGCATTAATTGTTATTTAGGTTATCCGCAATGTCATGTGAAAATATAAAAAGCGACTCAGCGTGCAAAACTCCACAAAGGAAATTCATAAGACGACTAAAACTTGTATAAAATATAACTCGTTGTTATGGCGTTCTTCCGGGGTTTGCACAAATAAAAAAGGTATGTGAATCTCTTGGTCTGATAAAATCATACTTATTATCGTATGATTGTGAGGAAGCTGTCTATAAAAAGTTGATATGTCACGTTTGCTAACTACGTGTATTTGTGAAGAAGCGCCCGCACATACGATGGACATTTTACATACATACAGCAATAGAAGAACGCTTTATCCACTAGATGAAACATTGTATATATCACAATGAAACAGAATAAGAAAATGGACGCTGTTTATATATATATATATATATATATATATATATATATATATATATAGAGAGAGAGAGAGAGAGAGAGAGAGAGAGATCCCGACAGCACAACAGTTGCATGCAGGGACAGTCGCAAATGAACAAAAAAGAAAAGAAATTCGACTCACTGTTTTCTAGTAAAAATAAAAGGTATATATTAACGGTACTTTCTCAAACAATGCATTGCATCTTATTTTAAACATCTTCTAATTCGCCATGTAGTTGACAAAATTATGCTTTTAGAGAACGCGTGTTTTAAAAGTCTCTAACATTATTACATGACCACACGCCCATCTCGCGCCGGTCGCCTTGACGGTCCTCGCACAACGTGGTGTCTTTTTTCTCTCTGTTTTTTCTTGTCCTTCTCTTTCTCTTTTGTGACGTCATATCACGAACCTAGGTGTTCACTTCGTGCTTGTCATACGGCTGTTGCTGCTGTTGCTAACACGCGTCAGCGGCTCTGGTTACAAAATTAGTTTTCCTATATAGTCATCACAATTTTCGATGCACTTTTGCCAGCGATGAACAATGGCTGAGCATGTGCGTCAGGAGCGCCCTTTGCCATACGAGGATCGTTCCAAAAGTGAAACCTATTTTTAATTCAAAAACTAAAAAAATCTACAAAGACAAAAGTGGTACCATTAAAAAAGAGCGGCCTTTTCTGTTTCATGATCTATTTTTCTACATAGTAAACAATATTGCCAATGCATATTTGTCAGGGATTCAATTTCTATTTTTGACGCACGTTCTGATACTCGTGCATGACAGGATTTGATTTCTTAGAGTTTCTCACTATCAATATCTGCAACAGAGAGATGAAAATTTCGGATTATGAGTACATAAAGGCAGTCATCATAACAATGCGATGTGCGGGCCATTCAAGCGGAATAAAAAATATAGAAGGAATTATTTTTTGAATGCTTCCCGTAAGTTTTAGTTTTGGTGTGCAATGTCGGTTTGGTTCGATTCGTATTTTGTAGCGCTTTGTCTGTTTGTAGTTATAACTTCTTGTGCTACGAATGCAAATTTCTGTGTAGTTATACTTGAAAACAAAAACATAAAAAAGTTACATGAGTGGTCTAATGAATATCGTTACACATTATGAAATTATTAATACCGAGTTCAAATTCTGTTAGAAATATGGTCGCTCTCATTCCTGCACTAATACTTTTGAAATGAAAATAACAGATTGAATAATCTTCTATAATAAAGTATCGGTCCTCGTCGCGAAAATCCTTGAATTATTAATAAAATATGCAACGAAAAGCTTATTTAAATAAAAGTTGGGATATATCATGCAATAAAAGAGAATTCTTGATTCGAATTTATGGTTACAGTTATATTTTTCAAAACAGTTGACGCACTCGCCCTTTTTAGATGATTAAAGGTAAGCAACGTTGAGTATGGCCAGTGACATATGGGTGACTATTTTGTAATACCAGATACTGTATATAAAAGACATCGGCATCTTCCAGTAAAAATTGCAGAAACCTAATTTCTATTGACGACAATATACATGTAACTGGAAACACTTTGTAAATTATATATTTCCATAAATCTTAGTTCAACCCATTTAGGTTATGTCCTGCTTTAGTATGGGGTTCTAGGTGTTTGGAATAAGTATTATAGACCACTTACGGCGACGAATACATAAACATATGAAATGGAATACATGTAAATTATTTAATGGACTACAAGAAAATTATTTCATTGTATACAGGCAAATAATTTAATAGAATACATCCAAATTATCTAATAGGATGTATTCAAATAATCTAATGGGATACATACAGATGATTTAACAGAATACATACAAATAATTTAATATGATACATCCAAATTATTTAATAAACTACATACAAATTATTTAATGATGTGCATACATACTATTTAATAGAATACATCAAAATATCTAATGGAATTCATCCAAATAGTAAAATGGGATTAATTCAAATTATCTGCCAAAATACATAAAAATTATTTAACGGAATATATACGAATTATTTAATGAATTACATACAAATAATCCAATGGCATATATTCAAATTATTACATTAAAACTGAAAATTATTTAATAAAAATGCATGAAAATTATCTAATAGAATGCATAAAAAGTATCTAATGGAATGCATACAACCATTTAACGGAATTCCTAAAGGTATTAAATGGAGTACATACTAAATGTTTAACAGAATACATACGAAACATTTAACGGATACATGAAAATAATTAAATGAAATACATGCACATTATTTAATGGAATAAATAAAAATATTTAATGGAAAAAATACAAATTATATAATACATTACACACAAATTATTAAATGGAATACATGCAAATTATTTAATGGAATACATAAAAATTATTTAATGAAATACGTAGAAATTATTTAATGGAATACATACAGATTATTCAATGGAATACAAACAAATTATTTAATAGAATACATGAAAATTATTTAATGGAATACAAGCAAATTATTTAATGGAATACATACAAATTATTCAATGGAACACATACTAATTGTTTAATAGAATACATACAACTTATTTAATAAAATACATACAAATTATTTAACGGAATGCATGCAAATTATTTAATGAAATGGGTGAAAATTATTTAATGGAATACATGCGAATTATTTAATAGAATACATAAAATTATTCAATAGAATACATGAAAATTATTTAATGGAATACATACAAATTATTAAATGGAATACATACAAATTATTCAATGAAATACATACAAATTATTTAATGTAATACATGCAAATTATTTAATGTAATATACAAATTATTAAATGGAATACATACAAATTATTCAATGAAATACATACAAATTATTTAATGAAATACATACAAATTATTTAATGTAATACATACAAATTATTTAATGTAATACATGCAAATTATTAAATGAAATGCATGCAAATTATTAAATGAAATACATGAAAATTATTAAATGAAATACATACACATTATTTAATGGAATGAAAATTATTAAATGGAATACATACACATTATTTAATGGAATGCACACAAATTATTTAATGGAATACATGAAAATATTTTAATGGATAACATGTAAACAACCTGATGTCATATATGCAAATAATCTAATCGAACACATACAAATAAACTAATCGATTACATGCGAACCTTTAACGGATAAATATAAATTTGTAGTAGTGTAATAGAAGATATGCAAATGATCTAATCAAATACATGCTAAATAGAAACTCATCTAAAATAATCCATAACATTATCATTAGGCCATTAGTGTAACATTGAAAGGGCTTGTTGTCACATTACACAGCAAACGTTTGTGGGAAAACTCTGATAGAAATAACGTTAGTATATGGAACAACGAATAAAAGAATCACGAATATTTACTAAATATTTTCAGACTTTTCACAAAGATTTCTATGGGTTCTTGTCTACGGCCAACAACAAGAAAAAAAATGGGATTTTTTTTTTCGATTTTGCTTCTGGCAAATTATTGACAAAAATAAGTTGAATAAAACATATTTCTCGAAAATAAGTTTAGTGAAAATCTCACCATATACATAAAGTTGTGTATGTGTTTATATAGTGTACTTACATGATTCTCTTCTAAAGTAATCTGTTCGTATGATTTTTCTACACACCTACAAGATATTAGGGTTGTTAATATGGACAATATATATATATATATATATAATATATATATATATATATATATATATATATATATATATATATATATATAGTAGGTTATAAAATATATATGGCGATTAAGCTACACTGAATATTCTGCGTTTCATCCACTCTAGGACTCTTCAGGCTAATGCGCATAAGCCTGAATAGTCCCAGAGTGGATGAAACGCAGAATATTCAGTGTAGTTTAATCGCCATATATATTTTATAACTTACTAACTAGCTCTACCTATGTATTGAGAACTTTTGAAGTAAATACTTAAAGTTTACGCATAAATTTATACTTCGTATATTAATTTTATGTGAGTAAATTAAGTAATATATATGTTATATATATATATATATATATATATATATATATATATATATATGTAGTAAGCTACAAAATATATATGGCGATTAAGCTACACTGAGTATTCGCGTTTCGTCCACTCTAGGACTCTTTAGGCTTATGCATAAGCCTGAAGAGTCCTAGAGTGGATGAAACGCGGAATATTCAGTGTAGCTTAATCGCCATATATATTTAATAACTTACCAACTAGCTCTACCTATGTATTCAGAACTGCTTAAATAAATACTTAAAGTTTACGCAAAAATTTATACTTTCGTATATTAATTTATGTGAGTAAATGAAGCAGTTATATATATATATATATATATATATATATATATATATATATATATATATAATTTTAGGTTGTTATTATTCAGAGGTAACGTAACCACTGAAGTACAACGAGGTTAAGACAAGAGTACTCAATACCGAAGTAGAGCAGGGTATAATTTTTGTGCTTGCATAAGCAGTAATATATCGCTACACAGTAATGAACATGTTTCAATCAGCTAGTTTTTAGGGGCATCTTCATGCGGTTTTACCTAAAGGAAATAAAAGTTTGCAATACATTTTTCAGGTCAACTTACGGTGAAAGCTATTCCTTAATAAAACAAAAGCATGGAATTAATCATTGTATAAGACATTACTAAACCGAGTGTGAGAGCAAAGTATACATGGTGGTGGTCTGAGAAATTTTGGGGTTGAACAGTGAGGTCAGAACGATTAGTAACTGGCAAGGGATGTTTTTAACTGTCAATAATAAGCTATCTATGTGCCTGTTTGCATTATCTTTCCTTCCCTTCCAGGTTATCTTCCCCTTTATTTTTTTTCTAATTCTTCTTCTTTTCTTCTTCTCTACTCTTCACCTTTACGTCTCTTCCCTTCTTTCTCTCCTCTCCATTGATCGACCTCACAACAAGGATTTAGCGGGGGGGAAGTGTTGATAGGAACGGTGGGAGGCATACTCTCCGACCACATCAGATCATATTACGAACACCTGAAAATCATATGACCCATCCTAAAACCTAAAACAAATTTCGCAGAAAGATTCTGAAATACTAATAAAATCTACAGCCACCCCTAAATTAAACCGAATATACACGAGTATCCTTGGGATAAGTAGCATGCACACTCACTGATAGATCAACATTTTTTTCTCCTAAATGTCCCCATCACTAATTTCTCTAACAACCACAATGGCCACTCTACTCCTACACTCTTTTTTAGTAGTGTTTTACACACTGATTAATTCCGTGCTTTGTTACTATTTAGGAATAGCTTTCACCGTAAGTTGAACTGAAATAATCATGGCAAAAGTACTTCGTATAGGACCGCCTACAGAGGTCGCTAGTTTCTAAAATCTAGCTGACCGAAATATGCTCACGACTATGTAGCAATATATTACTGCTTATGTAAAAGCATATATATATATATATATATATATATATATATATATATATATGTGTGTGTGTGTGTGTGTGTGTGTGTGAGAGAAGGTCGCTTGTTTCTAAAAACTAGCTGACCGAAACATGCTCACGACTATGTAGCAATATATTACTGCTTATGTAAAACGCATATATATATATATATATATATATATATATATATATATATATATATATATATGTGTGTGTGTGTGTGTGTGTGTGTGTGTGAGAAGGTCGCTTGTTTCTAAAAACTAGCTGACCGAAACATGCTCACGACTATGTAGCAATATATTACTGCTTATGTAAAACGCATATATATATATATATATATATATATATATATATATATACATATATATATATATATATATATATATATATATATATATATATATATATATATATATATATGTTGACTGTTTGGTGCTCGATTACAAAGAAACATTTTCCGATGTAAGAGCTTGCTATTTATCTATTTAAACTTGTACAGAAGGTCAGAAAAATATTGGTACCGTCGATTTAAAGCCTAACATAAGGGGGACCAGTTAATGGTAAATAATGTTAGGCTCTCGTCAGCCACGTTTGTTTTCAGAAAACCTTATGTTAGGCTTGAAACCGACGGTACCAATGTTTTTTCTGACATTCTGTACAATTTAATATATATATATATATATATATATATATATATATATATATATATATATATATATATATATATCAAAGGGGGGTTCACAGTTATGGCTACATAAAAGCAAATTTCTTTAACATGATGAAATCTTCAGGTAAAAAAAATGAAAAAAGCTAGCCAATCAGTTATCAACTTTCGCTTTTTTTTACACGGTGGTCACCACTTATCAAGGCCCGGGAGCCACTCAGGGATAAGGGTTATTGCAAGTACTGTACGTTAGTGTGGAGATTTGATGAAGTGTTTACTTAAGAGGGCGGTTCATTAGGAATTTGTTTAAGTTGGACTTGAAGACATCCAAGTTGTAGTCAGGTGGGAAGCAGGCAGACGGAACAGAGTTCCACAGGCGTGCACTTCTAAGAAAGCAGCTTTGTTCATGGAATCCACGTTTTGATTTAGGGACAGATAAAGAGTGGGGGAAATTTTTCACAGTGGATTCAGCTAGACGGGTGTTTTTCGTGAAAGATTTGCGAGGGGGGACCAGAGATTGGAGTTCAGTCGAGCACCTGCCATGGAAATAACGATAACACAAGGATAGGCTCGCAACATCTCTTCTGTGGGAGAGAAGTTGCAGGGTAGAGAAAAGGGCATCCTCCACTAAGCCCACGAAGTCTATTTTGTACTCTGTCAAGGCAGGATAGGCTGTTTTTAGCAGCTCCTGCCCAGATATGGCAGCACTATTCCATCATTGGACGTACTTGGCTTTATATAGATAGAGCTAACTCAAAACTAAGAAATAATAATTAAATAATTTTCATGTCGAATTTTTGCTGACATTTTCTGTTTGACCCGAATGTCCAATGCTCGTGACGGCTACCCAACATAGTGCTAACAGCAAATACATTTGAATAAATAAACAATAGAATTATTATTCTGAGAAGAGAGAACATCCAATCGAATTGAAGAAAATAAGTCCAATGGAAAAAATAATAACACTATTCGATGCTAAATAATACCGTACAATGGTATACGGCATAATTACATTTACACACTGGTTCTTGTCGGATGTAATTTAAAAATGGGCGATTTTAACGATTTCGATGACAATAAAAATATAGGAGAGTAGAAAATTTGTTGGTTACCTCCCAATCCTGAACAACTTCGAATCTCCCTGCGAGTATATATATATATATATATATATATATATATATATATAAAGAGAGATAGATAGAAAGAGAGAGAGAGAGAGAGAGAGAGAATTTAATGTTGGGTATATGAATTTAATAAATTACTATAGGTTCCTTACATATTCTAAGAAATCAAAACAAAAAAACATCTCTGATTTCTTGGAACATATATATTGAACTCATACTTATTCATTAAATTCATTTACTTCACATTTAATCTATAATAGCTTTACGTGACTAAATCAAATTCCCATTGACCTGATCTTATATCTGCAATATTCAGAGCGGCAGGTGTGGAATCCACATATCCAGGCTCCTTCAGTCTTGGACAACCTAAGGATACCCATGAAGGGTTTCTTGCGCATGAAATTTTTGTGGCAGTAGGTGTGCAATCTCCAACCAAACCTCTCCTGAGACGACATTGTTAAATACCAGTGGCAAGTGAAGCACAGGACGACTGGAAACAAATGCCGAGATAAACGGAGAGGACATACAGCGCCTAGAATTCCCGAATGGTGACCCATCTGATACTAACCAGGCCCAACGTTGCTTAACTTCAGTGATCTGTCGAGAACCGGTATATCAACGCGATTATGCCGTAACATATCCACGTATCCGACCCTTCTATATTAATAGGTATAAGTTCTCGTGCTATGATTTCACACACACATGCGCACAGGAGATTATTTGAGAGGGTACCGCTCCCGTGGGTCAATGGGGTAGAACTGCCATCTGCCAGCACGATGATTCTAGGTTCAATCCTCGGCTTGGGAGGGGTGCTAGACTAGTGGCACTGATGAGTTGTGATACAACGAAACAGTACTGTATGTCGATTACTACAAGTATATATATATATATATATATATATATATATATATATATATATATATATATATATAAACACACATGTATATTAACCTTTAAAACATATTCATTAGAAACACAAAAATATGCCACAAAAAGCCTCATCTTTTTCCCTTTTTCCTTCCATTTGCGAATCTTCAAAATGCAGATTTCTTCATTCAAAAGAAGGGCAACTCCGGGATTCCATTAGCCATTATTATTTACCATTATTAAAAAATAAAATAAAAACTGTCTATAGAATTCTTATTTTTGGTTGGCGGCAGACATTGGCATTGAGATGCCAGCTAATAGGAAATATGAGTCTGGCTTTTTACGAATCTATTAGCAAAAAGGGTAACACGATTTTTGCAAGCGAACAACAGAGTAAATAGAGAAACAAATAATGCTCAGCTCAGCTCCATTTTTAAATATGGATAGTTTTCTGCAATTATTATTATTAGCTTATAATTTAGGCGCTAATAGGTGTTTATTTGATTACAGTAACCCGAAATGGTGATGATAACGATGATGACGATGATGATTATGACGATAATTATTATTATGATGATGATGATGACGATAACGACGATGACAATGATGATGATGCCGATGACGACGATGATGACGATTACGATGATGACGATGACGACGACGACGACGACGACGATGATGATGATGATGATGATGATGAGACGACGACGATGATGACGACGATGATGATGAAGATGGTGATGACGACGATGATGATGATGATGATGACGATGATACCGATGCTGCTGCTGCTGCTGCTGCTGCTGATGATGATGATGATGACAACAACGACGAAGACGACGACGACGACGATGACGACGATGATGGTGATGATGATAAGGATGATGACTATGATGACGACGATGATGATGATGATGATTGGTAGTTTCGTTTTTTTTTTTTTGTTTTACATCATAGCAACCCTTTCGGGTTATTTAATGCCGAATCCTGCAATTTTGGAAAGAAGTTTTTATGCGTCAACTTCTAATCCATTTAAACATTCATCCATGTTGTTTCGTTTTCTTGTTTTTCTTTACGGCATATGGACTCTTTTTTGAGTTATTTAATGGTGAATCCTTGTCTTTTGAAGAAAAGGTTTTATATTTCAAGTTTTTAAATATATTCCAATATTCATTCATGATGTTTAGTTTGATTGTTTTGTTTAACAGCATATCAACCCTTTTGGTGTTATTTAAGTTGAATCCGGTAAATTTTGAATAATTTGTATGCTTTAAGTTAGTAACATCGTCAAAAGCAGATTTGGTTGTTTTGTAGAGGAAAATTGTTTTTATCTTTGCATTAGATGATTGAGTTTTACAAATAGGAAACGAAAAAACACCAGAAATGATGATGATGAAGATGATGACGACGATGATGATGATGATCTGCAGTTCTTATGTTAAAGCTGATTTAATCAATGTTTTTAGTCTAAAACCTTTTTCCTGTATATTTTTATCAAACAACGTACATGCAAAAAAAATCAGTTTCACTGTGTTCCGAATTTTAAAGAAAACAAAAATCTATTTCAAAATTTAAAAAAATCCTTTGGCTTAAAAAAAATTATTATTCATTCATAATGATATTTTTAAATGAGTATTACCGTATTTCACATAAGATTGTCATATAAGCCGCGTGTGCGCTTGAAAAACCCCCTTAAAAGTGCCAATTTAAAACTCCAGTCATGACTTATTACCCAGGTAGATATCTTATATCGTTTGGCTTTAAAAATAGAATTTTACACACACACACACACACACACACAAACACACACACACATATATATACATATATATATATATATATATATATATATATATATATATATATATATATATATATATATATATATATAGTGTGTCTACAAAGTCTGGCTACATAATGTAGCCAGACTTTGTGGGCAATCCCTGTATATATATATATATATATATATATATATATATATATATATATATATATATACATACACACACACACGCATGTATATATATATATATATATATATATATATATATATATATATATATATATATATATATATATATATATAGGGTTCCCACAAAGTCTGGCTACATAATCTACAGGATGCTTCCACAAAGTCTGGCTACATAAGGTGTATATAAATATATATATATATATATATATATATATATATATATATATATGTGTGTGTGTATATATATATATATATATATATATATATATATATATATATAAGTAATAGACGTCAAGATATTGTAGAATTAAATTCACAATATTTTATTCAAAATAAGTAATACGAGAAAAAGTGAGAGAAATTCCTTATTCCATTGAGTTTCAAACATAGACTCTTCTCCTCAGAGGAAAAACAAATAGAAAAAGGAATATATAGATAAAAATCTAATTTTGCTGGTTAGCGCAATATTTAAAAACGGTAGTTATAAAAAGTTTTTGAAGGAAAGTAAAGATTTTTAGGAAAATAAAATTTACTCAGCAATGTCCAATAATTAGCGTTGCAGAAATCCAGTGAGAGTGTATGGTCCGCATTTGGTATATTCAACAAGAGATTCAAAATTTAATCAAATAGTCACGAATAACGCATTTTTATATGCAATTTTTTTATTTCACTCTTTTGGACATAAGAGGCTTCTATTTGAGATCATGTCTACAAAGTATTATTTCGGAAGTTGAGTAGCGAAATCTCTGTTTACATTTATACTTCTATCTCGTATTACGATCAGGGAAGCGGGAAACAGAGATAGGTTTGTAAAGCCTAGCAGTGCGAGGCATTTTCGTATATATGGAAATAAAAAAAATATACCCAAAATAGGTCTGGCGATCTTACATTTCCAAAGGACTCCAAACTTAGCACAGGTGCAATACTTTTAATTTTCCTTTTCAAGAAATAGTTTTAAATATGCTCTAACTGGAAATGTGCGCATATTATATCCGCTTGCAATGTGGCACGTGTATATTATTTCATTCATACGCTATGAATGAATAAATGTGTGCTTTGAAAAAGAATAAGTCAAGACAAAACTGACAGAAGATAGAGGAGTTTTAATTGGCCGTATCTTCGTTTAAAATCATTGGGCTGAAAGAGTTCGATAATCATTGTTTAATAATATCTTCTCAGCGCATTTGAATTTAACATGTTCACATGTTGCGTGTTTCCATGGTATTGGCTGTTTTTTTCTTTCACTCTCACTTTGAGGCACGTGACGTCATATGTTTGTATTAATTGCCACAATCTAGCAATCATCAACTCAGGTTCATCAAGTTTACTCGGACTGACCTTCCAGCAAACACGTTTATATAGAGTAGAACCTCGGGATACGGTAATGAAAAATAGTTATCAAAAATACAGTATATAATACACATGCACTTAATCAAATAAAATTATAAATAACACCGTAAGGCGGGGAAATACCGTAATCAGGGGTGAGAAAAAGGATCGTATTCCACATCGTAGCCTGGATCACCGTATCCCGGGGTTATACTGTAATACTAGGCTTACTCACCTAATACTTTTCATTTCTAAATAATTTGCTTTTATTAAATTACATGCTTCATTACAAGGATAGCATGGAAATATCTGCATTATGTTTCTCTTTGTCTGTCCGTTTCACTTTTTCTAAGAAACTATTGGGCTGATCTGGATGAAATTTCGTGTGAACATTTGTTATGACAATGTGCAGCGAACTAAGGATTATGCCATCCGTTCGATGCGCAGTTAGGGATCAATAAGGATTACTAAGGATTGTTAATTACAATACGATATTTACTTTAAAAGTTTCCTCGGAAACTACTGGCCGATTCGAATGAAATTTTTATGGACATTTGTCATAATAAGATGCAGCGGACAAAGTGTTATGGTATCTGATGAATTCAGAGTTAGCGGTTAATACGGTTTAATAGGAATTTGTTTTTTATTGTAAAAATGATCATAAATTCAATTATATTCAACTCCTCATTCTCATAAACATACTCTTTCTAAGTCAACAGACTGTAACTTTTCTCCGGTCTTAACAGTCAAAAGCCTAGTAAATGATAAATTTCATTGAATGATAAATTTATTTGCCTCGATTAAACTAAAACAAGGCGTATTGTCACAGGGACGTACATATCTACTATGATTGGAACCCAAATTTTTAGTTGTCATTCTATGTGGGGATTTGTGCAGCAAGATTTTTGTTCACATTACGTTTAAATTTCTGCATGCTGGTACAGTCAGGGAAAAAGAGAGCAAGGAGAGGATTTTAAAGGCAATTGATTCAAGACGAAAAGCAATTAGAATAAAAAAAATCGACATCTTGGGACCTTTACAGTATAGGGTGGATTTTTTTTTTTTTTTTTTTTTGCTATTTGCGTGTGTCGAGGGTATTTAGGTTGGGAGTAGGGAACCGGCAAAGTACGTTTCTCGAACAGCCCGCAATGATTGTTTTCAAAAGTGCCTCTTTTTTCAGGAGGTAAATTTTCCTCGTATTAAGAACTTATTTTGTGCCTAACTCTGTACTCGTTGCGAGGCAGGTATGTAAGAACTGTGAATAAACGCAAACTTAGCAGTTTTATAATGCAGTATAAATGAGACACGGTAGATAGACTGACATTATCTACTTGGAATTATTGTTATAAACCAATTTTTCACCTCCATTTCTTCAACTTCTGACTTCTCGGCCCATTAAACAAAGATCAAAAAGTGTTTATAATCTTGGCTAATCAGAATTGCACAACCGACGCTTGGCCGCCTTCGAGAGTTTTCGCCTTTTTATCTTTTCACGTCTTTAGGAAAGCAAGATTCGCTACCGGTTATCGGAAGACAAATCCTTTAGATTCAAAACCAAATTTCTTGGCGGATTGTCGTCTGCTGCTGCCAAAAATCAAATCAACCCTGTACGTTTGTTTCAAATCTGATTTCGGAAATAAATGGATGACACCGATAGCATCCCTTCTCCCTCCTACTCTCCCGTCCTCCCTCTCTATTTGTTTTCACTGAATTCACTCTTTCTCCTTCATATCAACCTCTCCTCCTTTTTCTCTTTTTATGGTCCTTTTCTTTTGTCGTTTTTGTTACCCTTATCTCTCTCTGTCTTTCTCTTTCTCTGATTTATCTTTTTGTTACCTTCTATTTCTATTTCTTTATACTTTCGATTTTTTTTTTCAATTTCTATCTTCCTCGTCTTCTGTTTGTTTCTTTCCATCACTTCTTTCAGTTCCCCCTCTCTTTTCTTTCTTTTTATTTTGTCTCTGTCTGATTTCCTTCTCTTCTATTTCCCCTATTTAAATTTAACCCTCTTTCTCTCTCTCCCCCTCTCTCCCTATTTCTCCCTCTTTATATTTTACTTTTCTCTCCCTATCCCCCTTTCTTTCAATCTCCCTCTAAATTTCATTCTTTGTTCTCTTCTGTTTCAATTTTTTCTCGCGTTCTATCTTTCTCTTTAACTACTATCTTTCTTATCTTCTGTCTCTTTTCTCTTAATATTGTCTTTCTTTAATTCTCCCTTTTCTTTATTACTGTATGGTTTCCTGCTTTCAATCTCTCCTTTTAATTTTCACCTGTTTCTCTCCTATTTAAATAATCTCTTCCATCTCTTTAATTTCTTATTTTATATTTAACTCTCTTTCACTCTATTTAAACCCCCTCTTTCTGCTTGTTTATCTACTTCTGTCTCTTTCTCTCTCTGTCTGTCTCTCTCTCTTTCTCTCTCTCTCTCAAGTATCATTTCCTCCTTTCTTCTTTCTTCTTTTCTATATGTATTTTTGTTTCCATCTGTTTTATATACATTTCTCATTTTTTCAATTCTCTCTTATATTTTGAACTCTCTCTCTCTTTCTCTCTGCTTCTTTACTTATACCTCTCCCTCTATCTCTTCAGTTCACCCTTTCTTTTTGTCTTCTCTGTCTGTCTGTTTCTCTCTCTTGCGTTTTTTTTAATCTCTTCTTTTTCATTTTCAGGTCAGACAGAACAGGAAATGATAAAGCAGACTGTATAAAAATGGCGACAGTCTCCTGACCCCCTCAGTTTATTCAGTGTGTTTCCGTACTAACAAACACCACAGAACCTCGGCTCAGAACGACTACATTTCAAACGTTAACTCGAAGATCTTTTACAAAATAAACATTTTCACAGTCTATAAATGAAGTTAATAAAAAAATAAAATCATCCTCACTGATCTTTAATCCTTCATCAAATTACAAATTAGCATCTTGATTTAATTTTAGATTTAATATCGGCAATCTTCTCACTGATTTGAAAAAATATAGTTGATTGAAGCCTCAAAGAAATATCTGACAGCATATATATATGAATTATGCTATATATATATATATATATATATATATATATATATACATATATATATATATATATATATGTATATATACACCAGTAAGCCGCGTAATGCTGCATGGTCGCAAAATTCGCTTAGATATGACATTTTAATTTATACAGACTTCAAATTTATTATTAAATACTATTGTACTCAATGACTTCAAATTCATTATTTATCTCTATTGTGTCCAATGGCTTGAAATATATTATCAATCGCTATTGTACCAAATATATAGTAATAACTTAAAAGGTTAAAACAAATATGACTTGTTAGTCATCAGCTGGAATGGAAACCAAAACTTTTATCGCTCCAATGTTATTTTTTACCATCCAAGGAAACGAAAAATTGGCTTAAAACTTTTAAAATTAGCCGATTTTAACGTATTGTTGTGCCTACGTAGAGGAGCACTTTGAGTCGAACTATGCCTGGCAAGTTTAAAGTTTTTTACTTTGACTCCTTAGCCGCTAATAGAACGTTCTAAAATCAAATTCATATCTGTTAGACAGCTTTAAATTACCATGTTACAAGTTTTATTTCTGAAGACCAACAATAGACAGAGTAGTTTGGTAAGGTGCCTTCAGCACACAGGCACACGTCACTTTTAAGTGACGCCCGATTGTATACACATATATATGTGTGTGTATAATGGTTGTATGGGTTGGTTTTCTAAATGTAAATCCAATGAAACCCTCGTGCTTATTAAAGAGTGGTCAATTAAGGACAGAGATGTTATATAGTTTGTTAATTATATAAACTTTATTGGTTACATATTTTTGAAATTGAGATTCCACTGAAATATGTATGTACATATGTAACCTCTAATATATATATATATATATATATATATATATATATATATATATATATGTATATATATATATATATATATATATATATTAGCATATGCATAAAACTGATATTTTAACTCATGCAGATTTCTTATTTATTATTATGGAGCCAATTTTCTTTAGATTATAGTTAATCCATATTTATATAAGTTAGAAATAATCTTTATTAATATAAATTATAGGTAGTCTATATTAATATAGGTTAGAGGTAATCTATATTAATAAAGAAAAAAGTATCGTAAGTTTGCAACAACAGATGCTACATACAAATTGAATACAGCGAGCCACTATGTTACGTAGCTTCTGAACACTTTTGCAGACTCATTCAATCGTAATAATAAAATACTACATTACATCCTAGAAGCAACACTATCACAATCACAACATCGTTTTCTACACATCTTACAGATTCTACGCTTAAGCCAGTTGTTGGTGGCTCAGACATACAAATATGGCATCTTCGTTCCAGTAGTAGAATTAAAAAGTAATAAATTCTTTGTTTGGAAAGTCCGCTGCCTCTGATTGGTTGCTCGATAATCTTCTTATTCCAGAATTAGATCATTCTAAACAAACACTTCAGAACATTACAATATGGCGTCGCTAGGACAAATATAATTAGCACGGCGTCAATTCCAGTTATTTGACAATTAATTTTCAACATATAACAATAACGATCGAATCTTCCACCACTTGTAAGTAATTAATAACCGTTTAGTTTTTCCGCTAAGACTAAAACATACACAAAAACATTTAATACAACAATACGATACGTATCTTCTAAATTCTTCTTTCTTTCTTTCTTTCTTTTTGGTCGTCGTAAACAACATGTAATTAGTATCAAGACAGCCGTAACAGCTTACAACGGGGATCGACGTTGACTGATATTATATAACTCGTGGTTTAATAGATAATGTTTGCTTATTTTTTCCCCTTTACACATCTAATGTTACACATTAATTAATTTGTTAAGATAATATATTCTTTTCTCATTCTGATCACCTACAAGCGGAGGACGATGTTTACACAAAATATATATGCTGGGGTTCGATGAATAATGTTTACCTACTTTTTTATGAATAGATCCATACATTTACATATTCAGTTTTTCTTCTGTTGACATCCATCATCTTTTTGGATTTATGCATTTGCTGAAGCGCACTGAAATAATAATGTAATTATTAAGAAACATTAAAACGCGAGGAGGGGATAGTGTTTTGCAACTATTGCATGACTGAGTATATCAGAAAGTTTGTTTTGTAAGTTAGGTTTATGATAGCAAAACCTAGCTCTAAATATATACATATATACGATAGATACATATATATTGAATGTACTTTTGTGGTCATGATATTATGACCACAAAAGTACGTGCAACAATAAAAAAACACCGTATGAAAATAACACTAGCGAATAAATACTGGGAACTCAAGGAAAGCGGACATTCGCCGGTAGTCGAATGGAAAATAATAAGACAAGCTACCACGTGTAGGGACCTAGACGACCCATGTAGATTACGCCTTCATGAAAAATTTTCTACCCTGTACTTTAAAGAACCCCAACATCTATTAAAATGTAGAAGAGAAATAGCAAACAACTGTGTTCAAAAGATTAAATTTACTCTAGGATAGCGATATAAAATAGTTTTAAAACTAACAAAAACAATAGACAATAAACAAATAAATAAATTAAATAAACATGAATATGCATAAACGATCACACATATATGTATGTATATATATGTATATATATATGCATATATGTATGTACACATATATATATATATATTTATATATATATTTATTATGTCAGGTCATATCATATGCTACTGGTACCATGAAACCCAGTCCTACCTGCCTCATGGTCGGGTCACCGGCGACTAAACTGGTTCCCCCACCAGACTTGTTTGGTGAGGAGGGCGGCTAGTCTGAAGGATTAAAAACAATACCTTCCAAAGGGCGAATGAACTCTTTTTCTGGGTCAACGGCCAACTAGCACCGTGTATATTTGTGTGTATGTGTGTGTGTGTGTGTGTGTGTATTGGGGTGGAGAGGGCTCCAGTAAGCCGTGGTGAAGGCAACCTTTCTAGGAGAAGCAAATCTCTGATTTAAAAAACCATAAAGCGGAAGACCATTACCCGCATTAAGCTAGTCCGCAGTTTAATTTGTTGCTGGTTATCTTGCTCTTGCTTGTTGCTGGATCTCAACATTTTGAACCGAGAGAGAGACTTAGCTGTCGTACAAAGCTAAGACTCTGTAACATCATATTTGTATAGACACTCCCTCAGGCATTTGGGCTCATGGATTTTAAATGTTTGAGGGAGTGGCACTCGTCTGACAAAACGTTGCAATCATCATATATTTATATATAAACTAACATTAAAAAAACCCATTAACCTAGATTTAAAACAGATCAAGAAACTAAATATCCAGGCTAAATAGAGCACACACAAAGGAATAGGTCAACCAGAGGTCAAATATGCCTTTGTTCGAAAAGTGCATGCTCATTGGCTGATAGGGCGCGGTGGATACTAGAAAGCTGATTGGCTAACAAAAATCTCAATAGAAGATGCGCATATAAAAACGACAAACAACCACAGAATTCGCGCATAAGCCTGAAGAGTCCTAGAGTGGATGAAACGCGGAATATTCAGTGTAGCTTAATCGCCATATACATTTTATAACTTACTATATATATATATATATATATATATATATATATATATATATATATATATATATATATGTTAAGATGTTTGTTCCTTGGAAGCGGTGGTGTAGTTTGAATAAAAATACGTATTATATACGTTTGAAGCCAAAACAACGCATTATTACAAAATAAAAAGGCATTAAAAAAGAAAGATAGACATACTGAAGATGAAGCCTTGCTTCGAAATATATTTATGAATTTCAATTTGGCTTCAAACGTAAATATTACGCATTCTATTTTATTCAAACTCAACCAGTGCTTCTAAGGAACAAAAATTATAAGGTAAATCGCGCGTGACCAATGCACCGTTCCGAGATTTAAAACACTACCGTAAAAACAACATACGGAATTCTACTTTCTGATTCTTTGACCCAACAGCACCATGATGAAGCCTTGCTTCGAAATCTATTCATGAATTTCAATATAAATTTCAAACAAAATTAATGTCTGTTTATTTTGCAATAATGTGTTGTTTTGGCTTCAAACGTATATATATATATATACATATATATATATATATATATATATATATATATATATATATATATGTGTGTGTGTGTGTGTGTGTGTGTGTGTGTCTGTGTGCGTGTGTGTCTGTGTGTGCTAGAACATTTTCTTCTTAAATTGTACATAATTTTCTACGTAATTGTCTACGTAATTTTCTACGTAATTGACTAGAGAATGTAGAAAATACGCATAAATAAAATTCTGCGTAATAGTAAAATGAACGAATCATCGAATTAGAAACCATAAAAAATGAATAAGTAATTAATTTACAATCGCGTTTCAAAGAAATATGCAAATTAGTTAACTTTAATATAGTCGTTCGCATATTGATCACTGACTTTATTAAAAAGTCCGTTCTAATATTTTAAACGAATAAAGTAGGCTTTTAATACCACTGTCAGAGCGAGAAAAAAATCAACTTATAGGTATATTGAAGAAGACGGTTATGCATTGCACTATAGAGAAACGATTGCTGATTTATTGAAATTATTATCATAAAATGCTTTGAATTAAAGTTTAAATCACAATGTCAGTTATCAAAATTCAATTTTTTTTTTATTCAATTTTCACCCCAAACAATGCACAGTGCCACTTTGAAGCAGGGGTCTACTATTAGGGAATTAATTAGCGGGGTCATTATGAAGGGAGAAGAGTAGAAAGATGTTTGTTAACATTACACTTGAACTTCTGCATATCATCGCAGTTGGGAAAGCAGAATCCCGGAAGGGAGTTCCAAAGACCCGCAGTTCTGGGAAAGAAACTATTGGAGTAAAAGGCTTTCTTGCACCTAGGGATCTCCACTTTAAAGGGATGAGACTTAGTAGCTTGTCGGGTTTGTCGGGGGTAGTTACGTCGGGGAGGTACAAGTGTTTGCAGTTCGTCAGAGCATTCACCATTAAAGTATTTGTAGAACAGGCAGAGGGACGCAACATCTCGTCGATGGGACAGAGGTTGAAGCCTAGATGACAGTTCAGGACCTATCAGGTTGGCGACTCTTTTTTGAACCCTGTCCAGGAGCGAGAGACAAGCAGCAGATGCACCAGCCCAGATGTGACAACAGTACTCCATACATGGGCGAATGGTTGCCTTATAGAGGTATAGGATACTGGCAGGCGTAAGTAGTTTTCTAGCACGGTAGAGGGAGCCAACCTTCCTTGCAGCAGCCTTGGCAATGCTCTCAATGTATCTATTCCAGTTCATATTCCCTGTAAACGTTAGGCCGAGGAGTTTAAAAGAAGCACTTTCAGGCAATGTGCTCTTGGCCATTGCTATTGGTGGTAGAGAAGGTTTCTTGTAGTTATTGAAGGAAACAAGCTTAGTCTTAGCAGCATTGAATGTGACCAACCATTTTTGTCCCCATTCCACTACGGATTGGAGGTCATCCTCTAGTGTTTCTGCTATTTTCTTGGATATGTGTTCATTTGTTTTCCCCTCATATCTGTTATAGAGAGGGGTGTCATCGGCAAATATACCCATCTCCGAAACAATATTATCAGGGAGGTCGTTTATGAATATCAGGAACAATAGAGGTCCAAGGATAGACCCCTGAGGCACTCCCGCATTTATATCATATTGTTTGGATGTACGTCCGTCGAGGACTACTTTGATTTTTCTATTACTTAAGAAGGATTTAATTACATTATGAATTCTTCCAGTGATTCCATATGATCTAATTTTCCTTAGAAGACCATCGTGCCATACCCTGTCAAAAGCCTTAGATATATCAAGGGCCACCGCTCTACCCTCCCCTGCTTTATCCAATGAACGGTATATACGTTCAGAAACTACAGTTAAGATATCTGCTGTTGAACGGGCTTGCCTGAATCCATATTGTTTGTCAGTTAGGAGTTTAGCAGCTGTTAGGTGCTGGACTAGGACTTGATTAACTAAGGACTCAAATATTTTGGCGAAAGGCGGGAGGAGGCTAATGGGGCGATAATTTAGTGGGTCAGTTCTTTGACCAGAATTCTTGAAGACTGGTACCACAGAGGCGGTTTTCCAGCAGTCGGGAAAACAAGATTCGTTAAGGCATTTATTGTAAAGTTTGGACAGAACTGGAGCAACCTCGGCAGAGAATTTTTTTAATAGCACAGCCGGGATGAGATCTGGTCCACATGCTTTTGAGGTATCTAGGTTTTTTATAATAGCATGTACCTGAGAAGGGGTCATTTTCAAATCGTCAAGTGTGGCGTCTGTTCGCAGAGGAAAATCAGGGAGTGAGTGGTGTACCGAGTTCAGTGTGGAGTTAGAGGTAAACTGACTGGCAAGCAGATTAGCCTTGTCAGTTGCCGTGCAAGCAACCTCATGATTGTTTGTTAGTGGGGGAATAATTGACTGTCCATTATTAACTACGCTGTTGTAGATTTTCCAAAAATCCCGGGTTCCTAATTTCTGTGCTTCGATGCGCTTTCTGGTGGTTTCAGAGTAATCTGACTTAGCTGTGTCTATCACTCCTTTACAATTATTTCTAGCTTCTATAATCTTCTGTTTATTTGAGCTGGACTTATGTCGGTTGAATCTGCGGAACGCATGCTGCCTTTGACAAATGGCAGCTGCACAAGCAGAAGTAAACCATTGGGGGGAGTGGGGCTTGCTATAGTATTTCCGTGCGGGAACATGTGCTTCAATTGCAGTTTTGAACCATTCAGTTGTCTCATTTGCACACTGTTCCGCTGGAAGAGTAAAGATATTTTGCCATGGGGCATCTCTGATGAGCTCCCTGATGGCTTCCCAATCAGCCTTTTTGTAATACCTCGTTGTTTTGAGTTGTGGATCTTCAGTTTTAGGGCGAGAATTTAGGCTGATTTCTACCATTATCACAGCGTGATCAGCATTCCCGAGTGGGCTGTGGGCATTTGTTGTACAGTCATTGGGAACCGTTGTCAGAAAGCGATCTAGAAGTGAGGCATGTTGATCGTGCTGGTCTGGGAAACGTGTCGGAAATGTAACCAATTGAGATAGGGAATGAGATATAGAGAAGCTATGTGTTGCGCTACCAGCTACGTCTGTGTGATTTGAGAATCCTAGCCAGTTACTGTGGTGGACATTGAAGTTACCAAATACATGTATTTGTGAGCTAGTATCGAGGGAGAGATCTATATCTATGCTGTCTGAGACTTTGTTTATTAGGGTACAGTCTTGGTTTGAGGGAGAGCGGTAGAGAAAATACAAGTAGCTAATATTGTGTTGCATATTTAGTCTGAAGCACATAAAGGCCTGGCCCTCTGATTCTAGTTTTATTTCTCTAGTTAGGGGGAGGGTGTTTCGAATATAGACTCCAAGTCCATGCATATGTCTGTCCGAGTCCTTACGGTAGAGTGGGAGATAACCAGGCATGTTAAAGTGGTTAGAGGGAATGGAGGAGTGAAGGTTAGTTTCACTTAATGCTAAGATATCCGGGGTGTTTACAAGGAGAAATGACATCAACATCATCTAAGTTAGTTCTAAGCCCGCGGATATTAGTAAATGCAAGCCTCAAGGGAGGAGGCAGGTTGGTTTTCTTTGAGTTTGGTCCTGGTTTAAACGTAACTTTTGCTTGAGCTGTCATTTCATTTTATTTTATTTAAAAGTTTCAGTTAGGATGGATGAGTGAGGGGGTGCTGGACAAGTAGTTGTGCAGAATACCAGACATGCAATACAAGTAGACCATCAGCTGTCCTCACCCACAGGATTGTGGCCTCAGGAAAGCCCACCGGGGATGAGTGCAGGGTCCCTTTCCATGCGCGACATGGCACTACAAACATCCCTATATTTTACAACTGTTGATGGAGCAGCCGCTCTAAGCGCTACCAAAGAGTTAGGGCTCCTGTACTATCAGTCGGAAACAGCAGCCAGGAACTGTCAATCCGGTACCCTCAATCCATTAGGCAAAGCCAGCCCAGTCCAACTGCACCGACATATATGGCACTGAAGCACCCAACTGTGTCCAGTTTAGGGGGATGGGATGTGGCGGGAGTGGGGAAAAGCGGCGTTCATTGCCCTAGTCAGGAAACAAGGTCAACCACTGGTGATTCAGACGAATCCCTGTGATTGTAACTCTACGCCTGGCCAATAGGCAAAGAAGGAGTATGAAAGCCGGGCGATAGACAGAGTCTATCTCCTCCTTAAGCAGTTTAGGTTTGCCAACCGGTGATTTGTTTGAGTCACCAGCTCTAGGAAGGTCGTCGTCCAGGACTGAAGAGACCTCCCTCCCCTAGGTTTAGTTTCAGAGTTTTCCTTCTCCTAGACGGATGGCCTGGGAAGACCTACGGGTTCATCAGCTCTGAGGGGGTTCGCCCCGCGCCTGGGTCCTAATCCAGGTATTTCTGCGACCCCGCATGGGTAGTTAATATTTATTGGTTATTTAGGTTAATATCTCCTGGAAAAATCGGGCATTTAGGTTAGCTTCTACAGAAGATTTTCACTCCTCAAGTGTGGTTTAAAAAAGGGCATTATTATGCTGTCCATTTTCATTTTTACTGAGAGAGGGTATAGGTAAAAATTCATGCAGTGGAAGCAACTAAATTTGCTACAGTATTGGATCGAGAGAGACGAGTTAATGTATGGTTAGATATAGTTTTGTAAGTTTAGCAATGTATGGTTAGATATGGTTTAGTAGGTTTAGGAATGTATGGTTAGATATGGTTTAGTAGGTTTAGGATTAGGATAAAGTGTTAGAGTATGATCTACTTTCTATTAGAAATTCTGATTTGGTGCCCAAACCGGACATTTAGTAAGACTGAAAGATAAGATATGCTCAGTATAGATACAAGAGAACATTTGATATGGAGTACAGTTATACCTGATAGATATAGGTTATTGCATATTCTGTAAGTATAGTTAAAGTATAGATGGATGGATAAGTAGTATTGTATACGAATACATGGAATTTATGACAATTTGAGTAAGTTGCCTTTAGACTACAACGAAGGAGAATGACTTCGCCTTTCTCTTAATATCCGGAAGTTTTTATTTCAATGAGTACCGGTTTAGTTTGTGTAATAATTATTGCAATACTATCTCTTAATAAAGAGATATTAATGGTTACTGTTCATTATAGATTACTTTAAGTCAATGTATTGGACTATGGCTAGTAAGTATTTACTTAGAAGCTTGGTTATGGGTTGGGAGTTATAATCAGGAGCATGCCTAGGAAATTTTAGGTGCTAATGGGTATCGATTTACGAGTTTGTTAGGGTCAAGCGCGGAGAGCAAGGACCCCCTCTAAGTTACGTGAGACGGATTAGGTTTAGTGGCAACTTAGGAAATAGAGCAGTTTTGTTTTGTTAGTGATCAGGAGAAAGAGAATTTAGGTAAAAAATAATAAGGTTTGTCATGCAAAACAGACAAGGCAGTCATCTTGGAGGTAAAGTATCTATCGGAGGTACTTAGTATACAAGCTGCAGTATTTTGTAGTTTTGAGAGGAATTTTAGGTACAATAGTTTCATGGCTTATTGCACAAGTCCGTAGTCAAGGTGAGGGACGATGTACTTCTAATATTGAAACTGGGTTTATCTAATTTTAAAAGTAGTTCACTAGAGTGTTATTAGGTGTTCTACAGAAAAAATTCATTTCGAACGCACCCCTCTCTTATCAAAGAACCTACTGTTGATTTTATAACCCGGCCCTTGTGCTTCTGCGGTGATAAAACTTCGCTAATGCACCTGTGAGTTTTATAGGGGTGTTAACTTTGGTCAAAATCGGGCTGTTCTTTCTTTAATCAGATTTTTTCTGGATTGTCGATTTTCAATACTTATCGAAGGCATTCCAATATACAACCACTCTCAGAAGAGTCCCAAGCACATAAAGTAAATTCGTGTGAAAATTAAAAAAACAAGGCGACCCAATAGTTTCGGAGTCCATGACGAAAAAACTCACAGGCGCACCGGTACACACACAAAGTGCCTTTAACACATATGCACCCCCCACACACACACATACATACACACACACACACCCACACACATATATATATATATATATATATATATATATATATATATATATATATATATATATATATATATATATATATATACATATCTCCACTGGAAAATCTGTAAAAAACTGAATATCCCATGTAGTAGCAAATCTTGGGAACATGTTTACCGGAAAGAACAGTTGGACATAAGTCCTACACCATCCACTTTACTACGAAATTCCTACAGCTACATTCCTAGTGATATGGAATAAGAGGAGAAAGTAGAAAACCTAGTTGAAGTAAGCGTCCCTAATGATTCTGACCTTAACAGAGCAGAAAGGGAGAAAATAACAAAATACCAAGGACTTACATACAACCTGAAAAGAAACTGGGATCTTAAGAAAGTATCAAGCATACCAATCATTTTAGAATCAACCGGGCTAATGAAAAAGAATTTCAAAAACTATCTGGCGAATATACTCGGTGAACCAAGTGCAAAAGAAATACAAACACTTGCACTTAAAAGGGACAGTTAGAATCTTAAAAATATCTCTCGGTTGGAGTACCTAAACTAATGGGAGAAAGTTTGGCATCGGGTAGAATGCTCCATCCCCAGAAAAAAAAAAACAAAGTGATAAGAAAATTATAACAATAATATTTCTAAATATATTATAAATATTATTAATAATTATTTCAATACCATAAGTATATGTATACATTTGTTTGAACTTGCGTTCTTATCAGTGTAGGAATTGATAATTACTGCCACTCGAGGAACTCGAACCAAGTCACCAAGTCAACCTAACAGATTTTGCAGTCCCGCAGAATACCAGGCATTAGCATGAGAAGTAAAGGTATTATGTGTCATCAATACAGATTAGGTGAAAATAAACAGTAAACAATCATATAGCATTCAACGTCGGAATATTGTACTGTGTGAGCATAGATCGCTTATTCTTAATTCCTAAAAAAGGGCTCGCCCTTTTTTCTTAACGTGACTTTAGAACGATAATTTCCAAAAAATAAATATTAATACTTCTTTTTAAACAACTGTTAAATGGTCGTGTGCGTGTCAGAGCATATATATATATATATATATATATATATATATATATATATATATATATATATATATATACTAGCATTCCAATCCGATGTTGCCCGAGTGTTTGTAGGTGTATGTTAAGCAAAAAAAAAGTGGTAAATCTTTAAAAATTTTGACCCCTATTATGACCCCTTAACATCTATTGTTTGGGGCTCAAATTCAGTTAAGTTAGATCCATGTCAAAGGAACCTATATCTAAAATTTCAAGTGTTTAGACCCAAAATTGTCGGAGGAGTTTGGTAGAGTTCTCAAAGGTCAAATCATTAAACTTTGATCCCTTTACAGCCAAATTTCTGGCCGAAAACGGATTACAAAGATTTCCCAAATCTCAGTACCCTGTATATCAAATTTCGAGTCTGTACAGTTAAAATTGACCGAGTTATTGCATAGGGAAATGTACACTAACACACACACACAGACACACGCACAGACACGTTCACTTTTATATATATACGCGCATGGGTGCCCGGCGTTGCCCTGGTATTTGGAGGTGTATGCTGAGTCAAAAGAAAAAGCGGTCAATTTTTTTTAAATTTTAGCTCTATGATGACCCCTTAACATTTAATTTTTGGGGCGCAAATCCAGTTATTATGTTCAAGAAATCTATATCTGAAATTTCAAGTGTCTAGACCCAAAATTGTCTGAGGCGTTTGGTAGAGTTCTCAAAGGTCAAATCCTTTAACTTTGACCCTTTTAATCGCAAAATTTATCTCCGAAAACCGATCACATCGATTTTTCCCAAATCTCAGTACTAAGTATATCAAATTTCGAGTCTGTAGACTAAAAATTGACAGAGTTATTGCGTATGGAAATTTACACATAGATAGATAGATTAAACAAAAATATATACGTATACATAAATACATATATGTAAACAATATTATGTGTTCTGTAAACTTTTAATGCAAATATTATGCAAGTATAAATCATGTAGAATATCTGCATGAATATAATTATACGTAATAGTTAACTAAAGATGATCATCCCATAAGAAAACCGAAAAACTAATAGGGAATTCATTAAAGTGAATGTTTAAAAGAATATGCAAATTAGCTAGAACTTTTGCAGATGAATTCAATTCCATGACCCATATATAATTGTATTTTCTTTTTAAATAAATAGAAAAGAGGGGTTTTAATATGAATATCAATGCACATAAAAGAAACACTAATTTATACGAGTATATATATATATATATATATATATATATATATATATATATATATATATATATATATTTCAGGGTGTTTATCTCGGTGTGGCATATCTTAACGAGAGAGTGTGGGGCATTTTTATCACTGTTACACGGAACGAGACGACGTCGTTTGTATAACGGCGTCGATGGTGGCGATAATTCTATTTGTGGATATTATTAATACGGTTTTTTAATCATATTATAATACGGCGCTTAGAGTCATGACTTAATGATGATGGAAACGGGACAGATAGCTCTTTTAAAGGTCCTGGATATGACCTTAAACTATATCCTGTGGTGAGGTCCAGCTTGCGGGCGTTAGGGAGTGTGGAGCCACCCATTAATTGCCATTGCTCCCAGGTCCACTTTGATCCGGAGTGGTAGTACCTGTTAGGGTTCCAACTATGGGCTAAATAGAAACCGACTTGAAAACAACAAATATATTCTATTAAAAAAATGTTTTTCAAAATCTTTGGATTCGGTATTAAATAACCTGAAAAGGGTTGATATGCTGTAAAGCAAAAATCAACCAACCAATAGTTCTTTTAAGATGATAGACAAAACTCATTTACCTTGGAATGACGACAGGTGAAGACATTTGTACAAAATATATGAAGATTTGTTATTCATACCAGCTGGTTATGATGGTGGTCAGAGATTCAAGCCTTTACGACTACACGGTCTCACCCCCGCATTCCTTTACCAGGGGCATCGGCTCTCACTAAATAGCTCTCTGACTCTCCTTTCTTGATGACGTTAGAGGCATGATAATACAACGCGACTCCCTTACGTTTAAAATAACACGTGCGCTTTGCACATGCATCTACACGCCTCTGGTAAACAAACAAATTCCTAAATTGAATTTTATCGTTTTTAACCTATTTTGTTAATAATCATTATTTTGAAACTCGTATTGTCCATTCTTTTAACTGACATATTTAATATCCAGTTATTTCTAAAACAAAAAAAATCGAACAACCGACTGCTTTCCTAAATCAAATATATATTTTCTTTTTAACACTTGCATATTGGGTTCGATTCTAACCTTTTCCAAATATCATTTTCAAACTTATATAGTTTGCTCTTTTATTTATTAGGATCTGCCCCTTTTTACATAACATATGTTTTGAAGTTACATTCTTATCTCTTTCCTCTCTTCTATTTCCCCTCTTTTATTTTGTAACTTTCTTTCTCTTGTCTGTTTTTATTTCGAGTAGTTTTTTTTTCTATTTTCTCTCATTCCTTTCAAATTAGACAGAACAGGAAATGAGAAAGCAACTGTATAAAAATGGCGACAGTCTCCTAACCCCCTCAGTTTGTTCAGTGTGTTTCCGTTCTGAAAAAAAAAATAACACCACAGGACATCGACTACAAACCAACCACATTTACGACATTGATTCGAAGATCTTTAAGCCAGTTAATGAAGTTAATAAACAGTAAAATCGCCCTCAATGATCTTTAATCCTTCATCAAATTACAAATTATCATCTTGATTTAATTTTAGATTAAGTGTCGACAATCTTTCCAATGTTTTGGAAAAAATGCACACAGTTCATTGAATCCTCAAAGAAATATTTGATACCATAATTCACACACACACACACACACACACACACACACACACACACACACACACACACACATATATATATATATTATATAGTGTTTATAGAGTTTAGAAATAATGATGATATGTTTTTTTGGGTCATCACACACACACACACACACACACACATATATATATATGTGTGTGTGTGTGTGTGTGTGTGTGTGTGTGTGTGTGATGACCCCCAAAAAAACAAAAGTTAAATGAAGGCCATCTAGAATATATGCTGTAGAACAGAGATAAAAGGCCAAAGACCCTAATGTTTTGAGGTGATGTTTTGAATATAATAAACTAGTTATAACCAAAGTTTCATTTCATTGGGACAAAACACTAAGAAACGGGGCATAATTAAAGTTGGGCCGTTTTTTCTTTTTTTTTTTGGTCACACTGTATATATATAATAGTAAGCAATTTCAGTCACAAATTTGCTCAACTAAATACAGAAAATATATATATATATATATATATATATATATATATATATATATATATATATATATTAAGTAATGTGATTGATAATTTAAAATTTAAAAATCAAATTATAATTAAGTTAAAAATCCGTTTCATAAGAAGGAACAACAACAAAATCAATTATCTGTACGATCGTTTCGGAAAACAATGCTTTTTATTGTGGTATACATCAAGTTACGTACAATAATTACATATAGCTTTTTAATAAGCAAGGTCTCCTCGGCAGCAAATTTTGAAGGGTTTTTATTGAATGTAAAAGACACCATAAATAAACCTAGCATTAAAAGTGAGGCAGATGAATCTTTTAATTTTTCGCTTTTTGAAATCAGGAACTATGGTTAAAATACTCATTTAGATGTTTGCTATAGCTTTTTATCTTATTGAAAAAGCTATTTTCACGTGTATGCATGTATTGCACCGTTTTATTTACGCGCATTTATCTTTGTGCGTGTTATATGCATACGTGAATGTGCAAACGTGGATATTATTACGTTTATGTGTGCATTTATGTATATATCTGTGCTTGTGAGGATACGGGCGTTATGTGTGTATATGTATGTACATTTCGCATATACGAACGTAGATATCTATGTGAGTCCATGTATATGGTGAGGTGTTCGTATTTGAATGATTGAGGAGCGAGAATACTGTAACAGTTAAACAAATATGTATTAACGAAAATACACGAAAAAGATAAATTAGGCAATATTTTTGCTCAAATGCTGGACTAGTGAGTGACGACTCTCCGTCTCTGAAAAACCGGCCCTCATGACCCGGAAGTAAGGTCATGGACGGAAGTAAGGTCATGGAATAGTTCTATTATATCAGGTAGTAAGGGTGCGTCCCGTTGAGTAAATATGCGAGCATTGGCGCACGTCAATATATAAAGTGCGCCTTAATGTTTATGGATGTTGTGTCGATGATAATACCGAATTATGTTGCGTGATATCCTACTTGTCCGAATTGCCTTGACCACGACTTAACTTTCTTATAAATGACATAGCGATAACGTGAGACCAAAGCACTTGGTATGAAGTGTCCTTATGATCCAAGGTTAAGATCTCAAAAAGACTGAAGACGAAAGGACAAAATAAATAGAAGATTTTCACCAATATAAATTAAAAACATAAGTTCTAACTCAATACTGACCAACACGGGCGTAAATTCTTTTCACCTGTCCCTTTCTCTTTTTATTTATTTTGTCTTGCTCCCACCTCTTACGGACACGGTCTCTTCACCATTTCTTTTCTCCTTAAGTTCAATTAGATAAAACTTTCTTGGAGTTTAGTTGTCAAGTCAAAATCTGATGAATATGAAGTAAATGCCCCCGACAAGTCCGGTTAGCAAAAAGTCCCACCCCTATACTGTAGAGATAATCAAATCCTCGAAAACTTTTCACTCTTATACTAATTTTATCAGGCCGCTTCCATTTGGAATTCCCTCCCTTATCTCTGTTTGCGCAATTTTATCAATGTGCAGAAATTTAAGTGCAAGTTTGTTGTAGCCTTGCAGGCCGGTAATCATCAAGACCGACACAGTGATATAGTAACCAAAGAGTCTATTAGAACAAGTATGTTACAGAAGTATACGTCATGATTCTGGGACTATAATTGTCATGGACGTTCTGACGTAAGTATATATAGTTTCTGGATAAGTCCATTATTACTAGAATTTGTAAATCAGTCTTTCTCATAACAAATGTGAGAAGCATCTTGTTGCTGAACTCGCCAATTCGGATGGCCCCTATAAATTTAGCCCCTAATCAAAATAGATCCTTATTCACAGTGGTAAAGTGACGTGATTGGGTTGGATAAAAGTCAAAAAGAAACTTGCTTAGAAAGATAAGCTTAAACTTTATCAAAGAGGATACCACAAATGTTTTTTTAAGTATGGTTTTGGTTTTCATTATCTTTATGGGAATGTCTTTCTATTACCCAGCATTTATGAAACAGAGAGGGTAGGGGTAAAGACAGCACGGAAGACCCGTGTTTTTATTTTCGTGAATACATGCTGCGGCAACAGATATCAGGTATAAGATTCTCGTGCACACACACACACACACACACACACACACACACACATATATATATATATATATATATATATATATATATAGTAAAAATTTACACTAGGATCAGATTGAATAAGCAAACAGGAAAAAGGATGTGAAATTTATTTTAATAGGAAAGACTTATTTATATTTCTTGATTTTGTCCTAGGGTAACCAGAGTTGAGCAAAATATTAAAATAAAAATAATATATTTTTTTTATCTTCTCCTATATGAAGGAATTGGAATTTATCGCTAAAGAACTAAATATTAAGTTACACATTTATATATATATATATATATATATATATATATATATATATATATATATATATGTGTGTGTGTGTGTGTGTGTGTGTGTGTGTGTGTGTGTAACTTAATAACAAAAAAGAAACGGTAATTTTTTTAAAATTAGACCCCTATTATGACCCCTTAACATTTATTGTTTCCGGCTCAAATCGAGTTATTAAGTTAGATCCATATCCAAGGAACCTATATCTAAAATTTAAAGTGTTTCGACCCAAAATTGTCGGAGGAGTTTGGTAAAGTTCTCAAAGGTCAAATCGTTGATCTTTGACCCCTTAACAGACAAATATTAGGCCGAAACCCGATCACATCGATTTTCCCAAATCTCAGTACCCTGTATATCAACTTTCCAGTCTGTAGACTGAAAATTAACAGAGTTATTGCGAAGGAAAAAGTACACAGACACACAGGTTCACTTTTGTATATATATATATATATAAAGTAATAGTGTTCATGTGTGTATTTGTCTGTGTGTATAACTCCCTATGATCAAAGAATATAAAGTGTCTATAGTGTGTGCACACCTCTCCTGGTCAAAAAATATTAATGCCCATTGTTGGATACTTCTCTCAAAGGAGACCTTTATTTTTATGCGTAACTTCTTGATATAGCATTCTTCACATCACATATACATCGATTGAATTATGGTTATTAGCATATCACATTAAATTTAATCAATTTAAAGTATTAGCTCGATTATATTACTTATTCGACATAATAGCTTCGTTAATACTGTACTATTTAAAAATATCATTTAAAATGTAATGATTTAGTTTATTTTCATTTCAATTTATATTTTATTTAACTTAAATTTACTTATTATTATCGTAAATCTGAAACCTTATAATTTTCAAACCGGAAAACAAAGGGGAATAACTGTGATAGTTTAATTCGTTGAGCACGTTATTAAATATTTTGTATAATAGATTTGTTTTCATTTCGAAATATTCTTCGAAGTTGAATTATTATTTTTATTTTTAATTCGGAGGTAATTTTTTTCGCTTATTCTTAATTTTTAAGTAACCTTTTGGTACTCATACAGAGAGTAAACTCAGAGTCCACCCTGCTTTTTCCGGAATATGACGCCAACAACCGGAGTAAACCGAGCGTCGCTGAGGAAATTAAGCTGAACGTCGCTGATGAAAGCACAAGAAGAAAAGAAAACCTACCTTAAATTTTAAATTTTATTAACTATAAAGAAAATTTTATAATAACATTTTTGGTTTTGTTTTTGCTATATATTTTGGTACTCATGCAGAGAGTGATCCGTGCTGAAATAATAACGTTATTATTTAAAAAGCCATTCTTAATATGGGGATAGGAGGGTGTTTTGTACCTATTCTGTACTTCAACTTTACAATTGAATAAAAAAAACATATCATAAAACTTTAATTAAACGTGGACGTACTATTTAAAAAAAAACACCGCGGATCACTCTCTGCATTAGCACCATATATTTTTTAGATAAATAATGTTAAAGATTTTTGGGTCAATGTCAAGTTTCTTTCCAACTCATCAAAAAGCTTTAAAATGACGACTTGTATAGGTTTTCGGTGGTTTTTTTTTGTTATTTTTATAAGGTGGTCACCACTTACCAAGGCCCGGAAGCCACTCGGGGATAAGGGTTATTGCGTGTACAGTACGTTAATGTTGAGATTTGATAAAGTGTCTACTAAAGGGGGTGGTTCATCAGGAATTAATTTATGTTGGACTTGAAGACATCCAAATTGTAGTCGGGAAACAAGCAGACAGAACAGAGTTCTGCAGGCGTGCACTTCTAAGAAAGAAGCTTTGTTCATGGAAACTACGTTTTGGTTTTGACACAGATAAAGAGTGGGGAAACATTTTGACAGTGGTTTCAGCTAGACGGGTGTTTTTCGCGAAAGATCGGCGAGGGGAGATCAGGGATTGGAGCTCAGACGAGCACCTGGCATGGATGTAACGATAAAACAAAGGTTCGCAACGTCTCTCCTGTGGTGCTGGAAACGAATATCACATTTAAATTTGGGGCATGATATGAAGAAATTACTTTTTTAAAAAGTGGGGGATCACTGTCCTATATGAATTTGACGTAAAATGAACATCCATTTTCTGACCACCTAATAATTTCTTCATATCATAAAACAAATTTAACTGTGATTTTCGTTTTTAGCACCCCCGAAAACCGGCGCTGTTTTTTTTTTTTTAACTAAGAGATTCGTTCATTTTTTTATAAGTTAGGACGCTAATAATGCCGTCAGTAAGCTTACATGAGCGGGTATTTTTTTAGGTGGGTATTCAATTCTAGAACTTGTATAGTTTTTAACACGTGCTTCTGTAGTTGAATTAACCGTTTTTCCGTAAGTAACGTGCCGACATTAACAATTAAACCATTAAAGCAGAATCGTTAAATATTTCACATAAATTCTGTTTACATTAGGTGGCTCCACAGCCCCCTAATGTAAACAGAATTTTTGTGAAATATTTAACTGCTGAAGCACCTGTTAACAAATATAAAGTTGTATAATGAAAAAAAAATACGTTTTTGTAAACTTACTGACAGCATAATAAACGTCCTAAAGTATGAGGTGAAAAAATGAACGAATCTTAGTAAAAAAAAATAAAAAACAGCGCCGGTTTTCGAAGATGCTGAAAACGAATATAATTTGTTTTGATATAAAGAAATTACTACGTGGCCAGAGGGTGGGTGCTCATATTACGTTAAATTTATATAGGAAAGTGGTCCCCCACTTTGTGAAACAAATTTCTTCATATAATGAAAACTACTAATCTGCCCCAAAGTTAAATGTGATATTCGTTTTCAGCACCACTGAAAACCTTAAAAATATTTTTTGAGGAGTTGGAAAGAAACTTGACATTGACCGATTTTCTTGTTCGAGAAAAGGTTCAAAGGTAAGTCAAATAAACACTTTTTTTTGTAAAGCTTTTTTTTTCTAGAAAAATTGAAAAAAAAAGTATCTTTGCTTTTGGGGTGTTATTTTTATTTTTTTAATTTTTATTTTTATTTTTCTCAAGGAAAAACCTAAAAACTAGAAAAATTGAAACAAAACTGGGTGGAATAGATTTTTTTTTCATATTGAAACATATATTTTTGTTGTTTCCTCAGACAGTGGTTTTATTAATGGTGTGTGTGCGTAAATCGTATTCCGTATTCGCGCTGGAGGTCTTCCTGTGTTGCTCGCTCAAACGCCAACAATGAAAATTGTAGGCCTGGACTTGGCAAAAAAAGCTACCAGTCCGGATGATGTAAAGGTTCGGCATGTGGTAGCATGATACCTCCAGGTATAACCATCGCTTACCTTTCCTTGTCCACATATTGCATAAGTTTCCCTCCGTGCCAGTAATTTTTGTTTTTGACAAAAGTCGAGGACTCCAGTTGGTGTTTCCAGCTGCTCACTTAAGCCTGTAAAATTCATGTTTTTCTTTCTGACGTTAAAGTACGAAATGGTGTGCTTTTTTTACTAATTTATTTTCTTTTCTTCCTCTTCCAAATTGTCATCTGCTGCTTTGCGTCGGATTGAAAACCATCGCGCTACATTGTCATTGGTTCAGCTTTATGTTTCGTCAGGCGGCTTAATTTTCTCGGCGACGCTTGGCTTACTCCGGCTGTTGACGTCATGTTCCGGAGAAAGCCGGCCGTTCGCTGAGTTACGTTTGGATCACTCTCTGCACGAGTAAAACCCTTTTTATTTGTTACTGCTGAGTTATCCGGGGTTTTCTCACTGTATTTAGTAGTTTTACGCCGATATAATTCATGGTTCTGTTTATAATTGTTTATTTTTTATAAGAAAAATTACAGCCATTTAACTATAAGTGGTTTCTTTGCCATACTTATAGGTAAATGTGCACTGAACAGATAGCATAATACTTCCAGTTAAATTCACATTTGATATATCTTTTCATTTAAACGCGACACAAAAAAACAATTGGGACGCTGAAACAATACGTTGTAAAATGCTCTTATGGTTGTGAATGGGTTAATGTAGATTTATTTGTAAGAACATTGCGTTAAAATAACTTAAACGTAATACGGAAATGAACGATGTAAAACAAAATGCAGAAAACGCAAAAAAAAAAACAATTGGGACGCTGAAAACGTACACAGTAAAACAATACGTTGTCAACGGGTTAAAATTGATTTATTTGTAAGAAAATTGTGACAGTATAGTTGTAATATAGAATAGTTGCAAAACATCACCACCCTTCCCATGGTAAATAATAATTTCTAAATAATAGCGTTAATATTTTAGTGCGCAGGTCAAATTCTGCAAAAGTAGTGATTTATGTTTATTTGTTTACACTGTTATGGGTTTATATTTATGTACGCATACACAACCGGAAGCAGTAAACCGGATGTTGAGTAACCCGGTACAAGGTCATTTGAGTTTTATAATTATATAGATTTAATATGAAATATAATTTTTTTACCATATATGATATCACATATATCGCTATGGTGTAATTATTACCATAAATCGGTATTTTTTTTTAGTTTACCGACTCCTCGGCATTCACCTTTGAATTGTCGACTTTTATATATTTTGGGGGACCCTGAGAACGAATGTTGCATTTATTTATTGCGCAAACGAGTAGTTATTCATATTTTAAGACATTTAGTATCCAACGTAATCACTACAGTTTTGCAAGCAAGATGGCCGCCCGTGCATTTTCTAAAAAACTCACAAAAAAAGCCAAAAAATGACCCAGCCCTCCTTTCACTTTCTCATGATTGGACAAATAATTATTTTTATCATAAAAAAAAAACATTTATTTTCGTTTTTTTCTTCTGACACCAAATTTGATAATCAAATTTACCCTTTGCATGGTATGAACTCCTGGACCCTGGGATTGTAAAAGGAATGTTAGTTTCAATAAAGTGGGGATCACTTTTCTATGATAATTTAACCTAACATGAGCCCCCCCAAAAAAACATTTTGTTTATATTGGGGCGGGGAGGATGTCTGCGGCGGTTGGGTGTGGGGTTGTTGGGGTGTTGTAATTGTACTATCTAGAAATGTTTTCTGTGAAGGTGTGTTTTGCTTGCAATGAGCATAAATAAAAGTCAAGGTCAGACGTTTAAAACCATTGGCGTAGACCTGACATCAGACTGCTTCAGTCACAGTATGTTCTACGTCTCCATCAACCGGACAGGAAGTTCAGAAAAACTCTACATTCTGGCTCCAAATCACAGAATCAGAAATGTAGTTTACCACGAGGCTCTTCAATTAAAATTTCTACAAAAGGATATGATAAAAAAATGATATGATCTAATTGTTGTATGTTTTCAGTATGAATGTGTTAGATAAGATTTAAGCATCGAGTTGAAATTTATTTCCCTATTACAACATCCACTTCCTGGAAATGTGCCCACAAATTGCGTACCCAAGTGCGCAGAAAAGTCCCGTGCGATGTGCGGGTATCTTCTCTAGTATATATATATATATATATATATATATATATATATATATATATATATATATATATATATATATAAACAGGTTCCTTAAATCTTTGACAGACTATGGATACCACAGAAGGGGTGCCTGCGCGTGAAATTTTTGTGGCAGGACGAGCGCAATCTACAACCACATCTCCCCTGAGTCGACATTGCTTAAATACCAGTTCCAAGTGAAGTGTCTGTATAGGACGCTTGGAAACAAACCCCGATATATATATTACGATACTTGTGAATGAATTCAATTATTTATATGAAAGAGAATTTTACCTTAATACTTGCTGGGAATAATTTCTTGTCACCAATACGGAGAACAACATACATTTTCAAAATTTAATTATCGACAAACACGTGTTTTGCCGTTTGCGACTCATTAGCGTGGCAGAACTTACTAAGATTCTAAACAAAGAACGACACATGAAGCTTTACCACTATGCCAACCTCCACAATCGCAGAAATATATATCAGGTTTATCTTGTGTGCAATAAATATATGCATATAAATATCACAAACAAAATAAACACATACATATAGCTTCTTTCACTCTTGACCGAATCTGGATACACACTGTAGGAATGGTTGCGCATGAAATTTTTGATGCAAGGGTTGCGCAATTCTAACCACGCCTTTACCGAGTCGGAATTGTTAACTACCTGTGACAAGTAGAAGTTCATCACGACTAGAAACAATACCGAGATAAGCGGAGAGCATATACCGCCCCTAGAACTCTCAAACAGTCTCCAATCTGGTACTAGCCTTGCTTAATGTTGCTCAACTTAGATAATCGAACGAGAACCGGAGTGTCAACATGATTATGCCGGATATATATATATATATATATATATATATATATATATATATATATATATATATATATATATATATATTATTTTTAAAATATAATTTTTAAAATAAAATAATGTATGCCGCTCCCCATTTAGGGGGTACAAAATTGGTCAAAGGAGAAATTGTTCCCGGCTCGCATTTGCGTGAAAATGCACTTTCGTATAAATAATTGATTTCGTTCAAAGAGTATCCCTAACAAAAACAAATAAAAAACGTCTACATATATATATATATATATATATATATATATATATATATATATATATATATATATATATATACAGCATAATCACATTGACACGCGGAATGGTTCGGCATGAAATTTTTGATGCAAGAGTTGCGCAATAACTAACCACACCTCTTTTTCCCTACACGAAGAGAACTATTTAGAACATAATACTCGCATGGACAGGTCTCAATTACATTTCGTCTTTTACAGCATTCTTAAAGAACTTTAACGTCACGTTTAATACTGGGCAAAGACCGGGTATATTTGCGAGCCATGTAATTGAAAAAGGATCATCACTTATTTTGATGATTATAAAATAATTTTGCGAGAAGATTGGACATGATTTAAATTCATGTTTCATAACAATACCCCAAGAATTATGCAAACGAAGCATTCATAAGCTTGTTAACAGAGAGAATCAAGTGTTAGAGAGCAAAGGTTGATATTTTTATGAATACAGATTTTTCAAAATACATAATTTATTTTTTTGTATGTGTGAAAATAAAAACTGTTATATATTTCTCATGTATTTCGAACATTTTCGCACTATTTCAAGGGCATTATCAGGTGAAAATAATAAGATAGGCTGATAAAAACTGGCTAGGGAAGAAAAAATCGATCGAGTAGAAATGGTTAGTATTATAGGCTGCTGACAGAGGGGCGCTTTTGAAGCCACTAGTGAACTAGAATTCTGGGGCCAGTCATTAAGTCGCATGAGAAAAGCAGTAGTAATACAACAGATGTTTAAAAATATCAAAAATTTTGTTATTACTTTAGAATTCGAAATAAATTCGGCATCTAATTTTAATCTATTAGGATACAATTAAAAATAAAAATTGGAATATATTATAAATAAGAGTAGATAAATTGGAATGTCTATATATAATTAAGAGTAGATAAATTATAATTATGAAATAATAACTAATAGACATACCAGATAATCGTACTTTTGAATATTATAATTTAACTTAGATCATTGAAAAGAAAATCAAATTCAATATATAGTAAAAATTTGGATTAATAAATAAATCATCATCATCACCAGCATGATCATCATGCAGTCCGTCAGCCTCAGTGCTTTATCCTTCGGTGCAGGACTTTCCACCTTGATTCCTAACTTGCTTGTGCCGTTTAGGTGTAGCATCTGTTGTGAATCAGATAACACCCTTTGAACGTCCAATGCTCATTTCCAGTGGAGCGAACCTGCGACGACTGGCAGCAGCGGTGGCCGCAGCTTCTAACCGAAAATAATCTCAGTGAGGTAGACAGTCCCCCTATCGTACCCGCTACTACGCCTTTCCTCCTGGATGAGGTTCCATAGCCTTTTAAGGAAAACTGCAAGTAAGCGGTAAAATTTGAAGTCGGAGTTCTCATCTCTTAGCCCTTTGCTGTGATAAGGCCCACAAGGCAGTGGTGCTTGATTTTGGGGTTGGTTTCCCTAGTCTTTGCCCAATGAAGGGCACCCACAAGTCAGTGGAGTAGGGTTTGATAGTGTGCCAGGGCGTACCCATACATCGGTGGGCCATAACGCACTACCTCTCGGGGCCTCTTCTACTCCGAGATCGCCTACAAATTTAGCCTAGAGCCGCAAGGAACCCACTTACCGTGTGTGGCCAACGTGGAGGGACTGTAGGAGTATTGATGATGGAGAGGCTATGTACTGGCAGGGAAGACTTGTGCATAGCTGCTCCCTTTTCACCGAGAGGTTAGCCAGCGGTGGTAGCTAGAAGCGAGAAGACATGCAAGCATGAAGTTAGCACTAACTTATACCTAACACACTAGACGCATCACATCACCCTGCCGGATTAAGATTCCAAACACACACTATATATATATATATATATATATATATATATATATATATATATATATATATATATGTGTGTGTGTGTGTGTATGCATATATATATGTATATATATGTATATATATAAACACACACACTAAATATATACATAAATATATATATATATGCATATATGTCCTGTTTTATTATCGTATGTAACAGATATGTTATAACTCCTATTTTATATACATTTAAATAAATATTTAAAATGAATATATATATATATATATATATATATATATACATATATAGATAGATAGGGTATAAAGGGCTCTGGGTAGAGGTAGTACCTTTGAGTCTCTGGCTGCTGCATCCAATAGGGTGGACAGAGATCACTGGTCCTCACCCATCTCCTAAATCTCTCACTTACTAGCTCCAAGAGCTATACCCTGGGTACTGGTCTCAGCAGGCCTGCCAAACCTTGTGAGGGGACGGTGTTGGTACAGCATCGCTAAGCAATGTGTCCACTAGACTTAACTAACCGTTAGAGTCAAGGACCAGGAAATAGCTGGTATGGTATCCAGATGCACAGAAAGCTTACCAGGGTGGATCAGGCCCTTTAGTGTTGGCTCACACAACTGATCTAGGAGATGGAACACTCTTACAAGAAAATCCTGCGATCGTTTTATCATCTGACGTGTGGCACATGTGTGCACCTGTACAGACCATGTTAATCCGATGGAGAGAATGTGCTTTGTTCAGCACAAGCAATGACCACTTAAAAAATCAAAGTGCCGGTTGTTCAGTGAACAATTTTCACTCATTTAAGCCTAAGGTTTGGTACATCGGTATGTGCTTTCTTTTTCCTTTTTCTTTTTTTTAACTAATAATCAATTAATAAAACCCTGTGACGATGATGCGATTGTGACGGGAACAGGTGAAGGATGTCACTGGTAGTTCCTAGCATGAACATTGCACATAGGTGGTGGAAGGTAGATGGCCGTTTTTTCACAACACCCGCAAGTAATTGTGTGACTCGTGTTCTCCTTTCATAACAAAGCAGCCCTTTATAGGATGGCACTGCTTTCCTCTTCATGGGGAGGGGTCTATAAAAGGTGACCTAAAAATTGTTTACTTGCTCATGTCCCTGTCATCAGGTGCAGATGTATGGGCATCCAATATTTGCACCCAAATCAAGAATAGAAACAAAATACATGGAGCGAATATGTTCATTGCAACTTGGAATGTAAGAACACACCAGGATAACAAAAAGAACCCTGAACGAAAAACCGCTATTATAGCACGTGTGTTAAGGCATCATAGAATTTCTGTTGCAGCTCTTTCTGAAACTCGGTTTGCTGATACAGGACAGCTAGAGGAAGTTGAAGGTGGATAACTTTTTATTGGATTGGAAAACCAAGTTATGAGAAACGTGAATCTGGTGTTGGTTTTGCCATCAGGACTGATATTGCCAAAAATCTTGAGTCCCTGCCCGTTGGTATAAATGACAGACTTATGTCCTTGCGCATTGCAGTAGGAAAGGACAAATGTGCCACATTTTTTAGTTGCTATGCACCTACACTTAATTCATCTGATGAGCTAAAGCAGAGGTTTTACTCCTCTTCACGCGAACAAATCAACAAGGTCTGTGTACAGGATAAGCTGTTTGTCTTGGGTGACTTCAATGCTCGTGTGGGTAGTGATACACAATTCTGGAGAAATGTCATTGGTTCACATGGAATTGGTAAAGTCAACTCAAATGGTGTTCTCTTATTGTCTCTTTGCAGTGAATTCGATCTTTTGCCCACTAATACAGTGTTTCAGCTGCCTAATTGCAAGAAAGCCAGTTGGAAACATCCCCGGTCTAATCATTATCATCTCATTGATTATGTCATTGTACGTCGTTATGATAGACAATATATAAATCTTACACGTTCTTACAGCATCGGGGAATGTTGGTCAGACCATAATTTAATCTGCTCCACAGTCAGGATGAAAACCAAGCGCCCTGTTCGAAACCAACATAACTCTTCCATCAAGAGAATTGATGTAGGCAAGTTGAAAGTTAAGGAGATAATGCACTCATTTCAAAAGGCTACTGATGAAAAGCTGTCCTCCGTTGTATGTGGAAATGATATTGAGGCATCTTGGAGAGAGTTTAAAACTGCAGTGTATGACTCTGCTAAAGAGTCATTAGGATATGTTCGAAGGAAAAACCAAGACTGGTTTGATGAAAATGATCCAACTATCGTCCCACTGCTCAATAACATGCATCAAACCCATCAAGTATGGATTACTGACAAAAATTCTTCAGTGAAACACAAGGCTTTCAGAATGGCCAAAAGATTGGCACAATCTCAGCTCCGGAAAATGAAACAAAACTGGTGGAAGCAGAAAGCTGAGGCCTTACAAGATGCGGCAGATAGGTGCGATTTTAAATCATTCTACCAAAACCTCAAGGGGGTGCTTGGTCCCATTTTAAGGGGGGCATCTCCAATATTTTCGTCGGATAGCATTCTCCTCACTGATAAGAAAGAAATTACTAAGAGCTGGGCTGAACACTTTACAAATGTTTTAAACAAAGAATCGACAGTGGATCGAGGAGTGATTGATGATATTCCTCAGAGGCCAACCATCGAGACGCTTGCTGATACTCCATCCATGTCGGAGATTGAATGGGCTGTGAAGTATCTTTCAAATGGTAAGGCTCCAGGTGATGACGGCATACCTGCAGAAATATACAAATGTGGAAGCCAACTGTTAATCAGGAAACTAAGTGCCCTGTTTTCATTAATATGGGAACTTGGTACCGTGCCACAACAGTTTAAAGACGCATCAATTATTCACCTGTTTAAGCACAAAGGAAATAAGTGTGAGTGTGATAACTATAGAGGAATTTCTCTTTTGTCTGTTGCTGGTAAGATTCTAGCTCGTATAATCCTAAACAGACTCAATGGTTCAATCTGTAAAACTGTGCTCCCAGAAACCCAGTGTGGTTTTAGGTCAGGAAGAGGTACTGTGGACATGATCTTTAGCCTTCGGCAACTACAGGAGAAAGCAAGGGAGCAGAATAAGGACTTGTTGGTCACATTCGGTGACCTCACAAAGGCATTTGATACCGTCTGTAGGGATGCCCTGTGGACTGTTTTGAGGAGGCTTGGTATTCCGGACAAGATGTTGAATGTGATTGTCTCCTTTCACTGGGGAATGGTGGCGACAGTACGATCTGGCTGTGAACAAAGTGAACCATTTGAAGTGTCAAATGGAACTAAGCAAGGACGTGTCCTTGCTCCGATCCTATTTGCTCTTTTCTTTTCGGTGATGCTTGAGACAGCTTTCAGGAACACCTCAGGAGGCATAAGTGTTGAGTATCGATCAAGTGGAGGATTATTTAACCAGCAACGGTTCAAGGCTAAAACCAAGACTTCTGTGCAGACTGTTCTTGACCTTCTTGATGCTGATGACTGTGCTCTTGTCACCCGTAGTCTTGATGACATGCAGAACATCCTCAACAGCTTTTCTGGTGCATGTAAGGCCTTCAGTCTTACAATAAGCATAAAAATGACTGAACTTATTCACCAGCCAAAAACCAAACACTACGTCCTCTTCACAACCAGTGGTATATGTTGATGGTAAAGCTTTGAAAACAGTATCTTCTTTTACATACCTCGGCTCTATTGTGTCTGATGATGCTAAACTTGAAAAAAGACATCCAATGTAGAATTAATAAAGCTAGTGAGGCATTTGGTAGGTTGCGACACAGACTCTGGAACAGCCACGATGTGTCTCTAAAAGTAAAGGTGGCAGTCTACAAATCTGTTGTTCTGCCTACTCTTCTGTATGGTGCCGAAACGTGGACCTTGTACCCCAAGCATATAAATCAGCTTAACTCCTTCCATATGAGATGTCTGCGTTTTATCTGCAATGTTGGATGGCAGGATTGTGTTCTGAATAGTGAATTACTGGAGAGATGTGAAATCACTGGTATTGAATCATTTTTGATCAAGATGCAAATGCGGTGGTCGGGTCATCTTGTAAGAATTGATGACTCAAGAGTTCGTAAGAAACTTTTTTATGGGCAACTGACAAATTCTGTCCGTCCAATACGGCGTCCCCTGCTTCGTTACAAAGATAAACTAAAAGACAACCTGAAACGTTGTGGAATTTCTCTGAGTTCCTGGGAGAGTGCAGCAGAGGATCGCAGAAAATGGAGGAAGACGTGTTTCCTGGGGACCAAAGAATTTGAACATAACCGCCTTTGTCATAGGGACACCCTTCGTGCAAATATGAAGGCAAAAAACAAGAAACATCCACCTAAAAATGAATATGCATGCCATTGTGGTTTCAGAGCACGCAGCAAAGCAGGGTTATCTGTTCATTCGAGAAGGCATCTTTGACCTACGAGCATATGAAAGTTCACCATCTGCGGAGGAGTGTGCCGGACGTCTACAGGATTGCAACTACGCATGTGGTGTCACAGATCTTGGGAGCTGCTGAAGATTGCATACTGATCCCTCATTCATCGTCTTCGATGAGAGAATCCACCATATATATATATATATATATATATATATATAGATAGATAGATAGATAGATAGATAGATAGATGTATAACAGTTTTCAGAATTTGAAAGATGATATAATTATTTGCACAGCTAAACAATGTTGCATCTCAAACATGTTTTCAACTGATGAGCGCAAATGAGGGCGAAACTCCAATCTTGGACTTCCATTTAAATTATATATATATATATATATATATATATATATATATATATATATATATATATATATATATATATATATATATATATACCAGTGGTGAAAAAAACGGAATATATATATATATATATATACCAGTGGTGAAAAAAACGGAATAGAGTGCTCAATGTGTAGCCAGATCAGTATATAGGAAATGTATTACTGTGAGCCCAGAATGAGTTTACATATTGTTTCAGCTAGGGGAAAATCCTCAAAAAGAAGAGGAAATATCCAACTAGCATCGCCAGAATTCATAAATGGACTCCATGGAGTCCATCTATGAATTCTGACGATGCTAGTTGGATATTTCATGGAGTCCATCTAGGAATTCTGACGATGCTAGTTGGATATTTCCTCTTCTTTTTGAGGATTTTCCCCTAGCTGAAATATTATGAATATGTAAACTCATTCTGGACTCACAGTAATAAATTTCATATATATATATATATATATATATATATATATATATATATATATATATATAGTATTTGTGTGTGGAACACATATAAGTAGCCCTGAATATACCAGTAGAGTGGAGGAACATTCTTTTATTGTTTAAAATAGCTGTAGCATTGTATAAAGTAGCTGCCCTGTTATAAAAGATGCTGGAGGTGCTTCCCGTTGACATCTATGCATTTCTTGACACATTTAACGTTTGCAGATACTGTCTCTAGATCTTCTCTGGTGATGATCCTGGTAGCGTTGGTAATGTTCTCCTTTAGTTTGTCTAAATTGCGAGGATTATTTGCATAAACTTTTCGTTTTAAATCCCTCCAAGATCCTCCAAGATAAACGCCACATGATGACATGTTCGAAGAACGTGGTGGCTAAAACACCTGGCTTATTTTCCTCCCTTTCAGTATACATGTCAGTGATCTGTGACACATGTGGCATGTAACTCAACTGTGACACATGTGGCATGTAACACAACCTTGTTGGAAAAAAAATTGCATTTTATCTTGTAGTGTCAGTTGGTCGTTAAGAGAAAGATGAGAGAAACAGGGCTACTTTTAAGTGGGCAACCATGTATCTATATAAATGTACTTCTAAGAAACCTGTTATAAGCAATAAATATAACATACGTTTCAAATTTTCATGGTTTCTCTTTTTTTACGGGCGGAATATGATACGATTTTAGTTGGAGCCTCCTAAGCTTTATAGTCTATAAAATTAATTAATTTGCCCAAATTACGTATCCTAGAATATGTACCAAACACATGCATATTATTAACGCTTATATATCCTAAACTTATGTACTTTTCTCTGTTAAATCTTTTGTATCTAATTCATTTTTTAAGGGTACGAGGTCGAGTAACACATATGGTAGAAAGGCATGTGGCCACTGAGGCATAAGGAATTAATATGATAGGCACTGCATATATATATATATATATAGTAGAAATGGTAATTAATAAAAAATGAATAAAGTGCTCAATACTGTTGTAGAGCAAATATGCGTTTTATTTTCTATTACCGTATCTTTCTGTTAAGTTACATTATTGTTCCAGCTACTCGGCCGTTTTTTTTGGCCGTCTCTAACTTCCTCAGACTTTTACAGAAATGTTCGCTATTTTGGGATGAAGGAGTGAAAGACTGAATGAGGTCAGGGGGTGTGCGAGGAGGGCGGAAGAAAGAGAGGAAGGGAACAAGGGGGAAGGGGGAAGGGGCGCTTGGTATGTCGGTAATGTAATAGTTTTGGGGTTTAAGGAACTTGTGGGGGAGGGTCTGGGAAGTTCATTTCTGGTGTGGCTGAGGGCATAGGGATAAATGGAGGGGAAGGGGAATATGTGGGGGTAGGAGGAGAGAGAGAGGGGGTTACTTTAAAATTCGAGTCTTAAGTTTTGATGCGTCTCGTTGGTGAGATGATTTCTTGGTAAGTATGTCTTGACCTGTTGGGTGTTCGCTTATGTTTGGAGGCGGGGGGGGGGGCTATGATTTGGTTTATTTATTTTTAGTTTTTATTTTGTTGTTAATTGTTTGAAGAGGGTTAGCTAGCGGTCGCGGGCACGGGTACACACATGCGCACGTACACACATATATACTTAAAAGAAACGGTCACGTGTACACATACATCCTCGTATATATATGTATGTGTGTGTGCGTGTGTTTGCGTGTTGTGTAGCAGGGGGGCTCATATTGGGGACGCATTAACGAGGACTCGAAACAGATGATGATGATAAGGAGGCAGACATTCATATCATACTGGAATTATTCTTGTTCGCACATAGAGAGGAGGAGATACATTATTGATGACGAGAAGGAAACATAACTTGGAAGGCTTTAAACAACAATTCGTTACAAGATGATGATAAAAACACATTTACCTTTTTGATCGTGGAGGATGACGACACGAGACAAACATTTAAAAACATAGATGGTTCCCTTATTATTCAAGCGACCGATGGGTGATGTCAAGAACTCAAGCCTTTTTGACTACATGGTTTAATAATCTCCCTTCGCCTCTAAGGGGCTCCCACCCTCTAACTGATTCTATCACCGTGTGTGATCTGCTCTAATTATCTGGTCATCTCTCATCAACTAACTAACTTCCACACCTCAGATTCCTATATCGAGTAATCTCCTATTTTATGACGTCAGAAGTATGTTTACCAACGTGACTATATCACGTTTTCTACACATGTCCGTCCAACACACTTTTGGCAAAACAAAGACTTCTCAATTCTAATATTTCACCTATTTAAAAAAAAAATATATTTTAAATTGCATTATGCATTCATTTAACTTATTACCAGATTTTTAAAAGTAACTTAATATCCAGATTTCTAAAAGTATGGACAATCAACTCTTTTTCCGACATAAACAAGATTTAACTATTTCTAATAGAATTAACAATAGACTGAATTTCCAACATTCCATTTTCAATTATTTTTAACACTTGCCTACAGGGTTCGATTCTATCATTTCCTTATATCATTTTCACTTTTCTAATATGTCTTCTTACTTACATGAGAAGGGGATAACCCTTTCATGTAACATATACATATACATATATATATATATATATATATATATATATATATATATATAGAGAGAGAGAGAGAGAGAGAGAGAGAGAGAGAGAGAGAGAGGGAGAGAGAGAGATAAATAGATAGATAGATTTCTTTAAGCTTGGTGCAAAATCAATATCGTTTTCTTACATATGTTATTTTTATATATGATTTCTGAATTAATTCATTGATATATACAGCCATGTTATATATCATTTTGAAGAGCGTTTTCTGCTCTATCGAATCGTGTTATTTGTTTCCGTTCTGAATCTCTTCATTCATTTTTTGCAAGCTTTCCGACAACATGGATAAAATTCAAATCCGTACGATTTTCTTGTTCCAGTTGAAACTATGCCGAAAAGCTGCCGAGACAGCTCGTGATATCAATGATGTGTTTGGCTCTGAAACCACTAATGAACGTGTGGCACAACGGAGATTCAAGCAATTTTGCAATGGTGACGAGAGCGTCAAAGAAAAAGGCGGCCGTGACCGAACGACTGCGGTTGATAACGAACATTTTAAAGCCTATATTGAAGCCGATCCTCTCAAAGTCGCTGCTAAACTTCTGGTCGATCACTCAACAGTTGTTCGCCATTTAATACAAATAGGGAAGTAAAAAAAATTGGATAAATGGGTGCCGCATGGAGTGAATGATAATAAAAAAATGGGCGTTTTGAGATGTCTACGTTCCTTCTGCGCAACAAAATTGCCCCATTTCTCGAGTGGATTGCAACGTTTGAAGTGAAGTGGATCATCTACGACAAATGGCGACGTTCGGCATAGTAGTTGCAAGCCGGAGAAGCTCCACAACACGTCCCGAAGTCGAAATTACAAGAAAAGGTTATGGTGACTGTTTGGTAATCTGCGACCGGTCTCATCAGTCACAGCTTCTTAAATCCGGGCGAAACGATTACGGCGGAGAAGTACTGCCGATAAATTGCCGGAATGCACTAGAAGCTCCAACCTATGTACCCGAGATTAGTCAATATGAAAGGAACAATTCTTATCCATGAAAACGCTCTCTTGCATGTTGCCCAACCGATCCTGCAGAAGCTGAACGAATTGGGCTACGAGATTCCGCCTCATCCGCAATATTCACCAGACCTTTCACCCACCAATTATCACTTTTCAAGCATCTTGACACGGAAATGTTTCACAAGTCGAGATGATGCCGAATCGCCCGACAATGATTTCATCGCTTCCAGAACTTTCCATGCTAACGAGATGAATGAACTTGTTTCTCGTTGGCAAACATGTGTCGATTCTAATGATTTTATTTCGATTAATGCAGTATATTATGAAATGAGTTATGATCTTTGGAAGTTGAACGTCAAAAAACGACATTATTTTTGCACCAACTTAATATATAGATACAAAATAATCCTGTTGACACACCGGTTTCTATCAAATCACCGAAGTTAAGAAAGGTTGAACCTGTTAATACTAAAATTGGTGACTATTTGGGAACCCCAGATGCTGTATACGCTTTCCGCTTATCTCAGCATTGTTTCCACCAGACATAAACAGTACCGATTCAGGAGGAGGTTCTGGATTGCGCAACCCTTGCCTCACAACTACACGAATAACTATCTATACAGGAGTATCCATTGTGTCTCCAGACTTAACCAAGGCATCGATATTTCTGTATAAATTTCTACATCTCTGTGCGTATAAGAACAAGATTAGGTCCGTTTATATAGTTAGAGAGATGTGCGTGTCCTCGTGTGTGTGCGTGCATATGCTACCTTGCCCCTATCGATTTTGATGAAAAGTGATTGATTGTTGCCTTTGATCTGTTTATTATAAATCACAGTGACCATAAAAGAGAGACGGAAACACTTTCCAGACACGGAGGTTCAAATGGTCACCCTGTCGTTTGTGCAAAATTAAACGAGCGATAAAAATCAAGAGTTTTATTTCATTTTCTTTTAAAACAAGACTGGATATTTATTGATCCAGCCCGGTTGGAAAGGAAGGACAGGAATTAGAACATTCCGTCCCCTTTCTCATCATTCTCCCAAGCCTTACCTACCACTTCTTTTCAGGGAAATATAAAATAGTAAAGAGAAAGTTATTTGAAAGTATGGTTAATTTGAAGCCACACATCATCAACAATTTGCAACACGATTCAAGTGTTTTATTTTCAATAGGGTAAAAAAAAACAATTCGAGTTCTGCGACAGTTGGCATGGTTTACATTGTATTTTCATGGGGATTCTGCTTACCTTCAGAAGGTGCTGAGTGATGGTGGAGGACTTTGAAACATCGACTGTCATCTCGACGGTCGAGTTTTGAACTTTGGTCGGGGCAACTTCTTTTTTAACCACGCTGAAGAGCTATGATTCAGCGAAATAGTTTTTTTTCTGCAAATGACTATACTGCTCAACTTGCTCATGGGTAGAGCTTTCGTCGGTAAATCACCAACTGCCGCCACCAAAAGGCTTTGCTCATATGGTACAGTAGGAATAAAACAATTCGAGCTCTCCGGCAATCGTGTGTGTCAGTCAGCAGCAACCCTAGTCAGGGTTTAAACGGCCTTCTCCGAAGGAGGAAATTTCATGGGAATTTGAAATTCACTAGCGGTCCCCAATCACATGTATATCCCCGTTAGGGGAGATGACGACGTTAGGTTTTTGAAACTTTTTGCAGGGATGTGTCGACGTCCTCCTACATACAGCACCCGAACTTCCCAAACTGGTCATCCATTTTAGTAATGACCAGGCTCAACGTTACTTAACTTCAGTGATCTGGCCGGAACCGGTGTGTAAACGTGATTATGCCGTATATTCTCCGTCAATTGCAATGTTTACATTTAAATATATCTTACATTCAGCCAAGCAATTGCGTGGCTGTTTGAAGAACTGACTGTAAACTTGATTATCAAGTTTCGGCTAGAGACATTAGCTTGTCTAGCCGCAGTGATCTAGCTAGAGGGGGCGGGTTCGGGTCGTTCGGTCCCGGGTGACAACAAAATTTTTCAGCCAGACTAAGGTTCGAAAATAATCTGAAAATAGGATGCATATATATTGTGTAAAGTTGTAAATCTTTTTGAAAATATTAGAAACTTTGTAATGTTATTTTTGCCAATGTTTATTAAAAACTCTGAACCCTATATTTTTTGAAGTTTTTAATAGTATATTCGAAATCATTTGATTACATCCATTTCATTTTCTTTTAACTGTGAAAAATAATTCGAAAAAGGATTAAGAGTTTTTACACACACACACACACACACACACACACACACACACATATATATATATATATATATATATATATATATACATTTTCTTGCAAGATTCCTCAGCTTGAGTTGATTGGACTCAAAATCACATCTTATTATCCTGCAACACGTTCTGACATGTTTTATTTTTAATTGTTGGGGCTTCCGAATTCAAATGTTAGACTGTTATGTAATCAGTTTCAAGTAGCGGAGGGAGAGCTCCATTTCAATTATTTCTCAATTATGAGGGGAGGGGAAAATTCTGGTTCCTTCGTTTTTCACAAAATTTGGCATCTTGTCAGATATAATATTCAAAAACTTTCCCTCTCCATAGTGCTTATTAATGATGCAAGTGATTTCAACAGCCTCTCTAGATGAAAGCGGACAGCTGATTGCAGTGTTTCGCAGGTGCCATCTTGTAATTCATTGTGTACCTTTGATTCAGAGATGTGCAGAGTCTGGGTCGAGCAAAGCGATCCTTTACTCACCACATTATCACACTCTTTCTATTAGATTAATGTGCTCCAGAGATCTCTTGTTAAGCATTTTATTAATCATTATTAGATTTGTAAATCACGGGATTTTTTTAAAACATTAGCACGTACATATTTTTTTGCCATTTATCTCTCATTTAATATGTATAGCTGTGAGACAGCGTAACAGTACTGTATGTGGATGACTATACTGCTCCCTTTCTTGGGTTGAGCATATTGGGAAGTGATAAACAAACTGCCATTAGCGTATTAAGCAATGTTTTTTGTTTAAACGAATCGAGCTTAGGCGTTTGGGCGATGTTCAACATTAATGATTCAAATGCCTGACATAGCAGCAGCCGAATAGCACAACGGTTAGGACCACCGATGTCATCTAAGCGATAGATTTTCAAACCTGGCTTTAGGTAGTTACTTGTCTAGCCATACAGTAACACAACAAAACAATACTGTATGCGTATAACTATATATATATATATATATATATATATATATATATATATATATATATATATATATATACACACAAATATGGGAAGTGATATACAAACTGGCATTAGCGTATTAAGCGATACTTTTTGTGTAAACCAATCGAGCTTAGGAAATTGGACGATGTTAAAACGTCGTTAATTCACTACACGAATAGCAGCAGACGAAAAGCGTAATGGTAAGAAGCCTTGACTGTCGTTTGGGCGGTCGAGTTTCAATACTGGCTTGAGGAAGCTTCCTGTCTAGCCGCTCTGATGAACTGTGATACAGCGAAACAGTAGTGTATGTGAATAACTATGTATGTATATATATATATATATATATATATATATATATATATATATATATAGGTATAGTTCGTTTTTATCAGCAGTAAGTTAAGTAAATTTAAATTAATATCTCTAACCTAATTAGACTCCAACTTAAAATTACGATTGTTGATCGATTTCTTGATGTGTTATGTTTTATTTTATTATTATTTTTATTATTATTATTACTATTCTTCTTCTTCTTCTTCTTCTCCTTCTTCTTCTTCTTCTTCTTCTTCTTATTATTATTATTATTATTATTATTATTATTAGCGGGAGAGGGGGCGCCATGTTTTGCCTGGCCGTAAAATGTGCTAAAAATATTAAATTTTCATTTGTCCAGATTTCGTACATATATTATTGTATATTACAGAGAAAAGCATAAGAGTATTTAGGTGCCATCAGCTAGAATTGAAACCGTAGCATACTAAGCTGATGACGTTACCACTGTACCAACGTGACACGCATAGAAATCGATTACAAATTAAAATTAAAAATAAACTAAGATTAATATACAAAATGTTTAACATTTTTTTTTTCGATTTGATCCATTTTTAACCCCTTATAAACAATTTTAATCAGCCAAAGACCCATAACAGAACGGCATGTTAAAATCCAATCATTTGAGGCTCCTAGCGCCGCTCTGCGACTTTTACTTTCAGATGTGATAGAGTTTGAAAATATGGAGACAGACAGACAGACAGACATATAGCCGTTTATATATTAGATTAATACTGTCCAAATCCGTCCGCTGTCTAATTTTTTATTCATTTTTAAATTTCTTTTTCTATATTCTTTAGATATGTGTGCGTGTGTGTGTAATTCCCTAGGATTTATATAAACATTAGAACAGACATATATATTATTCCTTAATTGGAATTCATTTTTTGAGATGAGCATTATATATATTAATTTTTTTTTGGACTATTACTCTCATCTTTATTAGTTGTTGTTTTTCATATTTTATTAGTTTGTTTATTCACAACGTTTCAGCCAACTATTCCTCTGGCCTTCGTCAGGTGGTAACCGCGACGGATAGGAACTTCGAATCTCCTAACTGCATTCTCAGCCATCACTGCAATCCGTAGTCGTTGTCGTCTCACCACATATTTGGCCAAGTAAACCTCTGGCACGCTTTGGGTGGGATTGAAATCACTATCTTCAGACAATGTTCATGTGGAACTGTAGAGATTCAAGGTCTCTATCAACTGCGCCACGGGGCCCGAAGTGGCGATCAAGGTTGGATTCTTTGATCTTATAAATCCACGTTTATTTATTATCTGATCTTCCATAGTCGGGTCCGTACCGATTGGTATATATATATATTATTCCTTAATTGGAATTCAGTTTTGAGATGAGCATTATATATATATATATATATTAATTTATTTTTTTATTTCGGACTAGTATTCTTATTATTATAATAAAAAAAATAAATTAATATTAGAACAGACTATGCTAATTAATCTGTGTGAATGATGGAAAAAGTTCCACATTTAAGCCTAAGAGAATTAATGACACTTTGGTAACATATTATACAATGGAATTAAGCTATTTATAAAGGTTGGGTTAAGTGTGTTAGTTTATACAGTAGAACCCCGTGATACGGCAAATAACATTATAAATAATACCGTAAGGCGGGGCGAATACCTTAACCAGTGGCTGGAAAGACATCGTAATTCACATCGTAACCTGAAAAAGCAGTATCCTTGACCGCTCTATCCCGGGGTTACGGTATTTGGATAGTTCAGTAGGTAAGATATCTAAATTACAACATAACTTTGATCTGTTAATTTATGTATTCTAAACTCTATTATAAAATTGGAAATAATATTGAGCTTCACTTTTGTTCTGGAATTTGATTCCCATAAATATCAACTTTTTCTATATGAAATAAATATTTTACATTATAAAACATGCACACACACACAACGCGTATGCGCACATACACACACACACATATATATAGAGAGAGAGAGATAGATAGATAGATAGATAAAAGATAGATATATAGATAGTTGAATTAGAAAAATATACACTCGTAACACGTCTACGTTGAAAGGACATATTGAATATATATTCTTGATTTTTACTTGTTTAAAATTAACTAATCCTTGGTGTTAAATAATCGTGGAAATCATTACCAAGATCTTTCTAAACATTGAAGCATGCTGGGATACCAGTTTTAAATGGCGAACATTTGCAAGTTTATTTTTAAAGCTGATAACTAATGGAATCTGTAATTTACCATTTGTTCTAATGTGTTATCGATGCTACGTATTAATTGGAGGTTATGCATCCCCTGTACTTGAAGCCAAAGGAGAAATTGATATCATTGTATGCTCGTCTGTGCTAAAAATGGCTGATATCTCGGTCTTGTTGAAACCTGAAGAATTCGTACAGTGCCATTAAATCAGTGCTTTCTGCGAAATGGAATCGCGAACAAAAGACTCGATTACTACGACATTAATTAAAGTAGATAACGGTCCTTTTTTGATTTTCCATGGGGATTAGTAGTGGCTCAGCTATTAGTGAAGCTATGATTTTAGATCTTACATAAACCCCTTTTTAAGGAATTCTAAGGCCTAGTTAAGTAATTTGGTTTAATTTTCTGCTTTCAACATATCAACCAAATTTTTGGGATCAAAGTGTGAGTTAATAGATATTATAAATACCTAGTCGTTAATTAGTTTCATGAACCTTATTTATGGCATAATAACCGTTTGTTTGTTTTAGTTTGGGGAAGCAGTTAACGCCTATTATAAATGATTCGTTGATTGGCTTGGTTTTTCTTTTTTATAGAATATCAACCTTTTTTAATGATCGGCGCAGTACATACAAACGAAAATGTTATTTCCAACTTAAGGATTGGCAGACGAACGAAGATGCTATTTAAAACTTGAACATTACAGACCAATGAAAATGCTACTTCAACATTAGCAAGACAGACCAATTAAAATGATATTTTGCACTTGAGTATGGCAGACCAACGAAAATGCTACTTGAAACTTGAGCATGCTTGATCAACGAAAATGCTATTTCAAACTATAGTCTGACATGCTACTTTAAATTCTATTTCAAATATGAGCATGACAAACCAACGAAAACTCTATTTTAAACACAAGCAAAAGTTTTACACGTTACTAAAATGTTATTCAAACTTAGGCATAACAGACCACTGTAAATACTATTCGTTACTTGGTTTAGTTCATTTTTATAGCTTTTCAACGTTTTTTATATTTGGGCTGTAATTGATGTATGTTTGTTAATTCGTTTGCTTTATCGTCTCTTATGACATATCATCCTTTTTTGTTACTAAGTACTAGGTAATGTCTTTTGTATAGGATTTCAGAATGTCTTTTGTATAGGATTTCAGAATTAGCTTGGTTTCTATTGTTTATGGCGTATCAACCTTTTAGAGCCAGTCAGTACTAAATGATTCGTTAATTAAGGTCATTAATTAAGTTGGCTTATTTTTTATGGCACATTAACCCTATGCCTATTGTAAAGATTCGTTACGCGACTTAGTTTTTCTCTTTTATGTATACACCCTATTTATGGTCCGTGCAGTATACGGTGGAATGATAAAATTATCGCCCTAGAAAAGACTACATTATTTCATTTCACTTAAATGAAAACCAGTTTTCGTTTTTGTTGTAGACCAGCTACTAGTTAGCAAGTTGTGTACAAATCCCAAGAGGTGTAGGAGTCTTCTATCATGTCCAAAAGTAACACAATGTTCGACGAGCGAGATTGAAGATGCGCCGCTGCAAAACGTATGCTTTCTACTGATATAAATTATGACAGGACCATTGCCAGCACCCTCAAAATTCATATCTGGATGGTTTAACGCTTGAGGGCACAGCTTAACGAAGTTTCCGGCTAAGCTCATGGTCTTTGGTGTGGTTTCAAGTGGTTTCCTCTTCCGACCTGAAGCCGCTGGACTATTTCGTTAGGTGATACGTCGAGAACATCACCAACATAACTTTCTACACAATATAAAGCCAGCCTGATCGCCGTCATTCGCCGAATATTTACCGAGCTCTCGCCGGCGCTTATGGAAAAAGCATGCTACTAGTTCCAGATCCGTATCCAGGCTGTGATTAAGGCTTAAAATGGCTTCATTGAATAGATGTCAGTCTTACTACAATATTAAGTTACCTGAATTGATTTTTTTTCAATATAAGCTTTAAAATAAAGCTGTAGTGTTGTTTGCTTAAGGGTGACAACTTTATCGTTCTACTTTGTGTTCAGTTTCTTATATAAAAGATACGTCAATTGACTTGCTCATTCTTCGTTATGGCTCATCAACTTTTTTGTGATCAAAACGGTAGTTAATGCTTATTGTTAAGTGTATTCCTTAATTGACCTGGTTTAATTTTTTTATTCTTGTGTGGTCAGAGCGGTAGTTAATGCCTATTGTTAATGCTTATTCATGAACTGGCTTGGGTTTTGTGGGGTGAGCAGTAATTATGTCTATTGCAAACGATTTGATAATTGGCTTGGGTCATCTTTTTAATCATATAAAGACACTTTGGGATTTTTTTCAATCTGATATGTAATACATATTGTAAACGAATCTTTCCTACTTTTCATTTTTATATTCAATTCAACATCTATTTTACATGTTGGCATCTGTTGAACGGCTTTTAGAAATTGACTTTTAAACTAAGCTATCTCCGGCTAGGCAATAGTGCATCAGCTGTGGTAGAGAAAATCAATCTAAGAGAAGGAAACTGATCAAAAACTAAATCTGACAAAAAGAGTCCGTTAGTCCTATAAAGAAATATGGTATTCAAAAACAAAACAAAAAAAGCTCGCTTCTAATTTGTCATGAGCTAGCACAGAAGTAGCAAGACCCTTTAAACTGTCATGAGAATGTTCATGTAACGGCGCAATCTGGTCTAACCAGAGATCGTAAAACAAACTATGCACGTTGATATTGTAAATGTTACGAAAAAGAAAAGAAAGTTTATGGCTTGGTAAATCATGCAGTTAATTTACAGGAGACAGCGTACTTTAATTTTCCGGTTACATTTTATTTCTCTATTTTAACGGTCTTATTTTGTAACAGGGATGGCTGTATGCAAATACAGAACTGTGAGCGAAATGGGGTCACGGTAAGGAAAAACAAGGCTATAAAAAGGAGAGCATTTTCGAGAAGTTACGTGTGGCGAGAGAATGAGTAAATAAATGCCGTCGTACAACAAAAAAGTGAGTTGAAGTCCTTTCTATTTTTTATCTACTTTGCGACTGAGGCTACAACGTGTTGGCTGACGTTAAAAGTTAAATTCAGGTTAGTACTATTTCTATCAATAACTAACAACATATTTTCTGCGGTATACTATTAGAAAATACTGAATTGAAACGAATTATATTCATTTTTATAATATAGCAGAAAATGCTTCTGAAAATAGGCTAATCCGAATCAAATAGTTTATATATCAGACGGTCTTTTGTTTGGGGTAATATATGAGAAACCGACTGACGTTATTTTATAGATTTTATAATTTTATATACGCGTTGATATTAAGTTCTCAATTTATTCGTCTGGCTGTATATATATATATGAAGACGAATAAGTAAAATAAATGAAATAGTTTAAATGGCGTAAACACAATAACATTTGGCTTCAAACCAACTAAAATAATATACAAAACTAAAAAGAGGAAAAGATGAAACAAAATCAAATTAATACATAAAATTCATTTTGGTTCAGATTATATATAAATACATAAAGTATTTTGGAAAGCGTATATCTATTATAATAAAGTCTTATTTCTGTCTGTTTGTTTGCTCACAATTTGGTTAATATGTCCATTAGGTACACTGTTTAAAAAATTAATTTTCATATTAAAAATGGACTTTTACACACTTTCCTTTCAGCTTACGTCTATACGTACTATATATTCAAATGAAATATACATTCAAAAAGTAACCTGATTTGCATATTACATTTAGGATAATATATTTTAATAATTAGCTCCATGTCATTCATTGCTTGTCGTTCTATAAAAAAATAATATTTTAATTTATTTATTTTAAATTTTATTTATATTTAATTTATTTTCAATTATTATTTGCTCACGCTAGTTACCTTTAAAAATAGAAGTAAGTTCATATATTGAAGTTGTGAGAGGTATTCTCCTTGAAGCTATGAGAGTCATTTCCCGTTTAATTTTCATAGACAGAAAATGGATGTAGTTTATTCTTCCATAAATCCAATATGTGATCCTCTTACTGGAATATCGTGAGAAGTATACTCAGTGTATCTTAAATAGCATGTGACGTTACCCTCAGCACGTCAATTTGTTTCAACCTGACAAGGCCGTGTATATACAGCAATAAATTTATATAATTTCAGAATATATATATATATATATATATATATATATATATATATATATATATATATGTATATATAAAGCTCAGTTGGCAGAGTGCTTGCCTCGCATGAAAGAGGCTCGGGTTTCGAATCCTGGGTTCGGATATGTCTAATTAATTAGCCCAAATGAGGGCAAAACTCGAATCTTGGACTTCCGATTCGTCGTTGTCTGTCATGGCTCTTGTAGGTTGCGACATTGTTTGCTTGTGGATATATATATATGTTGCTTTACTTAGGGAGCCCCCCGCAGTGTGCCTGAAAGAAGCTTCACATGCTTACCCGAAGTGAATTGCTCCACATTGTTATCTAATTTGCACTGTAGAGAATCTATTGTTGATTTTATAAAAGTATCTATGAATAATTGCTTGAATTAAAGTTAAAAATGCAAAGCCAAATATCATGTTCTGATGGTGCTCTAAACAGAAACATTTATTTCGAATGCGCCCCTGTCTTATTAAAGAACCTACTGTTGCTTTTATATGTTCGGTATTTCTGCTTGTAGAGTGATATAACTTCTCAAATGTACTTGTGATCTTAGGTTGTAAAAAGTGTTAAGTTTGGTCTAAATGTTATCTAAGCTTTTTATGCAAAATCTACGCGAGAACACTCTCAAACACATCAAGTACCTTCGTGTGAAATTTTTAATAATCGGCCGTTTCGGCGCTCATAGGGAACGAACCCATACTCACACACCTTCACAAAGTTCATTTTACATAATAGTATATATATATATATATATATTTATATATATATATATATATATATATATATATATATCACGGTTCTGAATTTTGGAGATGATGGTTAATTCTTCATATTATTTGCGTTCCTTAAACTAATTTTCTCATCTTTAGTATTATTCGCATAAAGTTTTGGTCGATGTAACTTTCGACTTACTTAGTGAACTCAGGAATCTTTATATCAGCCTCGGGAATCTGAACCACGGGCTAGCATGATCTTATTTCGTTAGCCATGACTGAACAGAAGTCCTGAGTAATTCGTCATTGTCTTATTGGTCGATCGCACTCAAGATTGAATCATCAGTCTTCAGGAATGTAACTTTTTCCTACGTAAATTTTTCCTACGTAGTTTCACCAAGAACTCTATACACTGCGCCCCAAGTATAATTCTCAAAACGACTATCTATTTTTTTTTTTTAGGAAACTTGCGTCTATTGGAGATCGATGAGAGTTGTAATGTCAGATTCGAGTTGTGTTGAGAAAGAAATAAAATATTGACCAAACTTTGAAGTTGCCAAAATGCAATAAAACATTTGTTTTCATGTTAATGTGAAAGCTGCGTGCTTCCCGACATTTAACACATTGCAGTGTTATTGGTTGTATTATCATCATTTTAGCGTTATTTGTAGACAAAGAATTCTAAACAGTGATAAAAGAAATCTCTATTTAAATTTTGGATTCTATTTCAAACTTAAGCATGACAGACTAATGAAAATGCTATTTCAAACTTCAGCATGGCTGACCAATGAAAAAGGACATTACAAACACCAGCATAATAAATCAACAAAAATATGATTTCAAAGAAAATGCTACTTCAAACTTGAGCTAGACTGAACAATGAAAATGCGATTTCAAAAACAAGAGCATGGCAGACCAAGAGAATACTATTTTTCATTTGAGCAAGATAACCCAGCCAACGTACTATTTCAAATTTGAGCATGACAGACCTACGAAAATGCGATTTCAAACTGTAGAATGAAAGACCAACGAACATGCTATATCCAAATTGTTAAACACCAGTAAATTTCTAATTAAATGTAATTTAAATTAATCATAAACGACAACTGAAAGCTGTTTTCTAAACTTTACTATAACAGACTAAAATTTGGCAGATTACATATAAAGCAATTTTACACTTTATCATGGCAGACTGGGATGAAAAATTCTGTTGTAATTTTAAGTCTGGCAGATCACAGTTAGTTTAATTTTAACCAAGCATGAAAGGGTATTAAGAATGCTACTTTCAACTTAAGCGTTATAGGCAACTAAAATCTTATGCGAGGCATAAGATTAAAATTTTATTTGCAACGTTGGTACGTACAAAATGTTATGTGTAACAGTTCAGCATTGTGTGTACCAAATAAACATTATGTGTAACAAATCAACACTATGTGTAACAGATCAACATTATTTGTGACATACCGACATTATGTGTGACAGATCAACATTATGTGTGACAGATCAACATTATGTGTGACAAACCAACATTATATGTAACAAATCAACATTATGTGTGACAAACCAACATTATGTGTAACAGATCAACATCATGTGTAACATATCAACATTATATGTAATAGATCAACATTATGTGTGACATATCAACATTATGTGTAATAAATCATCATTATGTGTAACAAATCAGCATTATCTGTAACAAATCAACATTATGAGTGATAGATCAACATTATGTGTGACAGGCCAATATTATGTGTGACAGATCAACAGTATATGTAACAGATGAACATTATGTGTAACAGATAACAAAAGTATTTTAATTTCAAGCTCAATACAGAGGATGGTGGACCAAGTATCTTATTGTGGAGCCAGTACACATTCAAAGATGCAAAAGTATTGTCGTCATGGTTTTAACTTTCGAAGTGAAGAATATGTTTGTTTTATCTATGCTAGAGACTCTTGAAGGAACATAAATAAATCATCACAAAATTCTACTGCAGTATTTTCTTCCTTCTTCATATTCACTTAATGCTTTCCACTTGCATCAATCTATTTTATAAGTATTTGACAGGAAATATGAACATGTAAATTGTTTTTGCCTTTGTTTTTATATTAAAACGAGCGAAAACAATTCCATAAAATCTGGTGAAATACCGAAGAAAATATGTTCCCCCATCAAAAAGATGTATCTTTTTACCGACACTGACTCTCGTGGTTTGCTCTGTTCTTGAAGAGGATATAGTTATCTCATTCCCACGGCGGAAGGATTAGATACAATGGTCAGGCAAGTGGGAGAGAACTGTAGCCTGAAAAATATGCCTGAGCAGACTCGTCGGTATTACTTAGTATGAGCCCCTCATGTGATTAACAATAAACTAAACTCTTCTCAAAGAGAGAAGATAAAGCCTGTGAATAAAGACCTCGTAGAACTGCGCAGGACCAACAACATGCCAAAATCAGCTTAGAAAAGGTGATTACAAGAATGGTCTAGACTCTGTTGATTGTGGAGTCGAGGTAAAAAATATCAGCTCCTGAGATAAAATCGACTCTTTTTTTCTTTTATTAACATACGGACAAAGATAACCCCATTGTTGCGTACCCTCATATACCTGCTTTGTGGGCATCATTGCAGTAAGTCGATATTGTAAAAGTCCTATCAAATATGACCTTAACATTTTATCATAGTCTTGTAAAAAAGTGTGACCATCCCTAGGTCTGAGACCATCATCTTGTCAGGTTTGGTCATGATCGGTCCAGTTGAGTGAGCTGTAGTGCAGTATGTCTATACATCGGTTATCACCTTAGCTTTTGACCTTTAGCTTGGAAAATGATGTGATACATCCCCAAGTGGAAAACCATCATCATGCCAGGTTTGGTTCTGATCAGTCCGGGTGTGAGACCTTGAATTTGATCCAAAACTTGAACAATTGGTCTGCAACATTCCTAAGTAAAGAACTATCATCCTGCCAGGTCTAGTCATGATTGGTCAACTGCTGTTGTCTGTAGGAGAGTTGTACACACAGACGGACGCAACTACTTTATATATATATATATATATATATACACATATGTGTATATATATGTATTAATAAAACTTACTACACACGCGCATATATATATATATATATATATATATATATATATATATATATATATATATATATATATATATATATATATAGTGCCTTCAAAAAGAACGTCCGCACTTGTCATGTTGTCAAATTTACAAATTTGAGCTAAATTGAATGTAACTGTTTAAACAACCTATACCTCATTTGATTTTCATTCCTCTATAATGTTACTTGTTCATATTTGACTTTTAATTGAAATATCCTAGTGTTTACGTCAATTTTAAAAATAACTTCAACTCTAGAAGCCAAAATCAAACTCCGCACAATAGAAATGTAACTTTAGAATATTAATGCAACACAAATACAGTAGGAATACAATGAAATAGTTATTATTTTGTAGCTTAACTCTTCTGCAATGTGACTGCCAATAAATTTTGGGGTATTCTTTTGAATTACTCTGCAGCAATACCCCGGTGAACGTGAATCCTACTTCTGTTTAATTTTTGTCCAAAGTGCTTCCAAATTTGAAATGTTGTCATTGCGAAGCTGTTGCTTGATGGAATGCCATATATTTTCGATAGGATTGAGGAGTGGAGATTGTACGGGTTATTCCAAATACGCAATATCGTGCTCTTCAAGGAACTTTTTGACATTGCCAGCTGTGTGAATGGGAGGATTATCTCGTGAAAATCCGTTGCGTCTGTAGAAAGATTTAGGCAGACATACATACATACATACATACATACATACATACATTTAAACAGACAGGCGAGATTTATATAGTAGATGAGATAGGATTTGGGGAAGGAAAACTATAGATAAAGGGAAATGGAAATATTTAAAGTATTCAAAAACATAAATATATAAAGAGCAATTATTGTAGTGTTTATAAGAATCTTCCCCCAAATAACTCAATTCAAAACACACGTTTTATATTACAAATCTGATTTTTGGAGATGAAGACTGATTGCTAGTATCATTTGGATCCCTAGCACTACTGTTCTCATCTTCAGTGATATGTGTACAACGTTTCTGTCGATGTAACCTCCGACCTTCTTAATATATATCTTGTCGAACTCAGGAATGTTTGGAATCTGCACATAATTTCGGAAAGAATTCTTCATTTAACTCAGGAGGACAGCATGCTCTCGTTATGTCAACCATGACTAGGAAGAAGTGTGTACTATGAATTTTAGGTGCCTTAAACCGATTTTTATTTCTAGAAATACATATTATTTATTACTGTAAGGTAGTCATTTATGTAAATACCCGGGACCCACACGTTGTATGTGAATAGTCGCAAGGAAGCGAAGACAAGAAAAGAATTCGACTCACACTTTTACAATTGAAATAAGAGACATTTATTTACAGATACTTCCAGAAAACGCCTTGTTTTTTGCTCAAAAGTACTTTCATACTACAATGTGCTTAAGGAGACTCTGCCGCGTCGAACATGTGGTACTGTTTTTGTCCGGCCATGTTTGGGATACGTATTTTCTTGTCGCTTTCAGTCCAGTTTAACACGTCTTTCCGTACTTCTTGGGCGATATTTTTCTTTTTATAATTGTTTTCTTGTCTTCTTCTTTGTTATGACGTCACCTCTCACACGGTTCGAATATTTGGACACGTTAGCTATTGTTGTTGTTGTTGTTGTTGTTGTTGTTGTTGTTGCTGTTGCAGCTCCTGCTGCTGCTGCTGCTGCTGCTGCTGCTATACGTGCGTCCTCGCTATGTTACATCAAGAGTTTACCTCTACGTGTGTATTTCTACGCTTCCGGAAATATATACACAAGGATCTTAAAGAAAATACAACGGTTAAGAGAAATTTTCATGAGCTAAATATTTACAGATTTAAAAAAAAAATTGGAATCGGAAATTATATCAGAATCGGGAATTTAGAATAAATAATTGTATTTGAATTAGAAAAAAGTTCGGAATCATCCCATCACTAATTTTGATTTCTTTACATTTTTGCATTTCTCAAGAAATATTCTACGAT